>NC_051182.1:60952048-61319952 GCF_013339695.2 Rhipicephalus sanguineus
CATGCTGGCCAGCGCTGTGGGAAGCAGGATTGTGGTCTTATTTGTAAGCATTACATCATGATTATATCAGCCGTTTCAATCCATTTCTGGACGAAGGCCCACCTAAATATCGTAATTGCTGAAGCTAATTCCTTTTTATTGCTGCGAAGTTCCAATTTCAATGCCACCAGCTACCACCTCGATTCTTTTTCTTTCCGTGGTTGCCCTCTTCGTTTTTCGCAGGTCACGACATGACTAACGTGACTTCCCTTTCGAGTACGTCATGATTTCGATGGAGACGAGAAATCTTCAGGCCCGTGTACTTAGATTTAGAGTGCACATTAAAGAACTCAGGTGGTCGAAATTTCCGGGGCCCTCCACTACGGCGTCTCTCATACTCATATCGTCGTTTCGGACGGTAAACCCCAACACTTATTTAATACGCGATGAATGTGTTCATCATCACGCGTGCCGCATACGCGGCCCATGGTTTGGTTTTATTGCGCCACAGCAATTCAATCTTTATGAACCCAGAGATTTTGGCAAACCTTAACCCAATACGTTTTTAAATGCGAAGCATTCTTAGCGAACTCAGGAAGGCCGTTTCTATCTATCTATCTATCTATCTATCTATCTATCTATCTATCTATTATCTATCTATCTCTATCTATCTATCTATCTATTATCATATTATCTATATCTATCTGTCTATCATCTATCTATCTATCTATTATCTATCATATCTATCTATCTAGCCGCCTACGTCGGGGCGCTTCTGGTCTCCATAAATTGTAATATACCAAAATGGCATAGCAGGGGACCGTGTATAACGAACAGATTCACTGGTCATGACATAAATAACGCAGAATACCTGTCGCTTCGTCATGAAACCCTTTCTTCAGGTCACTTGTGGCACATACCCGCATATCCGAGTTCATGTTTATGCGGGTATCTGCCACAGGATGATAGGGAATCTCAACCAACACAGTAACGGCGCGAACACACACATTGACACGCTATGATAGTGATAATAATAATAATTGGGGTTTTATGTCCAAAACCACGATATGATATGAAAGACGCCATAGCGAAGGGCTCTGGAAATTTGGACCATCTGGTATTTAACGTGCACCGAGATCGCACAGTACAAGGGCACCTAGCATTTTGCCTCGATCGAAATGCGACCGCCGCGGCTAGAATCGAACCCGGAACTTTCCGGTCAGCAGCCGAGCACCGTAACCGCTACACCACCGCGGCCGATGCAAGGAAAGTGAGGGAACTGAAGACAGAGCACCCCTGGAAGACGCTCAACTACCATCCACTCGTCCACGTGCTTCGCAACGTGGATTACGTGGATTACAAAAAAAAAAATTACACCATTTCCCGCTAAAGGGGACCATGAGGCGATGCGACGCCGGAGCACTTGCACGATCGCGTTCCGTTGGCGTTCGTTGGGCATGCTACCGACCTCGCGTCGTGGAACGCGAAGAGGGACGCTACGCGCGTCTTGTCTTCCCTCTAGCCTGGACGTTAATTCTCACAGGGCGAGCGGGGAACGCGGTCGACAGGCGTGCGAGAGGGGGCAGCGTAGGAGAGGAGAGAGAGGGGGAGGGGACGCGCATGCGCTGGTGCTCATCGCGGCGTTGCGCAGGAGAGAATTTCGGCAGTCTAGCCCGCGTTTCAGAGGAAGAGGGGAAAGGGGGAGGGGAGGAGGGGGATGGAAGTGGACATGGGGTAAGGGGGATGGGAAGTGGAGAGGGAAGGGGAGAAGGGAATTGGAGAGAAGGAGGGGAGAGGGTGAGTGGAGAGGGGAAGGGGAAGAGGACAGGAGGAATGGTGAGGGGATGGAGAGGGTTGTGTGGAGAGGGTATGCGCATGCGCAGTAAGGGTGGTCACGCCGCACACCACCACCACCGGATTGAACTCCCCATAAGATACTTCGCATCTAAAAATAACCGGGGTGAATGATTCCCTGCAATAAATCTGTCGAGAGAACCAGGCCTCCATCATTACCGGAGACATCAACATGACTTATCAAGACCCAACAATGTCGGTCCTTATACTGTGTGAAAGACGGCTTGGATGTGGACAGGGTATCAAAAGACGTCTCTGCCACGTCCAGGACAAAGGGGATCATAGATCATTTGATCGTAAGAGGCATCCAGGACTTCCACCAGCTGCACATACCTCGCACTTCACTGCACTTAGACCTTCGTAGCCGCGATCACGAACGGATGCGAATAAGTCCGGTCCAGCTGCTAGTGCTCACTGGTTAACGGTGATGATGAGCTTGTTCAAGAACTGTCAAGAACTCCTCCCACATACACACAGGTTCGTAGAACGTGTGTGTGTTCTCCGCCATAATGGACAATTATAAACATAACAACTGTAACAGCTGCAACTGTGACTGTAGGGTACGTGTAGTGCGCTGCGCGTGACACTCGGCTGCGCACCATATATCTAGGGACACTTTCCTAAATGAAGCTTAGTTGCGAGTAACGCCTGTCCTGTGCATCTGTGTTCCTCCATTGTCCTGTTCGGATTCGGGCTAACCAGTACTGAAGAATATAAGCACTACATGTCAGCTTACGGCGTCTGGTGTTGGTAACACCCATGTTGCTGTTGGCATCGTTACGCAACTGTAAACAACTGGTTATAGAATACATAGGCGAATCTTCAACATAAGTGTGCGTGTACCACATCCACATTTCTCTAGAGTCATTCCATACCGTTTCGCTCAATGTGAAAAATTGCGCCACAGTCACTATCCCGCGTATGCTTCGCATAACATCGATTCCGATGGTACGTGGGATCTGCCAAATTTTTCGCTTAAATGCTACTTTTCGCTTCTGTTGCTTTGAAGTGCTTATTACCCTAATTGTCTTACAGGAGGTCTCGATGCAGTATTTGACGATGCACCTCGTTCTGTACACTAAATGCCTGTAACATTATCGAACTTTTATTGATAAAATTCTGATTCTGAACAGCAATAATGAGTCCTTGGCGCCGAGAACCAGGTGCCGGCATCAGCGGCGTTGTCGATAGTTAGAATATCACGATGGAAGTGGCGAAACAGCACTTATCGGGTCCCGCCAGTGCTTCAAAGATTTTCGGAAAAAATTCGCCGACGGTTACGATACTGCCTAATGCGAATTCTGAGCGCAGCTTCTGTTGGGGCAGCGCCAACTGGAGTTTCAAGTTTTGGCTGTTCGGACTTGTAGCAATGTAACATTCGTTACATATATCCACAGCAACTGCGAGTGCTCGCGAAATTCCAGATTTTTTCACAGGAACTGCACATACTGCACATATTGCCATAGAAACTGCACAGAGTCGTGTGGTACGCACAGGACATTGTGGATTGGACGTGTCGCGAACCAAGCGAAACGCTGACAGCCCCGTTAGAACTAGCTAAGCCAGCCGCAGTGCTCCTGCTAGCGCCGCATGCGCCCGAGCTCCGACCAAGGGGCCGGCGCGGGTAACGCAGGAAGAAAGCGATGTTAGAGGTTCGTGATATCGTGATATCGGGTTCGTGATATCGAAGGACGCCGTGTTCGCTCTCTTTCGCCCTTGTTCGTTCTATCGGTTACGCCACCGGCGCCAAAGAACGGCGACGCCGCTCAACGCAGGAACGGGCGCCTAAGAGCGGCGCTCTAAGAGATCACGTACAATCGCCACATCATAGCAAGGCTTAACTTCGTTGCAATGTGGGCTATCCGCTTCGATAATAATTTATAACAATACATTTGCCCGCCTATGACTCCGCATGCTATCGTCAAGCGTAGCGCGAGTGCCCCTACCGCAACCACTTCTGATATGCACGTTATCGAACCGTCGCGTGCACTTCCATGTAATAAAACTGGCGTGTATGCTCTTATGTGAACGCCGACGTCATGTCAGACCAAGAGCTACGCTTTACACCTCAGTCACACGGCGTGCCTGGTGAGCCGACAAAATTGGCAGAACTACTCAATATACAGAAAGATGCCGAAACACCTCGCAACACTTGTTCCAAGCAAACAATCCCGTATAGGTACTACTAACTGAATACTTCGCATGTAACTGATTTCCAGCATGCGTTGGATTTGCCGAATTTTACGTAGAGGATAGCTGCTTTTTTTCGATCTTTAAAGAGAGTATGTGACTGACAGCGCCAAAACGGACAAGGGACCAGGAAGAAACACAGACGAGCGCGGACTTACAACTGAAGTTTATTTCCGAAACGAGACAGAATATAAGGAAACGGCACGTGAACAAAAAAGATTGCAAAAGCACTATTTTCAAAAAAGCCAAAAACAGTGTTATCAGCCCACATCACTTGCGGTGGTCATGCGCACAGGACATGTGCCGAACTTCGTTTTCCATCAAGGCAATGGACGGGACGCTCACGCACTTATCGCCAAGTTTCGCGATTTCTGCAGCCTCAATTATTTCCCGCGTTAATTGAGAAGCAGATCGCCCCACCACACGGCACCTCTCGAATAGGGGTTTACACTCAGCAGAGTCACACGTGCTGCAATGAAGGGCTAAGTGCCCACTGTTCTTTTGCCGAACATTGTTGCTATGTTCGCGCAACCGGTCGTTCACACATCGGCCAGTTTGGCCGACGTACTGCTTTCCCCACGTTAGCGGGATGCTATAGATCACGCCCTCTACGCATTCCGTGTAACGGTTCCGATGCTTCACCTGGCAACCAGGTTCCTTCTTTTCTAGAGAAGTGGTTTTTGCAGCCAACCTGGAAAGCTTCTGGGGCGCACTAAATGCCACGCGAACATTAACGCGTTTGGCTATCTTTTTTAGACCGTGGGAAACACCGTGGACATAAGGCATAACGGCCGTCTTCATTTTGGTACAGTCAGAAGTACCAGATCCCCGCTCACCGAGGTTATGGTGAGACTTGTAACATTTTAGTATAGTCTCAGCCACCGAAACGACCGCATGCCGTGGATAACCCGCTTTTTCCATGCGGTCAGCCAGCTGCGTGAACGTACTATGAAAGGCGTGCACGCATGTCTTCTCGAATGCATTCTTGATGCACATCTTAACAATGCCTCGTTTCACTAATTTGGAATGTGCCGACTGATAAGGCAAAAGTGGCTTCCGAGCACGCGGCTCATAACTCCAGCAGATATGATTAGGGCGGCGATGCAAGGCGATGTCGAGAAACCGCAAGGTCCCGTCTTCTGGCTTTTCGTGCGTAATGTCCAAGGAATCGACGCACTTTTGGAAATATGTAAAATATTTTCGACACTTTGGTCAAACGCATTGTCATCGCACTTAAGGAACACCAAGAAATCGTCCACACAACGGGAAATGCGCACAGAAAGAGACGGTACATGCTCCAAAATATTCTTATCACACCGCGCCATGACCACGTTACTAAGCGCTGGAGCAATACATGCCCCGATAAAGATGGCCGTTCTTTGAAGAAAAATGTTTTTAAACGAAGTAACAAAGTTGGAACGTAAGTAAAATAAAAGCATCTACAGAAAGCCACTCACGCTAACACCTGCCATGTTTTGAAAGGGAACTGCTCCAAACTGATCAATTTGCCTCTCAACACATTCTAAAATCAGGTCGTGTGGAAGGTAATAGTACATATCCTTAACATCAACTGAAAAATATTTAAGGGACCTGCGATAGTTTTCTTCTAGAAATTCCAAAACGTGCTCTGAATTCTATAGGTAAGAAGGGTCATCAAAACCGATTAACTTAAGTTGATCCTGTAAAAACAAGCCAATGAATTCTGCCAAGTTCCTCTTTCGGTAACAATAACGCGAAAAGGCCAATCGTCTTTGTGCGTCTTAACGGTGAAAACATGGAAAGGCTACATTTTTTTGAAGTACTTATAAACTTTCGCAGTTTTGGTAGGTCCAGGTTGTCACATAGTTTCTTGGCTTGGGTTTTAACATTTGACAAATGAAGACGGTCGTTGTGCCTTATATCCGCGGTGTTCCCGCTGTCTAAAAAAGATAGCCAAACGCGTTCATGTTCGCGTGGCATTCAGTGCCCCCCAGAAGCTTTCCAGGTTGGCGGCAAAAACGACTTCCCTAGAAAAGAAGGAACCTCGTTGCCAGGTGAAGCAACGAAACCGTTGCACGGAATGTGTAGAGGGAGTGATCTATAGCATCCCGCAAACGTGCGGAAAAGAGTACGTTGGTCAAACCGGCCAATGCGTGAACGGCGGTTGCGCGAACATAGCAACAATGTTCGGCAAATGAACAGCGGGTATTTCATTGCAGCACGTGTGACTCTGCTGAGTGCACACCGCTATTCGAGAGGCGCCGACTGGTGGGGCGATGTGCTGCGCAATCAACGCGTGAAATAATTGAGGCTACAGAAATCGCGAAACTTCGCGATTAGTGCGTGACCGTCCCGTTCATTGCCTTGATGGAAAAAGAAGTTCGGTACATGTCCCGTGCGCATGACCACCGCAAGTGATGTGGGCTGATAACACTGTGTTGCTTTTTTGCAAACAGTGCTTTTATTATTTTTTGTCATTGTCTTCTAATGCGAATAAGCAGCAAGAAACAATGCTTTATCTTGAGAAAGCGTGTTCTCTTGCGCTTTGGCAAACTACACGGTTAATCTACGGCTTCAAGATGAAGTTTCAGTATTAACAATAGAGCAATTCGCCTTTATACTTAGAGAATGACAACTATCGAAATAAAAACATAAAATGTGTACTCCGTGGTAAAGTTGCTTTCGAAGTCTTGCTTTCTTAACAAATTTCTCTCACATAATTTATTCGTTCAATGTTAGGCAATACCTGTGCTGCATGCAATGCTTTCTCAGTATAGTCATCGTAGGTCGTCGTTGAGTGACGGCTCCATTGACATTCGAGGACAGGAACTGCCGTGACGTTTCGCAGGTGAAACAGCGATGCATCTGTCGCTCTTGCATAAAATATAGCAAACAAAGTTGTAAATATGTAGACTTCGGGTCAGAAAAGCATGTAATGAACTCCTATGCGGAAAATGGGACCTTACCATTCGCCTTTAGTGGAGTGCTTCGTACTCTAAGCCATTCCTATAGCGAAAGCCTTAGATGTCTCATCAAAAGCAAAAATTGACTGCCGGCATCGCCGGCGTCATCTCGATGATCCAAGAAATCATCACCACTTGATGACGTCACGTGATATCACAGATCACCGAAATTTGTTATGGCTCCACGATATCATCACATGACATTGTCACGTGGGCAAAGCTGGTCCTATCACGGATGGATTGCAAAACCAGTTGAGGTGCGGAAAGCTTGCAAAGGCTCCGATCACTGAGGCAGTGCGAAACCACAGTGGGTGCCGATAGCTTCTGAAATCAGCAGGGCGAGGAATCCATACATCGACTGAAAAGGTAAAAAAAAAGAACAAAGATGCTTTCCCATTCCAGTCATCTTAGGCCAGTCCATGATTACCACGGCGAGTTTTTTGTTTTGTTTTCTTTTATCGAAGCGAAGCTGTCATTGTGTTTTTTCAGTCTCAGACAACATTCCTCTGATAGGTCATCGTCGTCATAGCAAACGCCGGGAGACACTTCCACCACAAGAAAGTTATGTTATCGAGATGTACGGAGATGAGCTGCTACGGGGCTGTTCTAAGCGATGAAGGTCATGGGCGGGCGCTGTAGGGAAATATACCCTATCTAATTATAACTAACACAACAGATAGCCAAGGAAAGTTTATGGTTTTGTAGTAATTATGATGTAAACGCGAATAAATTAAAGTGGGCAAAAAGATAACTTGACGCTGGAAGGAACCGGACCTGCTACTTTCGAATAACGCATCCGATGCTTTACCTACTGAGCTATAGCGGCGGTTATACCCCCGTCCAATTTATGGGGTATACAGTGTACATGTGTATTTTTAAACTTGGGAGTGTTAATCAGCGCCGCTAGTAGCCACGTGATGCGTGACGCCAGCAGGGAAAAAAAGAGTGTTTCACCCTCACTGTCATGGCTACTAGCGGCGTGTGTGTTGCTTCACGCCGCCAGCTTCAAAAGCGAAGCGACTCCAGGGTCTTTTTGACAACACCTTCTGCGCATGGCACAAACTGCAGCAAGAAGCATCGCGATCAGTTTGTGCCATGCGCAGACGCTGTTGTTTACTCTATCACCCTGTCATGTGGGAAAGAGTACGTTGGGCAGACGGGCAGATGCCTGAATGACCGCCTAAGAGAACATTGTTACAATGTAACCAAACTGGCGACGACTTGTCATCTGGAAGCACACTGTATGCGCTGTGGCTGTAAGCCCATTTTTAACGAAACCAATGTGATCGCGAGAAGTTCAGACCAGATGACCAGGGAGATTGTAGAGGCTTTCGAGATTAACAAAAGCAAAGATTGTGTAAGCTGCCCGTCTATTTCGCTGACTCAAAAAGAGATAGCATTCCTGTCGCGGTAGCGGTGGCGCTGTGGCCGTTAAGCAGTTTGTTGGTGTGAAGGTGATGTTGACACGTGTTCCCCTCTTTCTTGCGATCGGTATTTATTCTGTTATCGTGAGCAATAAACGTCAGTTGTTAGTAGCGCCGTGTCCTGGTCCCTTCTTGCTCGTGTTTGTGCCTCCTTGCGCTGAAACTTAAGAAGTATCCTCGATTGCGCGAGAAAGTACACATTATTCAATGTCATTCGTGGTCGGCAGCTGTTTGTGTGTTATGAAGACGCGAATCTTATTTGGAAAGGAAGATTGCGTCTACCTTCCTTTACTTCAGTATGCGACCCGTAAAGATGAAGCTGAGCGGTGATCTCTGTCTTGACTAGCTCTTTTGCGGTAACAGGGATGTGTTGGGGCGTGGTCTAGTGGTAGATAACTCGGCTAGGAATGTGAGGATGGCACGTTTGATTCCCCCTGCCAAACGTTTTATTGAGATAGCAATTATGTGGACAGTCTCGGCTGGAAAATGCCCGTCCCCGTCGCCGTCATTCACCGTATATGTATAAGTATGTATATATATATCCGCAAAGAAAAATAATTCAGTAATTCTTTCCGACGCGCAGAATTGAACGGGCGACCTCTCGCTTTGCAGCCCGCCGCGTTAGACGTTAGCTCACGACAGCACTATCTTTCAGCCTGCTAACAGCGAGCTATTTATATACACCATGTAATTCAGTATGCTTTCTTAGTGGCCACATAGATGGCGCGACGTGCGCGCGTGTGGCGCGCTTTAAAGATTGTCGCCCCACTCCAGCGAACGCCGTTGCTCTTCGCTCTACAGGGCGTGGTCGCTTTCGTGCGCTTATCTCGAGGAAAGAAGCGGCGGCCGGTGGGGTGCTTCGCCTCGCTCGCTGCAGCGGCCGCGTTTGCGAAAGCAGCGCGCTGTTCAAACAGAAATTAGTAAAAACTGTGACAATTAGTTCGCGCTCGCCTTGTGTGTACCTGTTCGTTCGTTTCGTGCGTCCTGCTTTATGTTTTAGCAGTGCGCTTCAAGTGTCGAGCTGTGACGCATTAGTTCGCGCTCGTCCTGTGTGCGTTCTTTTCGTGCATCCTTTGGGCTCGAGCGACGCGCTGGCAATTTCGAGCTGCTTTCCGTTCTTCGCGTTACATTACAATTTATTGCTATCGCATTGATTGCTTCGCCGTTGCGGCGAAACTGTGACATTTTTTACGGCTTTTTTTTATTTTTATTGCAATAGTGCTTTTAGATTCTACCGTATTCAAGTGGCAGACAGTTTGTGTCGTAAATTAAGTTGGCGAACGTTAGATGTTGCCGATGTTCGAGGCTTCGAAGCTGCCTCTGTTGGCGTTTCAGAAAGCAAAGGTTGACGATCACAAATACTTTCTTTTGTTATTACTGAAAGCTATCCTATTAACTTGCACATTGAAGTGACATCCGGGCCGTCTACGCTCGTATGATTATGGTTAAGAGACAGTTATATGTCGCTGTGCGGCTTCGCCCAGAAGCTCGCGCTAGTTTGTACTCCGTCTGCTTAGGAGGGAGCTCACTACGCTGTTCAGGCTACGCCGGCGCGGTAGTTCCGTGGAATCGAAACTCCATCGGAGTAGAAGAGACAGTTCGCGGTTTCTTTACTCTGCCTTCAAAAAAACAGCCAGGCCTGCGCTGAAACCGCAGCACAGTAACAGCGAAAGCTGGAAGAGCGGCGTTGTAGCTCACTTGGGGCTACAATACAAGTACACTAGAAAGGTACCCACTACGCCATAAATCACAATTTTTGTGAAGTTGGGAAGCACCTACTACACTCTAAGGCAAAATTACCCCGAACGAGGACTAACGGAGCCCAATAGGCCCGCAGATGAACGGTTAGACCGTCGTAGGAGCAAGCGGAGAGGGATGCGTGCCGTGTGCAATTCAGTTAGTCTGCAAAGGGATGAACGGCGCGGGAGATGCAGGCCGTGTGCATGGATACGTTCCGTGTGCAAACCGTTGTCAAGGGAGCTAATCGTCCTCCTCGCTCGGGTCAGTCTTCCATCTTGTGTTTGAGCTGGCGTGTTGCCGGTTAAGTCGCGCTCGGAGTTCGCCGATCTAGGACCTACGGCTCGCTGCCTATGATACAGACGTATGCGTGGATGAGTGTGTCGTGCTGCTTTTACGTTTCGCCACACCCACGAAGTCTGGAGCTGCTCTCGACACGTCGCGACGCCGCGCTGTATATCTCCGGCGCAGTCACGGCACTGCGTCGCCACCGGCTAGGAATGGCGGCCAAGAAGACTGTAGGGCTATCGGACTTCAATCTGACTCGGGGCACAAATCGGCGCTGGATTCTTTCACAAGTAAGTGATTGCTTTTTATTCTGCCGTACCTGTCGCGTGCGCGAAACTGATCGTGATTATCGGTAACGGACTCGATCGTGTTGTGTATCGCGCGCACGAAATGTACCGCGAGGGCCGGCTTGGGCGTGAGCTCGCCTGTGCTTTGTGACCGCCTGGATATTGGCCGCCGTTGTCGTCGCCTGGCCGGATGTTCGCTCACCGATGATTCACCGTGGTGATGAGCTGCAAGCTCGCGATATTAGCAATATTAGGCAGAGGCCTCGCCGCTGTTTTGCGACTCGCCCGAAACGCTGTGCGGTAGCAACGAGCTCGATTGTATGCCGCGCGCTTGAAATGCACCGGCATGGGTTGGCGGGTGCTTCAGCTAGCCGACATTAGCTGCGATTCGGAACTCTGCGGAAATTGGTCGCCGTGACCTTCGGCTTCCTCGACGCTCGCTCGTAAGCAGTTCGCCGCCGTTCGAGGCGTCGACCCCGCTTTCGCTCGCTGCACTGTACTAGTGCGCGCTCGAAGAATTTGGTGGAAATTGGACGCCGTTATCGTCGGCGTCCCCTTCGCTCGCTCGCTAGCAGCCTGGCGCCTTTCGTGGCGTCGGCTTCGCGTTGCGGCTGACGGGCTTGCTCGAGTTGTACGACGCCGCTCGCAAAAAACTCGCCGGCTCGTTGGGGCACGGTGGTTGGCGGCGCCTCGGCGTGATGGTTGCGGCCGCCGCACTTGAAGTGTTTGTTGCGCTGTGTGGCTTGAAATGCGTCTTTGATGAGGTATGACATCACGGTGAAATTATTTACATGCCATATTTTAGACGTGTGTTTTTATTAAGCATTCGACACTATCAACCACCACATTCTTTTTATGCAGCTTCAAGCAATAGGCGTAACTGGTCCTGCACTATTATTAATAAAGAAACTACCTACTCAATAGAAGCCAGATTGTCAGTCTGTTAGGTCATAAATCTATACTTAAAGTAACAAATATAGGAGCACCTCAAGGTTCTATTCTCGGCCCACTTCTTTTCATTATTTACATAAATGATTTGCTATCTCGCCTTACCAGTTCAGAATGCTTACTGTATGCAGACGACACAACAATTGTTAACACTGATAAATGCCTCCAATCTCTGACACAGAAACTAAATGATGACCTTTCAGGCTTAGCTGCTTGGTGCATCCATAATAAATTACAAATAAATCCCACTAAAACGAAATTCGTTGTTTTCCACTCTCACCAACGTGAACATAATTATATCCCGCCAGTATTTTTAAATCAATTCGCAATTGAAGCAGACGATGAGGCGACCTTCTTGGGAATTAAACTGGGCCGTCATTTGAAATTTCATTCGTATGTTGCATACCTGCGAAAAAAAAATGGCTTACGGCATACGTGTTCTAATTAAATCCCGCGATATATTTTCCAAACCCACATTACTTTCATTGTACTACGCTTTTATTCATTCTCATATTAATTACTGTATCACATCTTGGGGCAATACCTACAGCAGTCATCTCGTCTCCCTTCAAACTATGCAAAATCACTCTATTAGAATACTTACCCACAGTCATTATCGCAGTGATGCTAAAGCACTCCTGCATGCCAACAACATCCTAACAATCGAGAAAACTTTCAAATATAATCTAGGAATACTATTTTTCAAGCAAATAATAAATCAGCTTCCTTTGTTTATAATCCCTCCATCAAGTCTAGAGAATACAAACTTGACAAGGTTTGCACAAAATCACAATTTTATCTTACCTATAGTTAATACTAACTATGGCAAACAAACAGCCCACTTCACTGGAATCTATTTCTGTAATACTATACCTTCAGGAATAAAAACCTCGGAATCAATCGGCATATTCAAAAAAGATATGAAAACTTTCCTCTCATCCATTCCATAATCTGGATAGTTTTGGTCACTTCTATTACTCCCGCTCCCTTTCGTGCCTTCTCACAACCTAATGTTAACGCAGCATCACATCATCATCCTACATTGCTGATATCAGATGTCTCTGTTTAGTTTTCTTTTTCGTAGTTTATTTTTTAACATTTTTCACCATGGTAATTATCTGAAAACTGTTTAGGAGAGTTGAATTACCTCTATTTTTGATGTTGTCTAATTTCAGTTTTTGTTGCTACTTTCTGCTAATGATTTTCTTCAGTAGAACTCCTTTTTTCTTTTTTACCTGCGATGTATTTTATTACCTGTTTTCTGCACCACTGTTTGCTGCACTAATTAATTGTTTCTATATTAACTACTGTAGGAGGTCCCGATTCAGTCTCTGACTATGGGACCTGCTTCTGTATACACAAATTTTGTAATTGATTCGATAACTAAATAAAACGCTTTCTGATTCTGATTTCACCTTGCACATATTTGTCATGTACGTGCGTCTTCATCCCTTCTGTGACGTGTCGCAGAATATTTGCAATATTTTTGTGCTTCGCAGGGGTGAAATTATTTGCGTGCCATGTTTTAGACGTGTTTTCGTTCACATTGCACGTATTTGCACAGTTCGTGCGTCTTCACCCTCGCTGTCACGTGACTAAATATTTGCAATATTTTTGTGCTTTGCAGGATGCAGCCGTTGCCCACAACGAGCAGAATGCTGTGTGCCCTGGCGCGTACAACGCCTGCCATCTATCGCTTCCGTTGGAGCAGCTTCACAGAAAGGACTGTACGAGATATGACAACGCGTCTGAACCTGTATTGGACATTTTGTAGGGAATTCAGTGGAAGAAAGCAGAAACTTCATATGTATAGAAAAAATAAAACGTTTCATTGTCTCACTTTTGTCTTTCGTTGTCGCATTGAATGCGAAAGCAGTGACATACGCATGACTAAATATTCTTTGGCGTGTTCTTTTCCGCGGCATTTGTTGGTCACCGCGGAAAGAAACACGCGAAAAAAGTATTAAGTCTTGCGGAGAGTAACTGTAGAAAATCATCCCTGGGATAAAAAGTTCATCCGAATGGAGCGTTTGAGTGGACCGACCGTTGGCCCTTGCGAGGTGCAACTGCGAGGACTAACGGTTGCCCGGTAAGGTGTAAATGTGAGGACCAAATGTTAGTCCATTGAGGTGATCTGTGGGGACTAACAGTTGCCCGGTAAGGTGTAAATGTGAGGACTAAATGTTAGTCTATTGTGGGGACTAACTGTTAGACCCGGTGCCGTTAGTCCTTAAAGGAATTAATGGTTGTGGCAGCCCCATTAGTCCCCAAAAGGACGAACCACACACCCTTTTAACACCCTTTTGCCTTAGAGTGTAAGCCATTATTCGTCATTCTGCGGAGAAGCTTAGCACCAGCTACACCTCAGTAAGGCATTATGTGCACTTTGTTGACGCGACAACTGATGACGGTGAAGAATTATGGCTCATCCCTTTGTAATGGGTTGGAAGCTTTAAACGGCCCACCAGTAATGTAATTTGCATTGGGTGATGCCCGCTCGCTATTTCCCTCTCCCGTCATGCTGTATAACATACGTTGACGTGGGAGAGAGACGGGGGGGGGCGAAGAACTTTACTGAGACCCCGAGGAAATGGATCATGCGCTTATGGGCTTCCATGGCAACCAATACAAGTGCACTTGCGAGGAACCCACTACGCTCTGAATAATTGTAATTGTTGAGAAGTAGGGCAGCAGGCACTGTGCCATTTTTCGTCATTTTACGGAGAGCCGTGGTACCTGCTAAACGCATGTAAGGCATTATGCGCACTTTGTTGATGCTGGGCCTGATGACTACGAAGAATTATGGCAGATCCCTTTGTAATGGGTTGGAAGCATTTCACAACCTACTCGTCGCGCAAATCGCATTGTGTGACGCCTGGTTACAGAATTCGCGTTGTGCGACGCTTGGTGCTTATTTTACTCTTCTACCACGCGGTATTGCATATGCTAATGTGGTTCCTTCCCGACATGAAGCCTGTATAGGACCTTTTTGCAAAGCAGTTTTAAGCACCGGCATGGCTCAGAACTAAAGACCCAATTCCAGAGTGGCTCGAACATCTTGAGCCACTTATCCGTATAAAGGAATTCTAGTCACTATGTAACCATTCCGGTCTTTACCTCTGTATGTACTGTTTATGCACTGTAATATTATTGTATGATGTGCAAAAATAAGTAATAAAGAAAAAAAACCGGCATGGCTCAGAGGTTGAATACTGGGCTTCCACGCAGAGGGCCCAGGTTCGAACCTCGTTCCATTCTGGAATTTTTTTCTTATTTCGAGCGATACTGGTTACGGACACCGGCGGCGGCGGCGGCGGCGGCGGACAACTACGGCGCCAAAAACGGCCGGTGAAATGATCTCATAACAGCTTTCGCTGTAAAAGAGAGTAAGTTCTGTGGCCAGCTCTCCACTACTTCCCAACGGAGTTAAAGAACTCTGGCGAGAGTAATACAGTCGCTCTACTCTCGCAGTACTCTCTCTACATCTGTAAGTGTATGACAAACACAATTCGCAGATCACGACATGAACAACGTGCCTTCCCTGTCGCATACGTCATGAATTTTTGATGGCGGCGAAAAGGCTTGAGGCCCTTGTACTTAGATTTAGGAGCACGTTTAAGAACCCCAGATGGTCGAAATTTCCAAGGCCCTCCACTACGGCGTCTCTCGTAGTCATATCGTCGTTTTGGGACGTTAAACCACAAACAGTTTTTGTTACTACGCGATGAAATCTGTTGCATCAATCACGCGTGCACATACCCGCGTACCACGACCCGTGATTTTTGGTTATGCGCTACAGTAATTCAGTCTTTATCAACTCGGACTTTGGAAATCTTAACCCAATGCGTTTTTCGCTGAAATACTACTTTTCGATTTCGTTGCTTTGAAGTGCTTACTACCATAATTATCTTTACAGAAGGTCCAGTATCTGACTATGGCATCTCCGTCTGTGCACAAAATGCCTGTAACATTATCGAACCATTAATAATAAAATTCTGATTCTGAACAGCATGAATGATTCCGTGTCGCTGAAAACGTGGTGTCGGCATTGGCGGCGTTATCAATAGATGGAATAACACGATGCAAATTAAGGAAAAGCACTTCTCGGGCTTTCAGCGAACCCAGGCCTTCTACATCTCAGTAAAGCATTCTCCCACATAGCCACGACAGTGCTTCAATAATTTTTGCAAAAAATTCAGCGACAGTTGCGATACCGCCTAATGCGAATTCTGAGCGCAGCGTGTTGGGGCAGCGCCAACAGTACGTGAAGTTTTCGCTATCCGCAGTTGTAGCAGTGTAACATTTGTTACATATGGCCACAGAAACTGGAAGTGCTCGCAAAACTGCCCATATTGCCACAGGAACTACACATATTGTACATTGTCACAGAAACTGCACAGACTGCCGTGCTACGCACACGACTTTGTGCATTGCAGGCGACGTGAACAAAGTGAAAGGCCGGCAGCGCTCGAAAGCAACGCACACCACTCCGTGCGTTGCACACGTCGCAAACCAAGCGAAACGCCGAGAGCCCCTTTAGGATTAGCTAAGCTAGCCGCATGCGCCCGAGCTCAGACGAAGGAAGAAAGCGATGACAGAGGAAGAAAGCGATGTTAAAGGCTAGTGGTTTGTGATATTGACGGACTCCGCGTTTGCTGTCTTTCATCCGAGTTCGCTCTATCGGTTACGCCGCCAACGACAACGGCGACGCCGCCCAACGCAGGAACGGGCGCCTAAGAGCGGCGCTCTAAAAGATCACGTGCAATCTTCATCTCAGAACAACGCTTAACCTGCTTCGCGTGCGTGCTATCGGCTTCGAAAACAATTTATAATAATACATATGACCGCTTATGACTCGAGAAGCTATCGGCGAGCGTAGCGCGAATGCGCCTACGGCAGCCACTTCTGATATGCACATGATCGAACCATGGCGTGCACTTCCAGGTAATAAAACTGGCGCGTATGCTCTAACGTGAGCGCCGACGCCATGTCAGACCAAGAGCTTCGCTGTACACCCCAGTCTACACGGCGTGCCTGGTGAGCCGAAAAGATAGGTACAACTACTCACTATACAGAAAGACGGCAAAACACCTCGTAACACTTGCTCCAAGCAAACACTCACGTACAGGTACTACTCGCTGAATACTTCGCATGTAATTGATTCCCAGAATACGTTGCATTTGCCCAATTCTACGTAGAGGATATCTGTGTTTTCCGATCTTTAAAGAGAGTTTCTGCGCGTCATCCATCAAGTGCGCCTCGGTGGGCCTTAGCGAGTTCGTTCAAGGTGTTGTATCTTCCTAATTGTAATAGTTTTTCGTTAAGCGTCCTGATGGGTACTCCGACACTTCATTTGTAGGTCTGCGTAATTGATCCGCCAATTACTTGCTTTCCCCTAATGTTAATTCGAGGTTCGTTAGCGCATATCTGGTTTTCCTGAACATAAATTTGTGTGAATTTATGCAAATCGTTTCTGTTACCCCTTGTCTCTTGTTGGGTAATCTTCTGGTAAGCTGGATTGCTTGAGTTGTGGCATGTTTTGTCTTTTCGATGGTGACGTCGTTACTGTCGTTTTTTGGGACCTACCTGCCTAAGATGCGTAACATGCTGACTCTTTTTACGAGTTCTTCTAGCAGAATGTTGATAACCGGGACGGTGTAGTATGTTCATTTTTGCCCTCTTGGAATGTGAAGGCTGACCGATACCTCACACTGAGGTAGTGAGCAGATGAGACCCAATAATTCTACCTGAAGTACTTTAATACCGACTGCACCTTGCACGGTCCCTTCTATATAGCTCGGCGTTGATTGTCCTTCACAGTTGACGCCATTCGACTTACGCATACCAGAGAAACACATGCGTATCCGCATCAATGAAAATAACAAAGTGGGTGTGAAAACAAGAAGATATGTGCTCCTGCTTCGCATCGCCTCGTGGTCCCCTTTAGCGGGAGATGGCGTAATTTTTGGAAAGTGGGATGTAAAGAAGGTGTGGAGAACGGTAAGTAGCAGGACAGGAAAGTGCGCTGCCCGCTTCCATTGCGGGGTCTCTTACTGTCACGGTCCTCGATGCGCAGCTCCGCGCGCTTTGGCGTGCAGCCGCCGCGCGCTCAGCATACTCCAGATATACAGCGAACTCTTCATAAATATGTGAAATGAACTCTGCTTTCAGAAGAGTCGCCTCTTACCAATAAAATTTCGAGGTTTATCTCATTTTTATCTAATTCAGTCTAGCATCCCTTTGCACGAAAACAGGATTATAGCAAATGTATACCTTGATACATTTTAGGTGCGGAGCAGCTTATGGCGGGGGCTTTGTCTCTGCCTCCCGCATCTCGCGGCGTCTACCCCTCACTGCGCATGCGCTTCTCTCCCCCTCTCTCCCCTCTCCTACGCTCCCCCTCTCTAGAAATCCTCTACTCTACGAAGTGGCGCGCAGGACAGGTGGTGCGACAACTGCATACTCCGCTGGGGGCGCCACTGTAGTTCAGCGGTATCAAAACTACGGAGCGAGCGCGCCTCATTCTCTCTCCTGTGCAGCGCCGCGATGAGGGCTCGGGCCGCTGCCGCGAAACGGCAGCGGCGACGTGGCGATCCCGAACTTCGGGTTCGCGAAGCCGAAGGGAAACGTGAACGCTGGCAAGCGGACCTTGAACTCCGGGTTCGGAAAGCCGAATCGAAATGTCAACGTCGAGCGGCGCATCTCGAGGCGGCGCAGCAACGCGAAGCCGAATCGAAACGTCAACGTCAAGCGGCGTTTTCTCTCTTCGATTATACATTCACATTCCGTCCTCTCAATAAAATTATACCATCTCCCGCTCAGGCTAACCACTTCCCCGCTGCTTCAGATCCACACATGATTCCCTTTAGCGGGAGATGGTGTAATTTTTATCTTGTATGTAATAAGGAATAATTAGCCACGTGAGCGAAAATGGAGCAGAATGTGAGCTCTTTGGCTGTACAACAATTCGCCCCAAGCAAGAAAATTCAGCGCTGTGCTGCATGGAACTCACCTTAGGTATGCTTCTCTATCCTTCTGCATTCATACTAACAATAATACAAAAATGAATACAGCAGCCAACAACAAATATTTAGGCAGGCACATAAGCACTCGGCTGATGGTGATATAAGCTTTGACTAACACGTTGGAAGTTCCAGCACGCACTCGCTATCCACCACATCACGAAGCAGTAGTTTTTATGTACTTTTCCTAGGTATTGTGCTAGGCCTAGGTCCAAGAGTACGGTTCCAAGTGCATTTCAAGGGTAATCCCCTTATATTTCGTATGCCGGGAATTGGACATTCATCTGCGTGCCTAGCAGCGCAACACTTCAGTATCTAAAGGCAACAAAGACGGTCGTGCGCTCACATCCAGGAAACAATGAAATGCGGCAACGTGAAATGACGAGTCGTCCCGATAAAAACAACAGATTGCAGTATCAGTAAAGGCTAATCGCTGGCAAGCCCAATATCCAGAGAGCATCAATTATTAAAAAAAAGGCGCACCCAAATACGCTTGTGAGTGGCGAGCCTTTCGAGGGCCAGATTTCTCTACGCTCCCCGCCGCCGGGCTCAAAGCGAAGCTTTGTGTGTCCAACTCATTCGTCCGTGAGCGCCGAATAAGCACTGCAGGAAATCCACTTATGCAATGGCACTGTCTGCGCGCACAGAACATGGCGCACGACATATGTATCGTAGAACACTGCAGTTTACATTCGCAGTTCTACCGATAAGAACAATGGGAACTCCAATGCCACGCTACCCAGACGAACTGTCTGTATCTGCATTGTATTACGCGCGTAACGCAATGCATTGCCAGCCGTCATCAGGGGCAGAGCGCGGGTGTAGCGCACGGCGGGAGAGGCTGCCGTACGCTAACGTAAACGTGATCGTTCCCCCAGAAAGACCATGCTAGGTCATGCTAGATCGCTACTCGTTCAAAGTGATGCTAAAATGACCCATCATGCAACACCGTTCTTGCACTGATTTAACGTTTCGAAGCAGGCTGTGTCACGTTATGATGGCAAGCCCCCAACCGTCTAGCACAGCGATCACAAGGCAATACTGTGGAAGTGTATAGTCGTCCATGAAATTGTGAGTGTGCGCGTATAATCAACGGCTACGTGATCTACACTAAAGGGTATACAATATAACGGAATGTACCTCTACTCAACTTGGACGTTCAAAAAATACAAAGCTAATACAAGCAATGAAATCACATGTATGCATCGCATCGTGTCGCTCAGCATTTGTTTAAGTGGTTGCGTGGTCGTTGGCTTTGGACTTTGACTTCGATTCAGCTTTTCGTTCAGCGATATTTCTTTAAAGGGGTCATGAACCACTTTTCCAAGTAATGATCTAATGGCCTCAGTATCGGAGTGTACTGCCTCCCGAATCGATTGCCGCAAAAATTTCTCGAATCCGTCAAGAATCAGCGGAGTTACGGGGGTTTGGCGCACGCTCCCAGCGCTTTCTCTCTTTTCTCGTGCCGGCGAGCGCACTGGAAGCTAGACAGGGAGGGATGGCATGGGGGAAAGAAGTTACGCCAGCGCGCGTCATGAAACGCGATCGCTCTCCCGCTGTGATTCGCTTGCGCGAGTACGGCTACCGTGTACTGAGGAGTGCGGCGCCGGCAAGTGGCGGCACCCCGCGGCAAGAAGCGCATCTGATCCGAACGCCGCTCTCGATTTACGCCGGCTATCGGCCAATAAGCATGCTGTGTCTCTTGCGACGTACAGCGGACAGACGCCCCGCCCACCGACGAGAGTGAGAACCGGCCTGTGTTTGAAAAGAGGGTGCCTGGGGAAACGGCAACTTCGCGCTCCGCTTGTGGCCATTACGCTGCGCGCACGACTGTAATATTTGGCAGAGCAGTTCATAGCCGTGTCAGCTTTCCGCAGGATGTGTTTTTTCAATCAGCCCAAGGGGTGCTTCATGACCCCTTTAAGAGCTTAAAAAGGCTAGCTAAAAGTTTCGCTTAAAAAGGCTAGCATAACGCGGCAGGCGTTTAAGCCATAAGAAACGCGAGGAAATGGGAGAAAAGCAAATAATTCGAAGAGCACAGAGAGCGAGACAGAAGAGTATAAACTGTGGGGAGGTGGCATTGCTCGTCTATCGTCAGCTGACCGAGGGGCCACTGCCCCAACTAAAAACCATGCCCCTTCTACGTGCTATGACCAAAGTTTCAGAGAGGGTTATAATAGCGGCTATTCAATGCATCAACTGGCTTGCGTGAACGCACAAAAATTTTTAAGGCGAACAGCCGATCTCCAGCGACCAGCGCTCCGGCTTGGCGGCCGCCCCTCTGCCGGAGTGGGCGCCTCCTTTTTTCTAGAAAGGTCCACGGTGGTTTTCGAATTCGACGCATGTGGCCTAGGGAGTGTTCTTCGCTTGCCGCGTGCCAACAAAACTCTCCCTCACCATATTCGAAAAAGAGTTGCCCTCACTTCACAAAAAGTAGCCACTGTTTCTAGAAGTAAAGAACACTGTATTTGATTTGCGCGAAGAATACCGAACCGGCTGCGTAACCGAGTGATGTAGAGCAGTTTTATGGCCATGGGAAACTGCCGCACAATTGTCCTCTCCACGGTACACGGAATATTTATCCGTGGTAGTATACAATAGCATGCAATGGAAAATGTAGGTGTCGTCATACCTGCCTTGGGAGAAAGGCTGGCACGAGAGCCCAGCAGGTGCATGGAATTCAACCGAAGGCAGCCGCACTTGCCGCAAACACAGGGGGCGACTGGAACGCGCTTCAGGCGACGCACAGACGCATCCTTCGTGGCGAGACGCGAGATCCAGACAACCCAAGGGACAAAACGGGCTCGGGAAATTGTAGGCCCGACGTCCGCGGCCGTTGAAAATATGACCGGCCCGACGTCGGCAAGTTCGGTAGGGCCGATGTCGTTTTTTGCAAATGGTCGGGCTGTCTGCCGACCATCGGCAGCTGGTCGGCCAACGGCGTCGGGCCGGTGTCGTACACTCTTAGAAAAAAAGGCTCTTGAATACGGAAAAACCTGTAGGTAAAATGCTGCCGACCACTATTCCGCATAAGGTAAACGGCAGACCAGAGATGACGTAGACTTCAGAACACGTACAGCTAGTAACACATAACATTACCTTGCCCCGTAACAAAGAAATGGAAAGCAGATCACGAAGGCAACTCCGTGTACAATCTATGGCACTACATTAATTGGAATGCTAGCTGTACGTAAAAAACAAATGTGTCTTCTGTAAGTGCGATATTAAGCATGCGTAAAAAGAACGTGTTCTCCGAAACTTGAATAAAGGTGTACGTAAAAAACAAATGTGTCTTCTGTAAGTGCGATATTAAGCATGCGTAAAAAGAACGTGTTCTCCGAAATATGAATAAAGGTGCACGTAAAAAACAAATGTGAAGCATACGCAAAGTGAATTCACAGAAGTTTTATTTGATCTCAATATCTTATAGATCTAGAATGCGAAATACAATGTATAATGGAAACTTGTAAATAATCGTGGCATTTGTACTATTTCCACATTCCCGTGGTGCCCGTAACAATAATGTGCAGTATTGTGCACTGTGTTCACTGAAAACAAAAAAAAAAGAAGTGTTAGCACAATCACGCTAGGCGAGTACAGAAGCAAGAATTACAGCAAGCACCTAGTGTCAGCACATTCTGATGCCTCAAACTCGCGCACCAAAATTGTTGCATAAATGCACCCCGAATTTTTGTACAACTTGTGCGAGTTATACATTAGAAAATTTGGTAAATGAAAGGTGTCTTTTAGCCTTACGTGAATAAAAGAAGTTTAAGGCTCTTTGTTGTCATTATTTTTAAGTCATAAATATTTATGTCGTAGAACATTGATAAAATTAGACCTAAAAAACTCACATTTCAGGATGATTGTATAAATACATTAATTTCTCCCTGATTATTAGCTTGAGGAATACCACCAGATTTGAAAAAAACATACAGCTAAACTCTTTTACAAGAGACATGCACTGAGGGGCACTTGTTGTCAGACTGCATTTTTTTGCATGTAACCGATACCTCCAATGCAAACCACGAAAGAAAAAAAAAGGGGGGGGGGGACGACTCCCAGCATATTGACAGGAAGCAAACTCGCACACCAAAATTGGTGCATAACCCGCACCCCGAATTTTTGTACAATTTGTGCGAGTTATACATTAGAAAATGTGGTAAATGAAAGGTCTCTTTTAAGCAGGGTACCATGTTCCCATTTTCTGATCAACCCTATTTTTGATGCAGGTGCACGGTGTCTCTTATATGCCAATTGTCTGTTAGATCAGGGTCCCTAATAAAGAGGTTCAACCGTAAAACCCGAAAACAACTACCGTACTGATAATGCTGATAAGCTTACTCTCATGATATGCCGCTGAAATGGAGCACTTCACATGAAAAATGGTGCCACATGAGAATAAGCTATTAATGACATTTCATGACCGGTAAAACGCACCTGGTCAGAGTCCAGCTGCTCGGGTGAGACGTTTGCTCGAAGCACATGGTTCAGCTTCATAATTCTCGAATTAACCACCGTCCTTGACCGCTGTCCCCCTTCCCGCTTTGTACCGTTTGGTGGATTGATGAGGAACAGCTGCCTGTAAAATGAAAAGTGTATCTTTACCTCACGAAAGGACTCGCAATGCATTGATAGCACAAAACTGTGCAATACCACTATAGGAAGCAGTAAGCTGAGATAGTATTAATGCTACCACTATATAAAAAATATATTCGGTTTCCCAAGTCATGCTGGCCTGAGCAGGCACGTGCACAAGTGGTTCACATACATTTGCAGTGACTGCTGCATCTGACAGTGCAACCAGCTGAAGTGAAACTTAAAAGCATTGTTGGCTGTGTTGAGTGGCTTACAAACTATTGTGTAGTGCAACAAAGCAGCTATGCACAACATTGCATACATTTTAAAAAGTAATGTGGTTTTCGCCTCTAATGTGCACATGGCATATGATGGTTGGTGCAGGATTCTGAAATAATATGACCACTTGAAGTTCCTGCACACCAAAGTCAAGATACATAAATGTCATGTGCAATTTTCTTCTTTACATTGTTGCTTTCCTGTGCATAGATAACAGCAACAGGTTAAAGGCTGTGCACATAATGTAACGAAACAATGGTGTAAAGCAATTAGCAAATTCTATCTCCAACAGGAAATGCAAAAAAGTGACGCCTTAAACTAACTTAAAATTTCAAGCACGCCCCCCCCCCCCCTCTGCAACTCGAAATTACAAGAAAGTGGAAGGCCGGGGGGGGGGGGGGGGGTAGTTTACAGAATGGCACCAAAATTCAGGATGGTCGTGACAAATTATTGATCATTTGTCGCTTCGGGGGAAAAAAACGGTGCATATGGACTACCTCAGAAGTCATTTGGCTCTCGTTCTTGGCAAGGTGATTACAATCAGGTCAGGGGCGTAGTCGGAAATTTTTTCAGGAAAAGGGGAGGGGGTTCCACAATACTTTATGTATGTTTGTGCATGCATATCTACATATGCAAAATTTAAAAATTCCAGGGGGGGGGGGTTTCGCATCCTCCAACCCTCGCCCCCTGGCTACGCCCCTGAATCTCTTTAAAGGGACACTAAAGAGCAAAACGATTTTTCTCGCATTAGTAAAGTGGTCTTCCACGATACCAAAAACACCACGCTTGCTGCGAGAAGACGCTTAATAAGCGAGGAAAACGTGCAAAAAAGAAAATACAGGTGGCAACGCCACCTTGGAATTCCCGCACCATTTGCCGTGACGTCACATGTTTTTGACGGCACCTGCTTGGGCCTACGTAGTTCCTAATCGGTTGAATCAAAGTACATTCTCCTCTGAGGGGGCAAGAGACTTGACAAAACGAGTTTGTGGAAATTTCGTCGAGCCAGTGGCACCAAAACACATTGAATGCTCTTTTAAATCTTTTACATCACGAATTACAAAGTTCGGCGCGAAATTTAAAAATGAAACTTTGAACTTGTTTTCTCCGCTAATAATAAACCTATGGTGGTGAAATAAACTACACAAGGGTTCTTCGAGCGCACTTATCAATCTAAACCAATTCATTGTTTCTCTTTAGTGTCCCTTTAACAGTGGAGCAGACTAGTCTGTATAGGTTAAGTCATAACAAGCATAAATTTTCCTTCATAATAGCAGCTAGCAGTGCAGTGCTTGCTTAACCTCAATTAAATGAGTAGACATTGACAAAGTGAGTGGATCTGGTGTGTGTGCAATGCCACATTGCAATCTACAAATCGCACCATTATCAGCCCACAGAGCAGGCCAATGTTTTTTTTTCTCATGTATGCGGGATTAACGATTTCAGACTCTGGCAAGCCATAACTTACACAAAAATTCGGAAACACTTTTACTGGTTAAGAATATGTGTGCAGCAGTACTGAATGCCACACACAATTTAAGGTGGCACTTAAAATGTGAGACTGATAGACACTTAGCAGCCCAAATGACCACCAACAGAAAAAAAAAATTAAATAACTGACCTTTGCAAGAATTCCAGTGTTGTCGCAGCATTGTTCGGGTACATCATGTTGAAAGCATAGTAAGTCAGGAACATTACGCAGACTGCCTCGGTGAAATTGGATGCTTCGCAAAACAGTTCCTGCTCACAGGCCACATAACATTTGTCAGAAAAGATGGTTCCTGTGAAAAAAAATTAAATAGTAAGAATCTCGTTGTGAAACTCACGTTACAGCATCCATTTCAAAGGGACCAATAAGAACTTAACAAGTTTCTCAATATTTAAAGGGTATTGGTGTGAGAATATTGTACCCAACTTTGTTTTTATCCTTTATCAGATGGCTGTGCGCGACATAACAAGTGTTACCGCAGCACCCTATAAACATGAAGAATTAAAACATAAGCTCATTTATGTAGACCACATCAAGATGCGTTGCAAAGAGAGTGGAGCTTCCTTCCCATAAGGCGCATTTCAATATGTCTTTGCACATCATGAATATTAGGGTGATGGTCAAAAACTGCTCGTGCCAGTGCAGGTCAGCCTGCTTCAGAGGCTGCATGGTTGACTGCAGTGTCTCATCATAAGCTAGATGTACAGTATACAGTAGACTCCCGTTAAAACGACCTCTAAGGGACCGCAGTCATCTGTTCGGCTAATCAGAAGTGCCCCCAAAAAGAGACATGCTAACTGGTCAAGTGCATCCAAATATGTTACTTGAAACACTGAATGGTATAGACTTACAATGGGTGCAAAAAGACAAGAAAAAGCATTTATTTAGTTCAGCTTGAAAAAAACTATGCCTTCAGGTAGAGTATTTACACGAATCTTGCGAGCACCTGATTTTGCTGGTTCAAAAATTAAAATTCTCATTAAGATATTGCTACCACATCGTAATAAAACTGTAGCACGCTCCTAAGCTTACGATTACAAAAAGAGAGAGAGAGACAAACAAACACAATTTTCAAAAATAAAAATTCTCATTAAGATATTGTTTACCACATCTTAATGATAAAACTGTAGCACGCTCCTATGTTTACGATTACAAAGAGAGAGAGAGACAAGCAAGCACAATTTTCCTTCAAAGAATATAAAACTTATTGTCCTGGCAGTTCCTTTTCTTCCGTGAGCCTGTTTGCTGGCTCTAAGATCACTTCTGGATACGCCTTGGTCATGTGCTGTTCCCTTGACAGTCATTATATGCAGAGTTTGTTTAAGAAAGTCTGCAAGGTTTTCTTCGAGGTCCGGATATTATCCCGTTTTCGGCCCGTAGTAACTTTTTCAGATCGACGTGTAGCTGAAGATATCCCATCGCGCTACTCACGGTCACAAGCCTCGCGCACACGAAAAAGACACGACGCAGCTATATTCAGTGTGCAAATAGCCTTCCCTTGTCGTGCACCTACATAATTAAAATGGCTCATCACAATTTGCACTTCACTGGGAACAGATACAACGCGCACAGGTTCTACGCGAACCAACGCGAACTGACCACACAATGTGCTCGGCCGGCATGGCGGCCGCCATTGTGTGATGGTGATGACAATGCACCTGATCCCTCTGACAGGAGTGCTAGCACCGCAAACGTGGTTTCGGTTTCGTACTCGATTCCCACAGTCAATTTTTTGTTCCCGTTGTCACTTTCGTTTTAGTTTTATTTCCACTCCTCTTTCGTTTGCTTCTTTGCCCGATCCGGCATAGCTTGTCAATCACCCGCTCCAAAGTACTCCAAAGGAAAGAGGCAGCAGACATCGTCATCATCATCAGGCAAGGAGGTCCATGTGATTGTGCGGTACAATGTGCGGATTGCCGCTGCTGGAAAAAACGTGTTGCCTAGATTGCGATGTAAAAACGTGGTGTTTTGTCGAACGTGAGAGTGTACTTGGGGGCTAGTGCCGCATTCTGGTTGTCACGAAGGACGACATCGACGATAAAATAAATGTTGCACTGTTCGTGTAAACGTCTGGCGTGAATTCGGACGCACAAGAAATCCCAGTGCGGCTGCGAAGTGTTCTTGTTGAGCCTATGATCTCCGATGGCCAATCCTCCTGCACTGCTGGCTTTTTAGCGAAGTGAAAACGCGTATCGGCCGTACTCATCTACTGCTAGGTAAGTGCTGCTGCGCTGTCACGGGGCGTGTCAATCGGCGAGGCAGACACTGTTCGGCAGTGTTTTGAAGGTAGGTGGGCTAACGCACTCGGTAGCTGCCGGTGGGTATCGTCGAATGCTGATTGCCTAGAGCATCACGGCGAAACGTCAGCATTTGCAGCGGTTTTGTCAGCCGGTTACTTCGTCGCGTTCTTGTATAAACGTGTTCAAATCCGAAGAAAGGCGGTGACGGAACACCGAGCGAAATAACGTTTCATGTACAGGAAGAGGCGGAGAGAAACAATGACTGTATACTAACTGCTGAAGAAATGATCGTAGGAAACTTGTTCACCATTTTTGCAATGCGCATAGCCTTATTGATTTGTCTGTCTGTGCGTGTGTGTGTGTGTGTCAGCTGATCCGCATACGTGGGCGGAATTGTGGTGCCCGCAAATTCTTCTGCTTACCTGCTGCTACAGCAGTGTATCGTTATAGGTAGGTGTAAATTGGTCCTTTCCTGCTGCCTGAACCCTACGATGAGACATCAGGCAGGCTATACCAATGTTCCACAAATCAAGGAAATAGAGTGCACAACATCTAAAGAGCAAGGCTCAAAGCTACTACACATCATAATATAGCAAGCATCTCAGGCCTGCCTCGACACCACGCAGCAAGCACGCTGACATCAACCAACGCCTCAAATATTTCTATTTTGCCCGCCGCTGGGGCACATTGGTTAGGGTGCTTTTATGCTCACGTGAGAGACGCGGTGTCGATCGCAGTTGTGGGGGTCGCATTTTGATGGGGGTGAAATGCTAGAGGTATGCGTACTGTGCAATTTCAGAACCCCCAGCTGTTCGAGATTATCTAGAGCCCTCCACTCTCTCGTAGCTTGTATCGCGCTTCGTGACGTTCCCACGAATCTATTCCGATTCATTCCAGCTGTGTTATCCTTAGGATTCATTGATGCCGTTCGAAGAGTGCAACAAATTTTTAGCACTGCGGCGTAATGCTTGTTGCTGAAGTGCCGCGAACAATAGCTGCACAAACAGCACACGCTTATACTTCTACTGCAGAGGTAAAAAGTCTATAAGCCCCACTTATAAGACACTTTCTGTGAATATAAACATGAGTTTCAACATTGACAAAGTCAATAATTAACAAGATTACCTCTTTGATCAATGTATTCTTTGCCACTAGCAAGGGGAATACAGTATATTACCTTCTCAGCACAGTACGAAGCATTCCGATGCAGCACCTTTTACAATATAAGAATTTTGCTCATACATACATACATAATAAAATAATACATACATACATAATAAAATATACATTGAATGCATAAACCTTAAAGCTTTGTGGCATGAAAACACAAAACACTACACCATGTTACACATTTAACTTTTTATGTAGTGCAACACCTTGCAGGAACACAGTATCACTGCTTTATTTTAAAATTTAGGAGACGCCCCGTCAATTAAGTGCATTTATTAAACAAAAATGCAATCAATGCAATTTTAGCTGGAGTCTCGGATTCTTGATTACCTAGCCAGAATGGTAAATCTGTTGAAATGAGTGAATGCACCTGGGTGTAAAACTGCCATGCACCTGCAAGATGAAACACTTCCCTTGACACACTAGTTACAACTTGAAGTAAAACTCAGCTTACCTAGTGCGGCAACGATGGCGTAGGTGCAACTCAGAAACTACTTCTGTTATACTTGTACCATGCTGAAAAGGAGCAGAATGACTCTGTAAACAGACGATCTGTAGCATGTACTATTTCAAACTAAGAAATTTTTTTTCTCCCCATAAATATTTCACTGTAAAGCATCATGTATATGTCGTAATTTGTAAAACTTTCCCTTATCATGACAAGGTCAGGGAAAAATAAAGCTTTTCTGCTGAAAAAAGCCATATGCCAATATGCATCCAGTGAAACCAGGTTTTATACAAAGGCACACTGAGATCTCTCTGTGTAATACTGCCACACAATGAACGTTAAATTTCAAGAAGTCTGTGTGTGCCCACATGAGTAGCTGCAGGCAGTATGGGGAGCTGGAGTGTCAGCCACCCTGTCTGCTTGCGGTTTCATCTGCTCATCATGCCTGCAATGTGCAAGCATGCAGTCACGCAGGCTCATGGTTGCAACAACAGTGGCTTACATAACCCTGTCTAAGATTTTGTTCACTGGCCAGACATACTGGGAAGGACAAAGACCACAGCTAAGAAGCGGCATGTTTGATCTCTAAATTGTGCATGCCAGCCATGCAGCATAAACACTTATTGCACCAAGAACATAGCAGAGCTGAGCACATACTGAGAAGTCAGTCACCTGCACTCTGCTGGTCATCTTTCACAGCAGCATTTTTTTTATTTATTTGCTAGTTACCGTGCCTTAATGGCCATGTTAATACCTACTGCCCCAACACTATTTCTGTTAAAATTTCTTCACATGATGCACTGAAGCATGTTAGCACATCACATGCAAAATCACTGCCCATGTCACGTCATAAATGAGGTCGATCCTGACTCTGCAGTGCATCTTGCGTAACTAAAGCCTATTCAAATACTGTGTGTTAGCACATAGGCAGTAAGTACGGGGGGGCTGGGGGGCTCACCCTTGCCCCCTCCCGAACGGTTTTATAGGAGGCAGATGCCCCCCGACATCGGCCCAGGAAATTTGTCAAGATCTTGGCTTAGGTCCTCGTCTACTGACAACGAACTGTTGCCCGTCCTGTCTGCAGTAGCTATTTCACAGGGGGCTTTTCATGCCCGCTTCTTTTTCATTTCAAACTTTTAAAATTCGGATCATGGACCAGTGACGAGAGAAACATTCAGTTGAAAATGCCCCTCAAACGGATTTGTATGTGCAGAAATACGTTCAGTCCTTGAATTGCGTAGTGACTGGTTTTCAGAAAACAAAATGCTACTGACAATACAAAGCAATCCCGACACAATCAGTCAGGGAATGTTTTCGCACAGGCTTGCTCTCCAATAAAAAAAGGGTAATTCCCTGGTTGTCTACAAATAGGTACACTTCAGCATGCCTGCCCATAAAAGTTGCCGAGAAAAGATGGTACGCATTTTTTATTTATCAGCGAAGGGTTTTGCTACCAGTTCAGTGACCTAAAAGCAACTCAAATACTCATCCATAAAACAACCTTCGGCGGAAAAATTCGTAACCCAGCTTCACGCTAGGTCTAGTGGTAGCAAATGGCATTTTCTACCATCTGATAATTATTTTTGGCCATCTTAAATTGTATATTCACTGGCATAATTAAAGCTTCTTGTGCCAGCATTATTGGCCCATTCTCTCCTGCCTGGTGCATGTTTTAACCAAGTAAGTAAAGCATGTCAATTAAAAAAATTCGGCAGATCCCATGCATTGTCAGAATCGATTTTATGTGATGCAGTGAGCGAGTAGCAGCCTATACGACCTTTTTTTCGCTTTGAGCCAGGCCCGTAGCCAAGGGAGGGGGGGGCGCCCCCCCCCCCTCCCTGGCCGAAATTTTTTGATGAATGGTGTTTTACCGAAAATCAATAATGAAAATAGGCGGTTTTCTCAAAAGTCAAGGCTTTCAGCAAATGCCCCCCCCCCCCCCGAAAAAAATTTCCTGGCTGCAGGCCTGCTTGAGCCAAGCATTATAAAGTGGATCGATGTTTTTATGTAAATTGAAAAATAAATCTGAAGTCTCCCACTAGATATCGTAATAATTATATCGCGGTGTCGGCACCTAAGAGACTATAGCTGTATTAAATTCTTTAATTTGGAAGTCCAGTGCTCTGTTCTACCAGAATGCGTTAGGGCCTCTCAACCAGGGAGAATGAGTAGAGCTGCAAATTCTGAAAAAAACCCATTGTGACTGGCCAATGCAATACTGAAAGGCTGTATTGAGGGGGAGTTACTTTGCACTGAATTAGGTCCACACTCGCAAGTGCGAGCGTTCTTTAAATCTTAGTAGGCATACAATGAAACACAAAAGCCTAAACGCAACAAAAAGAATAACAGACACCCACTAGAAGGACGGGCTTTTCCGTGCTTCCGGCTGAGAGGTTGGCTTGGAAAACAATCTATCACCAACAGCAGACATTTGCAATACATATAGACCCCCCAAGAAAGGCTGCTTATGTACAGTAATATGCAGTAACATAGCATAATCAGACCCTAGTAATTGCATTCTGGTGCAAAGTGCCACAACAGTGTTCCTCAAATTACAATCCTAGTCAAACTGCAAAAAAACATGTTCATGTTTGCCAATGCCTTTAAAGTGTACTCAGAGCACATATTTTTTGTGCGTACATTAGCATTTTCTTAACAATAATTTGCCTGTTAACTGAAAAGGCAACCCATAATATTGAGATCACGGCAACTTTTTTTCCTTTCTTTCTTTCTTTTTTTGCAGCTACTATGTTGCTGCCAATTTTCTCGGCATTAGGAACTTGCCTGAATACACTTACTGAAAGAAAGTGCCCTGTAATGCACGGAGAATATGCATATTTCGCTCCAGTCCATATTTGCCTTTTCAAAATACTTCTTACACTGAACATATGACTAGTGAACACTTAACAGAACGTTCTCAGAATAATAAAATGTGTTTGAATTCTATAATTTTGAAAAAATTTGGGCAGCTGGCAGGTTTACACTACCTGGGAATGAAGGAGTTGCACATAACAAATATGCATCAGCGCTGCTTTTAAGAGCTGCTAATTAGCATTTCTGTAAATATATAAATCGCAAAACTTGGTTCTACTTTAAACCTACCTCGAAAACCTTGAAGAGGGCCTCTTCTTTGTCACCAAAATACGCAGCCAACAATGGCACAAATGCCACCTCCTTTGCGTTCTTGCAGCCCTTTGACACCTCCCGCTCTGTCTCGATGACCCATTCGATGACATCCCTCTTTACTACACTTTTCATGTGCTTAAACAGCAGTGGGGCGTAACCTCGCAATGACGCCTGGAAACCATCCTGAAATACAAAAAACGTCTGTGAATTAAATATCCCCAAAACTATGTTCTGAGCAGCTACCCTCGTATATATACTTTCCATTTGAGTAAGATGTGTTAGCATGTCAACCTTCAAAACTTCATCACATTTGCCTCCTTCCTAGACTTAGAAATATCAGTAATGGGGTGATATGCAAGAATAGCCGTGTACTTAAATTAATCCACATGAATGTTTAGAAATGCCTACTTTTCAAATAACTCAGCACCTTCCACTGCAGTGCGCATCACAAGTATATCAAGACTGTAGCAGGCAGAAGCCCAGAATTACTTTTGAAAAGCCAGTAGTATGTTTAGAAGAAGTGACGAGCAACAGTCTTAAAGGGGTCATGAACTACTTTTCCAAGTAATGATCTAATGACCTTAGTATCGGAGGTTACTGCCTCCCGAATCGATTGCCGCAAAAATTTCTCGAATCCGTCAAGAATCCGCGGAGTTACGGGGGTTTGGCGCACGCTCTCAGCGCTTTCTCTTTTTTCTCGTGCCCACGAGCACACTGGAAGCTAGACAGGGAGGGATGGCACGGGGTGAAGAGTTACGTCAGCGCGCGTTCGGAAAGCGCGATCGCTCTCCCGCTGTGATTCGCATGCGTCGAGTGCGGCTACCGTGTAAGTTAGCGACTGAGGAGGCGCGCGGGCAAGTGACGGCACCCCGTGGCAAGAAGCGCATCTCATCCGGCTATCGGCCAATAAGCATGCTATGTCTCCGCGACGTCAACGTGCAGAGCGCCCCGCCCCCGACGAGAGTGAACCTGCCTCTGTTTGAAAAGAGGGCGCCTGAGGAACGGCAACTATCGCGCTCCGCTTGTGGCCTTTACACGGCGCGCACGACTGTAATATTTGCAGAGCATTCATAGCCGTGTCAGCTTTCCGCAGGTTGCGTTTTCAACAAGCCCAAGGGGTGCTTCATGACCCCTTTAAGTTAAATATCACAATACAACATAAAACAAGGGCATCTGGCTCTGGAAACCCTTGGACAGAGGCCAATGAGAGCAGATTACTAAACCTTCAGTTAAAGAGTTTTCTTAAAAAGAACAAGTCCTCCCCCATTTAGTACACAAAATGTGATCTCTGTCTGCAACCTATTAAGTATACCATGTCACATTCAGCAACTACTGATGACCTTTAAACAACTGCTTGAAAGTGCGCAAGCAAGCCCCATCTTATGTGCAAGCAGAAGCTTCTGCTGAACTAAATGAAACTTTAATAATCAGACAAGTTGTCAAATACAAGAAAAGGTGGCTGCTTTCATGCTCTCACCAGCAATGCATGCAGTAACTTTTTGTAGTAGGCATTATGTCTTAGAATACTGAGACCAAGTTGATGCCAGACATGCTTTTTGATGAAGCACTACACTAGCAGCTGCACAGGTCTAGCAGCTTATCCAATGTACTTACAAAACAACCAGGCATGTACAGGCATTCTAGCACCAAAGATTATCGCCAGAGAACTTCCCTGCACCGTTTCGCTAGTTAATCGGAAGTGACATGCAGTTCATACCTTGGCATCCTTTCCAAGAAGTTGTGCAACGTGCTTGTAGAAGAAGGGACGGTGAAACACAGTGGCCACTCTCTCTTGATTTCTGTAGCTGGTGCACAGGACTCCCACTGTTTTATGAATGCCGTTGTGCCCATATGTATCTTCCATGTACAACCATGGCTAAAGGACAAAATCCATGTCCTTTGGACTTTTCCGCGCTTCACGCTGAAGAAATTGCTGCTTCTCATCAAGCTCATCAGTGTGTAAAACCGGCCGCGGCTGCCAATTCATGCAGCCGTACGACATCTTTGCGCTCTTCTGTGTCGACACAGGAGTCGATGATGGATTCCTCGCTTGCCTCGATGAATATTTTCTACTCTCTGCCTCAGTTGTTGAAACAATGAGTCATAGCCACGACCAAGCAAGGAGCCATTGATGCCTCCTATCTTCAAGGAGCCTGGGTATGCCTTGACCATTTCCTCAGCCACACTCCTAATAAGTTCTCTTCTTGGCCTAGAGCACACAGCTAGCATTTGGTCAACAACACAACGGACTAGTTCCCTTCGATGTTTAGGGTGAAGAGGAGATGCTGCTGTACTCAATGCGCCCTGAAGATCTTTGGGAAGCTTCTCTGTCGATACATGGATGTTGATGTCACTGGTTGGCTCTCGTACAGGTGTACTGTTTGATTCTGGGACGTCTGAAACAAGAAAAGTAATGTTTTACGAACACAAATTGCAAAAATGCAAGCAGTAAAACAAGTCTCTGCATGTAAGTAAGTAAGTAGTAAGTAAGTAAGTAAGTAAGTAGTAGTAGTAAGTAAGTAATAATAATAATAATATATCTGGTTTTTACGTGCTAAAACTATGATATGATTATGAAGCATGCCGTAGTGGAAGGCCCAATATAATTTCGAGCCCTGGGGTATTTAACGTGCACTTACATAGCACAGTACACAGACCTCTAACATTTTGCCTCCACCAAAATGAGACCGCTGCAGCCAGGATCAAACCTGCGACCTTCGAGTCAGCAGCTGAGCACCGCAACCTCTGACCACCGCCGCACCTCTGCATGTCAGTACAAAGCTTTTACACTACCATACTAGTAGCTCAAAAATTTGAAGGCTTGCTAGCTTCCAGTGTTGTTAGGCCTAATCTGTAGTGGCAAATAGAGCCCCATAATGCATGCTCATTTAACAAACTCACTGCATCGAAGCTCTAATGTTGTCAGACACCCAAAGTTAAAAGCTGCAATTTGTCAATGGAATGAGTGACCGCTACAAAAGGAATGAATATATATTTTTAACTGAAACTTCGAAGTTTATGGAAAATGTACCTCGTGCCTTCCTGCCATGCTGGCCTCTTTTACTACCTGGCAAACGATGTTAGACAAAGCTCTGCTCCAGATTTTGTTTGAACAGATCATTTCTCTGAATTCATAGACGTTATTTAAAATGATCACTCAGCTTCACACAGGCACTGATTAGACAGGAGAATAGCTCAGATAGCTCACAAAGTCAGTGGCAGCAGTTATGCCAGGATAGGACCACAGTTCGGCAAAAAATTGGAGCTCACTCAGACTAACTCAAGAAATATACTTTGCTCTAAGGGCTCACTCGTACTAAGACTCACCAAAATTTTCCTCAATCAGACTCACTCAGACTCACTGAATTTCTCAACCGGACTCATTCGGACTCAAACTCACCAGCATATGACTCAGCCAGACTCACTCAAACTCAGACCCACGGCTTGACCTGAGTTTGAGTGAGCCTGAATGAGTCAACTCATGAGCCCGTTATTGTAAAATTAAAATTGCTCTTTAACGGCAATATCCCACTAATCGGTGCTCTACGATGTGCCTTTTGATCTTGTACCTTCAAATACATATTATAAGCGGTTTCAATCCAGTAAGGACATTTTTATGAAATAAGCGACTCACACAAGACATTTTATCAAGAACTTTCCCATGAAAGAGTTTGCGGGGGGAGGTCAAGGCACCCCCCCCCCAAACTCCACGCCTCTGTTCAATAATACTGAGGTGGCGCATGAACACTCGTGCGCTGACATTTGTAAATAGACTTGAGTATAAATGTACACGATATAAGTCTCTTAGTAATGCGAAGATTAGTAGATAGGACAACAAGTCGGCTATGCAAGGTTGAGCTCAGTCAGACTGACCCAAGAAATATATTTTTGTGCTTAGGGCTCACTCGGACTCGAACACTAAGATTTTCTTCAGCTGAACTCACTCGCACTCACTCACCAAAATAATACTCACCTGGATTCACTCAGACTCACGGTCCGATCTGAGCCCGAGTTAGTCGACTCATGAGTGAGTTTGCCGACCTATGGATATGACTCAATTTTGTTTCAACTGTGCAGGTGCAGTTCAATGTATATATACACTACACTTTCACAATAAAGCCTGTTATGTAAACTGCATGTTTCAAAGTTGCTGCTGCTGCTAAGCTGTAGAACTATGGCAACATGAACAACATAAAAGCTAGCCTATTATTATGCATAAACGACACTTGTAAAATTTGTTCGCTGCCGATGGCAAGTTTTTTTCACTTGAATTTCTTCACATTTATAGCATAATTACTACAAATAACGTCCCTATACTTTCCTTGGCTTGATTGTCTGTTGGTTCTAGTTCAGGTTGTGTCTAACAAAGAAAGCAAGTCCTTGTTCCCCTACCCTTGTATAATTGATGCATGAAATTCCGAATTGCACTATGAAGGCACTTTTAGCCCACAATTAGTGAAGCCAGAAAAAAAATGCATGGCATAAATGATTGCCTTCTTTGCTTGGAGAGGTAAAATGAAAAACAAGGACACACAATGCACAGCCCATACAGCTCTAATATGGGTATGTGTTAGGGGTGTGTCGGAACAAGAGTGACGAAGAAGAGAGGAACTCCCTCGTGCTTCGGAACCACGCGCAACAGCAGCAACCCACGGAGTCGGGCTGTGGTTTATCGTAAATAAACTTCCCTTATTGTGCACATCAGGAGGCTTGATTTCCTTCAAGTGGTGCCGAAACTCATTCGAAGCAGTGAACGACATCGATGGACCCAGGTACAGGTGCAAGGTAATCGCCTTCCTGCTATGGATTCATCGTACCAACCTATAGCAGTTCAAGACGGAGTCAAAACATGGAAACACTCAAGCTGAGCGCCAAGCCAAGAGATTGAAATTAACGCACCTTATCACCAAGATAGAAGCAATGCTCACTCAAGACAGTGTTACAGAAGAGGAGCTTTGCATCCTCACGAACACCTCAAACACCTTCACACCGACTTGAGAGCAACTGACTCCCACATCGTCCCTCTGCTGTCAACCACGGAAGCTCCCGGCAGAGCTTGACCAGGTTGTGGATCACAATGATCGAGCCACAGTGAAGTCCGCGAAACTCTGGTATCGGATACGTCAACTTAGGAGTTTAAGAAGCGTGCACTACTGTCGACCGAACCCGTGCAACGCACGCCCCAGCCCGCTATCCAACTTCCGAAAATCGACCTCATGAAATTCGATGACCAACCATTGAGTAACTGTGGACACCTTTTCGGGAGCAGTTCAGTCAGCTGATACACAGCAACAATGGACTCTCCAACGTAGACAGGTTCACCTATCTACGTTCGGTTTTTACCAACGATGCCGGCACTGGCGATCACGGGACTTTCAGCAACTGCAAGCTGCTATTGTGAAGCCTTGGACATTCTGAAACAGCGCTTTTGCCAAGCCTGACGTGATAATTCAGGCTCACATGCAGTGACTCATCGACATGCAACCAGTGCAATCTTTCACCGATCTTCGAGGACTTCGATACCTCTACAACATGGTGCAGTCCCAGACGTGCGCCCTCAAGACTCTCGGTGTATTGGAAGACAATTATTCTGCAATGCTGTACGCTGGCGTAAATCCCGGGGGACGGTGGGACACCATTTGCAAATGTCCCCCCCAATTCAGATTTATTTTTTCAAACATCATATGTTTGAATTGCTTGGCAGTTAAGTATACTGCATTTAACTTTCTGTAATACCTGTTTATTTTGTAGTGTGTAGGTCCTGTGTTCAATACCCCTCCGCTGTGTGAGACAATTGAAACTGCAACTGTCGCTCGACCGGTTTCAGAGAAGATTCAATAAAACAATGCAATTACATGAGCTGGGCACCCATGCTCACCATTTAATTTTTATTTAAAAAATATCTAATTTTTTATATAAGTAAAAATAGCACCTATATTTATAAAAAAAAATGGCCACCACGACAAGATGTTGTCCCCCTTTCTGATTTTTTTTTTTATTTACGCCACTGATGCTGTATACCATCCTCTGACAGTGCTTCCTCACAGCATAGCCCTCGACTTCAACAAAACCACTGAACGTCAAGTTTCAGAGAAAAGAGGACAAGGTGGAGCACAGGCCAACAAGAAACGCACAGTCAGGAACAGAAGGCGAGCAATTTAGTCCTTGCGTTTTTTTATCAAACAGAAACAGAGACTCGAGAAAGAACAGTCCCGTATGTTTTTGTAAAGGAGGACGCGTCAAAGGGCCAAGTTAAAGGTTTTCGCAGTAGCACGACATCCTCTTCGTGGCTCAACATCAACTACAGAGTATTTGCTCATCTGCAAAACCAGTTCCTCAAGAGAATGCCTGCTTATTCTGTGACTCGAATACCCATTATACAGAGCAGTGAGACTCTCAGATTCCTCTCGAGCAAAAGAAAAACGACTACTAAGTGCTGGTCGCTGCTTCCGCTGTACCTTGCAACATCACTTAGCAAAAGATTGCAGGTGAAAAGTTAAATGTACAAAGTGCAATCAGCGCCATGCAGAAACAATGTGCGACCCTCTGATGATGACCTTTACTAGCGGTCCCGACATTACCAAACCAATGCAACTGGAGGTGACTGGAACTCGCAATGCCAAACGGTGTGTATACCTCCAAACAGCTGTTGCTTAGGCAGCCGGCCCAGAAAGTAAATGCCTAGTTTGAGTTTTATTCGATAGAGGCAGTCAGTGCAGTTTCGCGACTAAGCGATTGGCTGGGAAATAACATTGTGGAGCACTCATTAATAATAATATCTGGGGTTTAACGTCCCAAAACCACCATATGATTATGAGAGACGCCGTAGTGGAGGGCTCCGGAAATTTAGACCACCTGGGGTTTCTTTAACTGTGCACCTAAATCTAAGTACACGGGCCTCAAACATTTTCGCCTCCATCGAAAATGCAGCCGCCGCGGCCGGGATTTGATCCCGCGACCTTCGTGTCCGCAGTGTCGAGCACTCAATCACGAGAGTCTTGCAGAGGGATATCTTCAAGGACAACATGACGAGAAGACCTACCAGCGCGTTTGTCACTCTGAGTTCAGTACGTGGTTGCAAGTCACTGTGAATCAAAGCTCTCGTCATGACAACGATCAGCCACCAATCCATTCACGAACAAGTAGAGATTTCATCGACAAGCTCAAACACAAAGGCTATTAGTACTTCACCGACATCGATCAAGGTCAAAGCCCAAACGCTGTCGACATCTTGATCGGCAAAGACTTGTACTGGTCATTTGTCATGGGAAACGTACATAATTTGGACAACAGACTCAAAGCCGTCAGACCACACTAGGCTGGACTCTACATGGACCAGTCACCTCTTGTGCTATCTCCATGCACTGCAATGAGGCTATTGTACTGAAAGTGGCAGGTAACAGACCGTAACATCACAACAGACAACCAGTTATTTAGAAATTATGGGAACAAAATTTAATGGACATAGAAGACCCAGGAGGAAAACAATGAAACAGACTCCGTCGAAGACGCATGCAAGCTGCAGTCAGAAGCCATGAAGATATTCTCAAGTGCATCTATGAAAACTGAACAAATGGGCTTTGAATGACCTATGCTTCTTTAGCATGCAATCTACGCAACCTCCGCAGTTACAACTCAAACAACTGAAAAGAGTACCGAAAGCCTTGGGACTGGTATGGCACCCTGACACAGACGTATTGTCGTCTAGTCCGGGGAATGGTGCAGATTTCGTTCAGCAAAGAACCGCGAATAAGCAACACCAAACTTTCACGCTTCAGGCAACCTCTCGCCTAGACGACACACGCAGCATGTTGGATTCCTCCACAGTAAAGATGAAGAGAACCCATCTGAATATTTAACAAGAGGAGCTTCTGGCATGAATCTGGCCTTGTCTGGCGAACAGGACCCAAAGGGCTTGCTTATGAAGAACATGAATGCCCACCTCACTGTATGCCAAACTCTACTGACCGCATCACAGCGTGGCTACTACAACATGCCTCAAAGACGAAGCAAAGCTCCAACTTAGCGCCGTTGTACTTCAGAATTAAAAAGGGCGACTCGTTCTCCTACAAGGGTCGAGAAAGCCCAGACCCCTATGGAACATTGTTCGAATATCAGATCTCCATAAACTACCGAGTGGAACTACCGTTAAAGGCCCATTCACCTGCACGCAGGGCAGTTTGTAGGAACAAGATCGACAAAGAACAGAACTCTCTCGTGCTTTGGAACCATGCACAACAGCAGCAACCCACAGAGTCAGGCTGCGGTTTATTGTAAATAAACCCTTTTTTCTACACATCAGGAGGCTTTATTTCCTTCAGGGTGTGTGAATAGTGAATTTTAGAACCAATTGAATAAGGATCGAATAGTGATGACACCAAATCAAATACGAATACAAATTGAATACTGTTCGAACAGTCTTCAAATTGTAAGACAACCATCTTCAAAGCAGCCCTAGACTGGTCAGGTTTACAATTTTCAAAACAGTCAAAAAATTTGATGACATTTGATTTGAAACAAATATTCACAAGTGTCAACAAAGGGACATTACGGTTCCTTCTAACCGACAAAAAAAAAAAAAAACACAATTATTTAAACTAAGGCAAGCTCCTATACAGCAGCAATTCGAAATATTTTGTAACTGCAGGCTGAAATATAGAAGTGACTACAGCATTCAAGGTGGTACTTTAGCAACAGCTTTTTTTAAAAAAATAAGGCAGCTTCGCACTATGGTTGGTGCCAAGCATGAAGGAAGTACGAAGCTGGGCCTTTTTCTCTTTCTTCCTCTCTTTCTTTGTCTTTTTCTTTCTTTGTTTTTTTTTTCGTATCTCATTTTCGTCTCTGTTTATTTCTATTTCTTTTTCTTTCTTGCTACTGCTATCTTTCTCTGGCTGTGTGCATCTGGGTAATTCAAAGATGAAAACAGGAAATGTTACCATTCACTGTTCTAACGACTTGTTCCTTCTAACATTTTTCGTCGTTGCTGATTATTCCAAAAATATTCTAAAATTATTTGGTATTTCGAATTTGCACTATTAGATTCGAGTACTGAATTGAAAAGAATGCTATTCGATTTGTTATTTCAAGTTTTCGAATATTTGCACACCCCTAGTATAAGAATCCTGTTTTTTATAAGTCCTGTTTTTTGCCATATCACTTTTCAATGTCAACTACAAGTAAAAGCACTTTTAACGAACCTTGCACAGGAGGACTTGCAGGTGGCACAATTTCTGCAACAATGAAAATCCTCTGGTCCATTGGTAGCTGAGCAACAACTTCTTGGAATACTGTTTCGTCAAGTTCCGTCCAATCAACAAGAAACACCTGTTGCAAAATAATAGCACCATAGCTCAAACATTGACTATAAGATATTATTTGTTTTGTTTGGAAATATGTGGTTGGGTTGTTGAAACAAACATTTTACTTTGTCAATGTAACAAACTAAGTTACTTGGGAGAGACAGTAAAAACCCGAAGCTGGCGCACACTTTGAGACATCACACTATATACATATTTGCTTCCAAGGCTCTGTATAGCCATGTATAGTACAATATAGCAAGGGATGGTGAGAGGGTGAAAGCCTAGCCAAGCCAGAGCAGCTAGGTGCCCAGCAGCTCTGCTGTGACCCAGCCTTGCGCGACTAAGTACAAGCTGCGCTGATTCCTCCCCCCCCCCCTGAAAACGTTCTTTGGCATGCTCGCCATCACAGTGATGTGAGGAAATTAACTGCACAGTAGCTGAACACAAACACCAGCTAGTGAAGAACTCAAAAAATAACTGCTACACATGGGATAAATTGCACCAGCTATATATGAATAGCTGTGACCACTTAGTTCATTACCATCATGATTATGATGTACTTAAGGTTTTCGTTTCGGCTTTACAAGTCAGGCAGTTTAGGCTTCTGTCACATAAGCTTAGTGCAATTTTTGGCTAAAATGCTGTTTGATGGTGGGAAGGCAGAAAGGAACACATTCAATATAATTTGGTGCAGCTGTTAGCCGCTTGCTGCTGCATTAGTAACTGACAAGAAGCAGCAGCCTAGTGTAACAATGTAAACACCCTAAAATGCCTACAAACTTCTTGGTTAGAAAATAGCTAGCAAGAGATTGCACGTTTCAAGTTTTTACCTTTGCACTGCATGAGTTGCAGATCCCGTATTCCTCTGCTTTCTCGATAACATCAGCCATTGTTTCAGCGGTGATCATCTTTTTTATTGTGTGATCCGCACTCCATATCTTCAATAGAGGCATGATCGATAGCTGTATCTGCAATAACGAAGCAAACTTTTACTTTCAATGCCCAAAATATTTTTACACTAATAAACCAACAAAACTGTCTTTAGAGGCGGTTTGGTTGGTTTACGAGAGCAAGATTTGTGCCGAAAAGTTTCACAGATACACCGCTTTAGACATAAATAATACCTTTCAATTGATGTATCACAGTTGTACACACAAACACTGTTAGCCTTTGAATGTTGCACAGCAAAGTTGATATTCAACTGCAGCAGAGCCTCTTGCAAACAAACTCTGCTCCTAAAAGCAGCAACTGCTTTTTTTTTTTTTTTTGCAAAACTTAGTGCAGTCAGAAACAGTTAAGACTGGAATGGCTCTAACAAAAAAAAAAGAGAGAAAGAAAAAAAAAGGAGGGGGGAGGGGGTTGTTTGGTTCCCGAAGCTTTAGAATTAACTTTGTTTATTTTTCAGGAGAGAATGACTGCAGAGTTCGCAAGCTGCACCTTTTAAATGCGTTTCGAAACGTGACAGTACGTTCATGGTCTCACTATTTTACTTTTGCTTGTAGAACAAGCATGTAAACAGTGGGACGATTTCCTTTGAAGCGGATAAGATTGTTCTTGGGGTTACGAATGCACGCAGGTTTCCGCAATAGTAGTTTCTGTTGGTTGGTCTCAGCAGCTAGTTCCCGTTTCTTGAAGAGCAATTTTGTAGTTTGCATATTTTTTATTGTCTCCCTAGGGGGCTGCATAATCTAGAGCAGGTTCTGACAGTTTTTGTGCCGCTGTATTCTTTTGGTGGATTTTTTTCATTTCGCCCGTGTATGCTGCTTGGGAGTGTGCACTTCCATTTTGTAGACAACTGCTGAGTTTTGTCTTGGTGCATGGTGTTTGGGTGCCAGTAGAAGCTATAGGATGTGTTCATTGGTCTGTGCATTACAATTAGGCTTTCTTTTAAGATTTGCCCGATGCATGCACTGCTACCTAAAACATATGAGAGATATATTCATTTCTGGGGAAACAGGGAGATTGAGCATTTCTTGGAAATGTTTTTTTTTCCTGCTGTGTTGTTTTCCGAAGGAAGCGATTTGGGTAGGCTGTATTTTCAGAGTTCAGTGAAAATTGCTAATTTCTTTCCTTCTGTGGGATTCCAACATGCAATTTGCTTTGTTTCTTCTGAAGTATTCACTACTGATGCTTTTGGCTTCCCGAATGGTTCGAGCTGAAATTTAAGTAAAGGCCAGTATATGTTGGTTTGTGGTTGACTGAAATATTTAGAGAGCCTCCTATTTGGGTTGTTAGTCATATATCAAGGGATGGGAGCTGTGATCAGTCTTTTCTGCATTTGCAAGTGAACTGAATATGTAGTGCGTAGTATCAATAGCTCAGCAAGCATTTGGCTTGTGATATCACTATAATTTATGATAATTTACGTATCTGAGGAAGCCTTTGTTTCAGTTAAAATATGCTGAGGGCTCTTCGTTTCTCGTGGTGATGATGGCCATGTTTAACAAAATTAAGGCCCTCACTGGCGCTCCCCCACAGATAAACGGAGCTCCAGTGAGGGCATCATTCATCATCACTATGAAAAACGAAGAGCTCTCAGCACGTTTCACCTGAAACCAGGCGTTTCCCAGGCACATAATTATAGAGAAACCATAAATAATAAAACTTACTCAGCCACCTAAACTCCTTAAACTAGATATTCAGTTTACTTGTGAATGCAGAAACAGTAGATCACTCCCATTCCTTGATCAATTAGCAAGCCTAAGAGGAGGCTACCTTTGTTGGTCTACCACAAACCAGTATATGCAGGCTGCCACTTTTATTGCAATTCAACCCACCTGGCAAAACTCGAAGCTTCCGTAGTGAATGCCTTATTCAAAAGAACTGAAACGCTTCACACGTTGAAACATGATGGAAGGAAAGAAAGAGCGATTTTCACCAACTCCAAGAAGCAGCCTATCTAAATAAATTATTTCAGAAGACAGCCTCACAGAAAAGGAAAAAAAAAGAAAAGAAATACCCAACCATTTTTCAAACCTAATGGGCATATAGACTTTTTTTTTTTGCTTGGAGCCGTTCTAAAGTCTTGCACAATTAACCCAAACAGGCAGGCGCTTCTGTCAAATTGTTTAGCTTCCAGTCAAAAGAGGCAACTAAACATCTTACCGGTTTGAGTAAACTGTATCTAGCCTTCGATATGAGATTACCATGCAAGTGAGAAAAACGACACCTACTGAATGTACTACCTTCATGTACAAAAGGCCATTTAAGTAACCTCGCAGTATTGTGACATATTAAATTGGCATTATCATACATAGTAACTTTCTTAGCATAATAGCAATTCAGTAGCATGCTGGAAAATCAAGAGTCCACAGCAGCAACCCCACGGCTAGACACAAAAATAAGCTAAGCCAGCTTAACGTTTGTGAAGATTCTGAAGATGACCAAGTGCAATTATGGACATAAGCCTACTTTTACAAGTGAGCAAGTATGTCTGCAATATTAGCTGGGAATGACAATTTCCCTTTTCACAGGCTAGTCATTGCATATTAGCTAAAAGTGTTTTTGCAACATCTGTTATTATAGAGCCACTCTGATCCACAATAGTCTCCTCATCAGAATCCCTATTTCATTTCCTTGAAAACAAGTTCCTACAAGAGCTAAAAATGTTGCCTACAGAAAGACTGTGAGGAGGATATGTGGAATAGATTGCTATTATCTAATAAGCCCTTCATTTTCGACAGCCTGAAGAAAGTGGCATTATGTTCCACGTCACGTTTGTGCCTTATGCCTTTCTGCATAATTCATTCAGTCATGAATTTCTGTGTTTACCTTAAAGGAGCACTGACACAAAAATTTTGCACCTTGTTTTTTTTGTTGCAATAGATAGCTTATGATCCACTTATCACGGCTGCAAACCTCGTTTGTGCGAGTGCGCGACGGTTATTTATTTAGAGACGTTTTTAGAGTGCCCAGTCGCAGTTTCGGTTTCAAAGAGCACCGAGCTAGGCAGCGTCCTCCGGGGGCCGGGAAAACACAGCTGGCCACGTGAACACGCAAAATTGTGACGTAGGCGGCGCGCGAGCGTGGATGCGGTGGGCGCTGAACCAGGTCAAGTGGCGCCAGCTATGGAGGATTAGAAACAACTAGCAAACGCGTAATCTATGTCCTCCGAGCATTCGGAAGCGCCCATCTCGACTCGCTAAGCTTACAGCATGGATTATTTGACTATGGCTCTCAAAAACGGCGCCGAATCGGGACGAATACATTGCTGTCGAAGCTTAAGGACATGAATCTAAAGCAAATGGAAGCATCAGTTCGGAACTTACACGTTACAGAGCGCACGGCGGCCACTTGATAGATTCGAAGTGGACGACAACCGCTTTTGGCAGTGCTGCCATGTTTTTCGGAGGCGCGAATGCCTCGCCGGCGAAGCTTGCCGTACAAGTTGGACAGCTCTCGCGCGTGCGGCGACGGCCGACGTTCTGCGGCACCGCGCCGTTGCGGCAGGCTTGCCGCTAGCGTGAGCGGGCCATAACATCTGCCAACGGGCACGACGAGCGAACAGCGGAAGAGAACACAACTAGCACACGCAAAGCCGCAGGCACGGAGGAAGAAATGGCAGGTACCACGGCACAACCAGCCACCAGCCAACACAAACTCGGGACGTAGGTTTGTTTACACACACCCCGCGTTGATGTCGGCGTCGCGAAGCGCCCGCATCTCGCTCAGTCGCGCGGCATGCACTTTAAAATTGATTTTAAATATGTTCTAGGCTATATTGGCCCTTGATATTTCGTAGACGTGGTGTACGGCTCCACATACATCTATTTCACTCATTATCTCGCCTTCGAAATTTTGTGTCAGTGCTCCTTTAAGGAAAGTACAAAAAGTGCACAAGGAAGAAGTGTCCAGGTAGAAGCTAATGCCACGTGAACTATGGCATGAACTTCATCTACAGCACATAAAATATTAGGTACTATACTCCTTTTATTTAGAGTGTCCAGTACACTCACAGGGCAGACTGGATGATGCCTGTATATCAGCTTGAGGGAACATCATAGTTTGCTGAAAAATTGTGCAATAGACCTTTCTCAAGCATGGAAGCACCACCAACAGGCTCGCAAGCACTCACAGGAAAAGTGTGTACGCTGCATCAACTGCCGAGATGAGTGCACGGGCCTCACACTTTAGCTTTCCACCTGTGCCGTGACAGCAGTTCTCAGATCAAGTGAATTTGGCCGGGTGCAACATATTTCTGCACAATTCAATCATGAATTTCTGTGTTTATCGATAGCTATGACTTCCATCTGTCTTGTGATTCCACGTGCCACTGTTGGACCAGTTTAGAAGCATCGTTATTATTATTATTTTTGGAGCCGTATGCCTTACAATACAAACAAACAGATACAGCATGGTTTCCTAGATGAAATCCACGGGCGGTCAAGGCAATTCACGGATACTCTTGCAATCTATGTCCACCAACACTGTAGTCAATCACAGGGTGAGGTTCTGATATTTAGAGATTATGTGAGAGTACAGTCGGCATTTAGTAAAATAAGATACACTATTAGACGTCAGCGTGTGGTTCCCACCTCAGGTAAGAAAAGTTAAGCTTCTATCATACTTTGTTGACACTAGCTGCAGGTGTAGCATTTTGAAAACGCCGGTTGCGTTTTTGCATGCTGGCTCACAGGTGGCCATACCATGAACAGGTATAATCCTGAGCAATACGAGATGGAGCACTCAATTAACCTTTTAAAGGCCATAGCGGCTAAATGCAGTTGGCAAGTGCAGAAGTGTTTATGATGCTCAATGCTCAAGTGGAAAGGCGTCTCGAACAATTCAATGCATCACGTTTATATCAGTACATTACAAGTAATCGTTGAATAAACATGAATTCGATATTCCAGTTCATGTTGCTCATGATAGTATGCCTTAACGGTACCAGCACACGGTAACACACATGCCATGTAACTGCTATATCTAATACACATTCACTTGGTAATGCCTACACTGACTGCATTGTTCCCTTCACATTTCATGCACAGAGATACATGCAAGAATGGTCATGAAGCTGCAACATGTTCCTTTTGTTCCGTGCTCCCAGGGTGCAAACAACTAGCAGGCGACCGAACAACTGGCTCGCTTTACGTACACACTTTTCCTGTAGTTCTCCGCATGTCCGCAGGGCGCTCTCGTATTGCTTGAAGAAGGCCTACTACAAATTTTTCTCAATTTTCAAGACCACAGTAGTCATACGGTATTTAGTGCACTACAAAAAAAGAGTTGTGAATGATAGTGTGGGCTTTCTAAATCATAAAGGGCTCAGCTACTCCAAGTGTTCCATGCTGCTGAAAAGAAAAAAGTTGGAGGGCACTTAAGCTTCGTCTGAAGAAGGGAAGCGATACAAAAATCAGGCCCCATTCGCATTGCTTTCTCAATCGCAAGCCTGGCTTCGCTTCTCGATACACGCCATGCCACAAGGAAAAGAACGTCTCTGCTAGTTGCACTGGCCAGTTATAACTATCCTAGAATGCCTGCTTCAAGTAAAGTTGAGTAGTGCCCACTACGCCATAATTCTCCCTTTTACAAATTAGCGACGTATGCTATACACGTGCATAAGGCAACATGTGACCCTACGCAGTTGCTCATGTTGTTGATGCTTTTGCCGATGATGATTATTAAATGTATGAGCACTTTGTAATGGGTGCACCTTTAAATCAGTCACTCACTGCACAATTCGCATGTCTTGATGCCTGGAGTCATTCTACACTTCTGCCCCGCAACGTCACTTGCGTTAACGAGACTCCTCGCACTACATGACATTCATATAGGTTTTTATTGTGTGTGTGGGGGGGGGGGGGGGACAGTTCCAAGCAATGGCATGGGCTCGATTCCCACTCAAGCTGAAGTTTCTTAAAATATTTATTTATTTATATCCATCCCCAATTTTTCCTCATGGTCAATGCAGATTTTTCACTCACAGCTAATGACACCGACATAGATGCCGGAATTTCTGTGAAACGAGCAGTTTAATGCAATCGCGTTGAAAGGCTTTTTTTTTTTTTGTTAGACTTCTTATACGGTCACATATATGCCTACTGCCTTGCAAAATGGCTGGTTCTGTAAAGATAATTGCACTTTCATTGCCAACGCAGTTTCTTTTGTTGCATTACACTGCTTATTTGTTTTTTTCCAAATTTGAAGCATCCGGTACCTTAAAAATATATTCATAACACCAAGGTATTTGCTCTAAGGTAATCATTTTGTGCATGCTGAGGGGTATAAGACAACAAACCATTTTTTTATATTGCTTTTCTGTAATAAACTTGAGTTGAGGGGCAACACTGATGCCCTGTCCCTCCCTTAGACCTTGCCTTTATTTAAAATGTTGCGACAGCGAGTCACGGGCTACTACAATATATCATTACATTACAACTTATAGGCATGATGACCTGCACAATGAGTTTACAAGAAACAGATTTTATTGGGGCAAAAGCATGCCGCAAGAAAGCTAGAAATACTCTAAACAAACGAAAAAAGACAAAAAAAAAATTCACCACTGACTCACTTACAAATCACACACAAGTTTAAACAATAAGTTCTGCTAAACACACTGCATCTGTACCTCCAAGCAACTAAACATGTGCTTCATTGATTTCAAATACAAAATTAGGAAAGCATGTTCAGCAAGGCACTGATGTAGGGAAAAAAAAAACTACTAGCTGCTCAGCACAACCTTTCAGGAAAGGAAGACATTAGTCTAATGACAGGCTTGCCATTATAAAAATATGGCACATACGGCGTACAATCAAGAAGATCTGATGCCTGCACTAACACTGCTTCATCACTCTGTTCCTGTAACACATACAAGCAAAGACTTGGCTCAAGATATGCGAATTTGCACTGAACAAGAAACAGATACTTGCCATCATGCTTGAACATGCTGACAATGCAACCAAAAGTCACATCATAACGTGTCCCCGAAATAAGAATGTAGTCATCGCATGTGTACACAAAGCCATTTATAGTAGCTTTTTTCAATGGTGTGCTCTTAGGCAAAGCTATGTTGCCTACTCGGGACAGCATGGTTGACCGCTCTGAGATGCTCATATCTGTGAACTCCTCAGGCTGCAAAGCAAACGAGCCTTTTGCAGCCTGAAAAGCTTGACACAATTGGTGACGTTCACTGAGAGTTTTCGTTATATTCTTAAAGTTTCTGGTACTACGTGTACACTCCTTGAAATACTGGTGCTTACTTTCAAATTTCAAAGTCCAAACATGGGAGAGAGGGCCGAATTGTTGGATAAGTTCACTGTAATGAAGCATATAATGATGCTTTGGCCTAATCTTGTGAAGAGGAAACAGGGCGCTTCTAGACGTTATGTAATCCTCAGTCAATATTTTAAGGTGGGCAACTTGGGCAGGTGTTATCTTTGGTGCCATAAGAAGGTCAACAATGTTGGCCAATAAAACCACAAGTTGCCAGATGGAATCAGTCACATCTAAAACCTTTGTGCCCACGTAGAGTGGCAAGAGCCTCAAGAAAGTCCAGTTTTGGATTGCGTGGCCTACAAGCCTCTCAACCTGAAGGGTGGGTACTTTTGCTGGTTTGTTGCGCATATCATTGGTGGAGTACTTCATAGTTACAATTCTGTTATTGAGATAGTCGTATGTGAACCAGTTTTTGTTTTTTACGAAATAGTTAATACACAGTGCCAGGTCATGACGAACGACACCTTCAAATAGGTCATGTGCAATGCAGGGTGGGAGGCCAGAGTTGCAGACATGATAGTGCTTCAACACATGAAATGGAGAATTGCCTACAATACCAAAATCACTGGACCCGGTGCCGGCCTTTTCAAGACGTTTGAGAGATTCATTGTACTTTTCTACTGTACGCCTTGCACCTATCGCATGTGGTTTCTGCTCAAACTCGCATCGTGTAATTAAGCAATACCGGCAGAAGTAAGTAGAAGAACTGAAGTTTTGCGTGAACCCTCCAACAGCATGGCTGGCAAGGTTGTCACCTACTACAAAGTTTAGCCTCACAGTATGCTGAGCTCGATTAATTGTCACTCCCGATTTTTCCAAAAGAACCATGTCATCTGTTAGGGGCCTAAGCACTTCGGTAAGACCAAACTCTCTGACATCTTTTTGGCGGCAGAGCATAACCAGCTGGATATTGTTAACACGTGACCGGTAATACAATGGCAAGTTGTTGAGTGTCATATACACACCGAGAAGTTTAAAATTTCCCTTTGAAGATCCCAGAGGATTCACAATCTCAAAATCATCAAGATACAAAATAATTCCGATTTCATTTTCAGCCAAGTTCCTGAAGGAATGGCATAACTGGGAGTCGTCACAGAAGGTTTCATCAACAAAGCTCTTACCACCAAAAGGCAAAGAGGACATCAAAAAGTGCACAAGACCTTCTATAGGAACATAATGATACGCAGACATTTGGTTCTGCTTGTTAAGTCCTAATAGAAGCTCAGTCGGTTTGAGGAAGCAAAACCTTTCTTTGTAATATTTGTGACGACAGTAGGTTGATCTGAGGGTATCAGATGTTGCAACTTCAAGAAGATCTTCAGAAAAACATGACTGAACATCAGGTAGTAGGTCACTTGGCACCTTCTTTGCAATCTGTTGCAGAAGCATCTGCTTATTTAGACTGTGCAGATTTTGTATTTCTTTAACAATATTCTGAACAGTTGTAGCAGGCAAGTGATGCTGAGATTCTAACTTGAGTAAAAAGAGTGAAAAATTATCGATGAAAATGTGATTATTTCTATCCTTACACATCACTTGTGCTGCATCATCCACATGCTCACTTTCAGAAGTACACGGAAAAGAATCTGACTCTAGTTCCATGCTTCTGTCTAAAAATTGTGAGCACTCAGCCCCCTCAGCGCCATGAAAACTTGCAGAAATTTCATTTTCAGGCAATGGTTGCATTATTTTTGAACCTGGTTCCATGCCTCCACCTGTAGGTCCATAGCACAGCAACACATCATTTTCTTGACGATGATACCTGCTTACATGTGTCCTAAATGATGCAGCAGAAGTCGACACACTTACACAATGAGGAAAAGGGCAGGTAACTGCATCTGTGTTGCCATCAAAGTGCTCAGCAACGTGCGAAACTAGTTCTGACCGCGTCGCAAGTGTCTTGTCACACGATGACACGGGGCACAACAGTCCAACATCCTCCCTTTCATGGCTGGCTGTTTTATGGTGCCTTAAAACATGACAACGCAAACTTGAGTAGCTTTTAAGAACAACACCACATGACTCTGAGGGGCAAATGGCTCCATTAACAATGCTGCTATGAAAACGAAAATGGTCAAAGTATGCCACTAATGTTGGAAGATGTTGTGCGCAGAGTCGACAGGTGGCCATCACTACTCGGGGATGTCAAGGCTTGTTTATCTGCCAGTCTCGATAATGCCTTGCATCAGCTGCATTGCAGGAAGGGCTAATCAGTGAACAGAATTACTAGAAAACGAAGTACGCATACTAGCTGTTTCTGACCAAACAGAACCTTTTGCTATCATTTCAGAAAACAAATACAATAAGTGAGAAATCAAGGCCCAGCCAGGATTTCCCACCAAGGCAGGGAGGGGGTGGTTGAAACTGATTTCAAAATTTCAAAGTGTTTTCATACTCCAAACTTGTTCACTAACAGCTTGTGCTACATGCGCTTTCCTCTTTTCCCTTTGCAGGGAGACTACAGGTGCACCACAATGTTTTTTTTTTGTCCTTCTAAACAAATAACAACATAGTGGTTTTAAGTCAGGAACGACACTTATTTCTGCAACCCATAAGAGAAAAGGGCGCAGTATTGTAGGGGTAGGGAGTGGTGAAAGAAGAGGTCACCATCTAGAGAAATGAGCGCCCACACCTCCAAGAATCAGCTCGGGGTACCTCTTCTGAATTAGAAAAAGCAATGGGTACAAGACCGCACTGGAAATTGACCCAGTGCTGTATTTTTTGTACTGGAGGCAAACGCTCTAGCAACTCAACATGATTGTACCTCGCAAATAGAATGAGGAGAGAACACAACACAGGCACTGAGTTTGTTTTGCTGTCTGTGCTCCATATGCACCGCGTGATCATGCCGATATTGAATTGCTAACTCACCCAAGACACTACTTTACTAGCTACTTTACCACCGTGGCAATCGGCAAATAACCTCGGTCAGACTAGCAGAACAAACTATTGTTCCCATTCAATACTCGCCCCCAACGTTCTGTTTCCTCGTTTTTTTTTTTTTATGCTGCAGTGCATATCCTCCCCTCTTCTCCCTGGAGCCCATCACTGCACATGACCTGTGAGGAATGACAGTCTCGCAGCAATATATGAAAAGCGTTTGTTGTTCTAGTGCACTTTCAATCGAAAGAGATTAGGGGGGGGGGGCGCACTAGGAGCGGGAGAACCTGTCTATGTACTCCTTTTTGGCTGTAAAACAAACCTTGCATAAAGCATAAAGCCGACTTGCAAATTTTTTGCACTGCAGTGTGGCTTGAGTTTGTCAACGGCAGCGACTCTCATGTTGTCAGGTGTTCGCTCCTCAGAGCAGATCATGTAGCCAAGGCAAGCCATTTTATCTCATTGAATTAGCATTTTTGGAGGCCTTTACAAAGCTATTTGGTCATGACTAGAGACCGGATATTTGGCAAATGCCTATTTTGTTCCTTATTTCCTATCGTGCCACTTTGATATATGAGCATGAATTAGAGGCTAAGGAGGGCTTTTATAGTGTTTTAAATTGCCTATCAATACCTATATTCAGAACCGGCACCCATATTAACACTATTTAACCTGAAGTTTCACTTCCCGGTGTAGTTTGAGCCAGTTACTCATGTTACTGCGCAACACTGACTGTCCAGAAATCTACGAGGTTCATCCTTGTCGTCTAGTTCAACCAACTCCCGGAAACAACCACTAGCAGCAGTGAAATGGGACGCGCCGGCGACATAGCAGAGAGCCGTCAGAAGAGAGTGAAGAGTAAAAGAAGAAAGGAAAATGTGTTGTGCATGCGGCTTTGTTTGTTTGTAATTTACTTTTTAAGGTGTTCAACAACAGGGCAAAAACTGGTTCTATGTGATTCAACCCGGTCAATAGGAAGAATCCCCTCCTTCTGGTCTTTTTAGCGATCTGGGTAACTGCTCTTGCCCTACCCTTCTCAGTCATGCCGAAAAGAAAGGCACAGAGGTGTGTGTTGACTCAACAGTGAACACTTGACTCACCATGCTACAGCATAAGCAGAGAGACCGTGTTGTGTAAAGTGTGCGTGACAAGGGACAATCGCACGGCTACGTTCAACTGTTGCTGCCTGTGTACCACCTTAAACAATAACATTTTTTGTTTTCCTGTTATAAATAGAGGTCACGCACCTTTTCTTTTTGAAATTACTTGCATTTACGTAAATATTTATTGTACATATATTTACAATATTGGAAGCCCAAAAAGTTGTTTTGCCTGCCTATTTTCGCATCTAAAACGCACTTCTTTAATGCCTAAATATCCGGCCTCTACTCATGACTCTTAAATACCTCACTGAGCACATCCACAGTTTCTGTCAGTGTTGCTGCTCCCTTCCTTGTCAGAGAAGGAACAATAACGAAGTTGAATGGTTTCAAAGGATGGTGAAAGTGTGCTACTTGAATTGGAATTTTACGCACAGGAATAACACAGCAACAGGTTGTACCTATTTCTACATGGTGCTCGTGCCTCGGTGCTCCCTGCCATCAGGCAGCTTCCACCTAACTTGATGGAGATGTACTTTGGCCCAACGGGGAGTGTAGGCAGTGCCCAGATTTCGGGGTAGGTTGGATCGTATTTCGCAGCTGCTGCCCACCAGCAGCACAAACAAAGGCTCACCGGAAAGTGTCAAGCACAAGCAGACACACACACATTGAGCAGACATGCACCAGCACAGAGGGGTCTAAATACTGCTGAGACCCCCCCCCCCACTCCTCCTGGCTATGCACGCACCTAGAACACCGTGAAACTCGGCACAAGAACAACATGTGCACAAGAAGAAAATAAGACACAGAGCTAAATACTAAATGAGAACCATTTCTTAGCAAACCAGACGCACTTTAAAGGTATTTATCTATCTAGGCACCTACGACTTCTTGCTCTCGTTTTGTTGACTTGATAAATACCAAAAATGGTATGGCATGGCATGGGTGTATGACGAATGTAAAATATAGGTTGTAAAACGAAAATCATGTCATGCATGCATGTCATTTTTGTCATGATTTACATGAAATGGTCTTGGTGCTCCGAGGGTATTTCATCAACTACATTAGTGTATGGTGAACATCAATGACTGGTTGTAACATGAAAATCATGTCATGTATGTGATGATTTACATGATGCGGACTTCGTGTGCTAGTGGCCATTTCATTAACTTGATATATGCCAAAATTGATATAGCACGATATGAGTATATGACGAATGCAAGGGACTGGTTGTAACATAAAAATCATAACATGCATGTCATGTACATCATGATTCACATGAAAGTGCTGGTGCTTTAGCACATGTTTCATTAGCTTGTTATATACCAAAACTGGCACAGTACAAGTATGACAAACATAAATGATAAGTCATGCGTGGTATATTCCAGCATATACATTTCATTAGCATGGTACATACCAGAATGAACATGCAGGCATGCATGCATGTCAAGTATCCAATCGTGAACGACATGTCATTGAATGAATGCCTTGATTTGTCTGAAAGCCAAACAATGCAGGTCCTCTCTGACCGCATCACACTGCATCGATTACCACATGTGCATGCGATTTGCCGGATTTTTTTTTTTTTTGTGCATGGCCACTGCTTTCGTATCCTCTTATAAAAGAAACAATGTTTAATTTCTAACACACCACCCAAATATTATTATGTGTTTTAGCCAGGCCCGTAGCCAGGGGGGGGGCAGGGGGCCCGGGCTCCCTCCCCCCCCGAAATTTTGATGACACATGGTGTTTTATCGAAAATAAATCATGAAAATAGGCGTTTTTCTCAAATAGTCAAGGTTTTCAGTTAGTACCCCCCCCCCCCCCCCGAAAAAAATTCCTGGCTACGGGCCTGGTTTTAGCCCAGAACGGATAAATTTTTTAAAAATGCGCTTAAAGACCGCACTGCTCAGCTCGAACTTGGCGGCACAACTCGGCCACCCAGCGTGACGAAGAAGCCACTTTGAGACAAGGTCTCGGAACCGTAGACCAAGACCAACAAGGACAATATAAATAAAAAGAAATCTTACCCTTGTGTACTTGTGCCACGTGAACTTGAACTTGTACGTCGCCGCCAGAGATGCCTGTAACAAGTCATGAACCATTAACATGCAGATGCTGTCGCACGCTGGGAAGCCGCTATAGGGGTATACGTTTCCTGGATCACATACTTCATATTACATTCCTTAATACGCGGCGCATGAGAAAAATATAGCGTAATAGAACTACGGCGGAGAAACAATGATCACGACGTGATAACTACCAAGCTCGGAATGCGAACTTTGTGCACATACATCCCAATCACTTGGCGATTTTCAGTAATGCTGAATTTTCTACACCCATTAAGCGCTCCACCTAAAAACAGCATATACAATACTACCGCAAAGATTGGAATTAATATAATTAATAATTATACCTGCACAGTGCGGAGATCAAAGCGTAGCAAAAAACGTCAGCGTCTGTGCTATATAGTTTCCCGCCTTTCCTAGGCGCGAGCGTGCGTATGCGACAACAGATTGATTTTAGCGGTAGAGGCTATAAGTACAAAGGTAAAAAAGTTGGAAAGTCAGCCACTCACCTCAACAGCGCTGAGCCACGCCGAGCTTGGACGAACAAAGCAGGTTGAGCCAGGTTGAGCCCGATCGAGCAGCGCGCGCGCGCGTCGAGAACGCTACGGCCAGCCACGGCTGTATTGCCGTTGCAACATTATATCGACGGTGGACGGTGATTGATAATTGCAGTGCGCCCTCTGCAGTTGATATGGTTGATATATGATGAATAAAAATATCTAAATTACTGCTTGGCGCAGAATAGGGAATACAGTTTGTACAGTAACATCAGTTGCAAGGCTCGAATTCGTATAGCGGTGGTACGTGACGACCATATACGTTAGGGAAAATTGTACGAATGTATATTTATGTACAGAGGGATCATCTGTATTGTAATTACCTATTTGCTTCAGGTTTCGCCAGGATGGAAGGAGCATCCATATATTGAACTATACAGTCGAATTTGATCGACATACAGAGGGATCATTTGTATTGTAATCATCTACTTGCTTCCGTATTTCGCCATGATGGAGAGAGCGTCCTTATGCTAAACTATGTAGCCCAATTTTACTGGTCTACTAGTGATATATCCGTGCTTTCTGCGAAGGGTGAGAGTCAGTTAATTTTAATGAGGACACACCCGCTTTTCTATAGGCAGATTACGGATATTTTTTTGAGTGTAGACTTGGCAGTGCCTACCTCGGGCCGCACGCGTTCTCAGCACTTGCCAACGATGAAAAAAGCACGGCCAACACTCATTTGCCGTTATTCACCGCTATACATTCTGCATTTATTTCATGCAAGTATATATTATTTCGGAGGGGTCATTTTTTTGAGGGGGGGGGGGTATAAGCAATATTAATTTCACTTTTACATTTTTACGCAAATCTTGAAGCAAACGAGATGAATTGAAAACGTTTGCGCTGAATTAATGCTTCAAATGATGAGACGTAATAATAACCAAATAATTTTTAACAAATATGCTTGTTTGCATTGTTAAAGACAACTAAGCCCAACTGTACTTGAGTGTACACATCGTCGCCCTAAAATTGACAAATACAACTGCTGCTGACGCTGTATGAAATATTGGCACCCACCCACGCAAGCGCTTCGATCAACAAAAAATCAGACGGATACAAGTATAACTTTAGAGATCGCAATTAATTTTTTTAACATTAGTAAAAAAAAAAATGTCCTTCGGTCGAGGTGCCATGCACGGTGTCAAGGTGACTTTACATTGATGCCGTCTTTCGTTTCTGTCGCATCCTGTTACGACCGCCGTCTCCGTCGCTCGAGCCAATGAGCCACCTTTTCACGACTTTTCCTACAGCGGACAGGGATGCTTCCGGGAAGCTGCTCAGAACGGACACTGCAACAACAACCCATGTAATGGAACAAATTGTGAACCCATAGTTACGATGAGAATACAAACAGTTTCCTGACGAGAAAATGCCTGTTGCACAAGCATACTAACACGCAAGCATACTAAAGCGCTTTTAACACATAAATAACACTGCTATTTTGTAAGATCCTCGACACAGATATCTAGTTGTTAATAAACTACCACTATGTCGTGACGAACACACTATGCATGCATATATGCGTAAGTTGTCCAGGTAATTAGAGCACCTACGCCGCAAATTACGTAATTTTATAAACGATATTCGTAAACCATCTTACTTTACGCTCTTTCGACCTCAGCAGGCTTACGATACGTAAGCCTGCCGTGTCACATGTGAATTACATGTATATGGGAATTAGTTTTGCTGCCGATCAGAGATTATAAAACTTTTCATTTTATTTCATTTCAACTTGTATTGACTGCTGTTTTCAATGTTCCAGCTATTGAGTGGGGCGCCTAAGGGGCGGACGCCGCCGCCAAAAAACGACGGAGTCGACGATGCGACCAAAGGGTGCTTTGCGAGCCCTTAGCATGTGTGGCAGGAGAGGTGAGTCTCTCGCCCGAAAGCGTCAGTGAAGAACAAGCGCGCCCATAGAGGAAGGGGAATTGCGTAGAATGGACACTGCCATTAGGCCATGCGGCCGCATAGAGAGCAAGGGAATCGAGAGAGAACTACCCCTCTCGTGAAATGCATTGAGACGCCAGGTCGTTGCTTATGATGTTATGATAGTTCGCAAGTTTCGGTTTTGGTTCCTTGCGCGCGCAGTTTTCCTACGTCCGTCATTATTTTTTTGTCTTGTTTTTTTATCGCTACAGCCTGTCTCTGGATTACATTTCTGAATGGCCAATATGACATTTTTTTTATCATGAGAATACACGAGATTGCAAGAATTATTTACGAGCCGTCATTGTAGCTGCCCTCTAGGCAACGCGCAATTCCGGAAAATAGACGGAAGACGCCGTGTGATCTTCATTTGCCACGGTAAAAAAAAGGGAGAAAAAAAACCACACTGTAAATATTTATTCAATGCAACTTGCCCTCTTGCGTTGTAGCCGCACCAAAGTACAGTGCGGTTGTTGCCTCACGAAGCTCCACTGGTCTGCGTCAGCTGAACAAAAATTTTAAATGGGAAAACTACGAGGGGACGCTAAAGACCACAACCGTTTAACGCATGGAATTATAAACAATCGCAATTTTCTTTTACGAACATCGCAACATCGCATTGTGAGGAGTGCTCTATGCTCTCATGATATAAAGCGTTACATTACACGACCTTATTCTATGCGCATTCAAACCCACGAGCACGCATATCCGGCATCCGCGATAGAATGCCACGTACTATACAGCCCTAACCGGCGCGTTATCACATATGAAAACGTTTTACAAGAGCTGGAAATAAATGCGTGGGGCGAAACGTTTTTCCATCGTGCCGAAGCGAGAATTTTCGAAGCACGCGGTACTTATCTTCGTGCTTGCTTCTGCAAGTTATCTTGCGCCAGGCGTTTAAAAACGTGAGCGACGCGCGTTATCGCTTGATCGCTTCAAATGCTCCTTGCGTTTTCAACAGGCTTTTCCATTTGTTTACAACGAACCGTCGTCATCTGATAACGCGAGTGCCAAAGAAATGCGCACCTGGGGATAGGAAAATCGTCACGAACCTTTCATAAGTTTACGTCGAAGCGCCCGATTCCTAGCTATGGCGCGGTTACAACATGCAACGTACCCTAAGCCTAACTACGCATTAGCGCGGTCAACAATCGTACTACGCAGTACATCGAGGGACACAAAAGTGAGGGTTCTCACCTTGCTGTCGACATCTGCAGCAGTCCACACCGTACTGCCGTGCTGAAAAGCGTCGCTGTCACACAAAATATCGCTCAATACCATGACTTTTCGGAGTGAATAAGCAAAAACAGATGCCACCGAAACACGCATGAGAGCGGCCCGGCTTCAATAAGCGTCATAGCTGGTCTGGCGATGACGTCGTATCACCGCTTGGTGGTGGAATGTTCTTTCACAAATTTTCAACTTAACGCGTCAGAAGATGTCTTTACACGTGGAGTAAACAAATAAAAAAAGTGAGAAGCTATACATTCATGTCGCACACCTCTTTTTTTTCTTGCGCTACTTGTGCCACCTGAACTCCTCTTATGTCCTCGTGATCAAGGGGATATGACGCGAAAATCTCGGAGGCTAATGCCCGAGAAGGTGGCGGGGAGAGCTCGATTCGCTTATCGCTGAGTGACCCCCCTTGTCTTGTTTCTCTATCTCTATGGCGCACCGGCCGAAATGTTTCAGTGTGGAAGGGTAAACGCAGTTCGACGAAGAGACTCGCCCTCTTGCGTTCACACAGCGGTGAATGCACACCACGGCCGCCGAGCAGAAGCCAGCGTCGAATTACTTTCCCGTGCTGGCCGCGAAATGGCGGGCAAAAGCAGTCTTCCCTCCTGGGAAAACAAAACAGCAGATATTCACTTGCTCCTAGCCAAGTGAAAAGGCGCGAAACTTTAAAAGTGGTTACTGTACATTACTGTACACAGAGTAAAAATACACGATGTTTCGCCGTAAAACGGAAAGGAGAACTAGAATTCATTGTGAAAATGTTCGAGACGAGCACAACACAAACAGGATACGTATAGCCAGAGCAGAAGATTTTCACAATGTATTTGATGTTTCCGTAAAATGAACGGTGAATGAGGAGTGCGATACAGATGACGTTCAGGAAAAAAACAGCGCACGCTGTTATGTCTGCGTGGCGTATGAAGATACGCCACGCAGACATAACTGGCATTCGAAACACTCCTTGAGGCTTCTATTATTCGCAAAGTCGGCCAAACACATGGCCTCTAAGACGCAGGTTACTTGCTGACTATATTTGTGCGCCTGCGCTGCTATAACTTTCCCACGTGACAATGAACGCTCGCCCTGAAGAGGGGATCACGTTACGGGCCGATACTCTGTGCTGTTACGGGCCGATACGGGTGATACTCGTTGCAATATTTCTTCGAGAACCGGCGCGCTGCTCCTTTTGCGCTTCTACCGCAATGTGGAGGGAAGCGGCTGCTGTTCCTTGTCTCGTTGGTAGCGAGTCCAACATAAGTGACGCTGGGGGTGGATCTGATTGCTTGGTGTTGTTTTGCAGCCCCCGTCTGAGATGCTTACTGTGCCTTGGATGTCCAGGGTCACCATACGTTTCTGACCGTTTGGGGAGTTTGTCAGACTATTAAGATCACGCAAATGTGTTTCCTGCTATGCTCTTGACGCACGAAAAGCATGGCATAGTGACATGGAATATACTTGTGCACTACACATTAGTTTGGTATATGAAGTATGCATCATCTGAGCAACGAAGGACGTCCTCTGTCCTCTATGCGCGGGAACTTCATTACCGCGTTGCCAGTACTAGGGCATAGGCCAAGACGGCAGAATAGGTGGACTTTCCGGGTGGCGCTGGCCCCCCAAACTGAACGTTTCGTCCCGCTATTCTTTCTTTGAAATCGTGCTGAAAAATACTCGCGGCTAAAAAAAACATGGCTAAACTTTTGGGCTCACTATGCATTTAGCATTTGTTTAAGGAACCAATGATTCTCACGCCTGACTCCATGTGATCCATGTTGCGAAGTTTAAACCAGAGAGACCTTTACTTTTGCAACAACGTGATCGCATGCCCGCATCCTTGCGCGCTGCAGAGAAGGCGAAGAGGCGAAACTATGGCGGCCGCGAAGCGAAAAAAAATACAGAAAGAAACGGTAGTCCGCGAGCGCGCTCGGCCACTAAGGCTGGCCCGACGTACACACGACCTCTCCGGCCGACCACTAACCGCGCGCTCGGTGCTACACCGGCCTGCTACCTCGTGCCAGCGTCGGCGGCCAAGCTAGAGCCGGTGCAGTCAGCCATATGTGCCGTTGTGGTCAGCAGATTAGGTCGGCCCGTCTACTGGCCATGCTTTCACGGCCAGTTAGGTCGGCAGCGCACCTCTCTCCAAGCAAGGGGCGACATTGGCCAAAAAGCGATGGTCGGCCAAGTTTGCTTGCGAAGCCGTTGCCTTGGGAGCTCGATGCGCGCTTGGCGCTCGGGTGGTTCCATTCTCAGATGACGGTGACGGTGGAAATGCCGTCGCATCGGTAGCGCTGGTCTTGGGGGCCGCCCCGGCCGCCAAATGGGGTTTTTTTTAGCTAGTCCAGCGTTGCCGTGTTACCGGAATACCGGATTGCGTTTGCCATATTACCGGAGTGTTTATCACGGTGGCTCGTTTTCTTGGCGCGTTCACTGCGCTGTATATGCCTGGGTTACATAAGCGTGCGCAGGGTAATTCTCGGATTTGAGGGTGGTGGGGGGGGGGGGGGGGTGCAGTTTCACCGCACTGTGCCTCCCCCTTATTTGTAGAGTCCGAAAGAAAAAAACTCTTCACAATCGATAAAAGAATGAAAATGAAGCGTTGCTGAACTTCTCACAACGACCTGCCTTTTGTCCCCGGCTTTTGAAGTGTAAAAATGCGGAAGTAAAGAGATCATGAAATGTGTGAGAGAGAGAGAGAGTGTGGTTCATGAAAGAGGAAGAAATGAAAAGGACGCTATTTTCGGCCTCCCGTCCTGGGGCACAGCTTAGCTCATGATAAGAAGAAGGGCGCGATAACACGGCCCACGAAGAAAAAGATGGACACGGGACGACGCGCTTGGCCGCGCTTGGAAGCGCGTCGTCCCGTGTCCATCTTTTAACACGAGAGTGTTGTATGCCGGGGTCCACGACGGCTCCACTGACGTATTTCTGTCACGGATATGACGTTGTAAAATATAAAGACTAACAGTGGACAAAGAAAACAACCAGAACAAACAGTTTCGTCACCGGGAATCGAACTCACGACCCCTCACTCCGCAGCGCGAAACGATTCGGCCACGGACGGCACGCTCTTCGCAATGCTAACGAAGAGCATTTATATACACCGATTGGCGGTGGCGATAATCAGAGATCGGTGTTACAGCGTGTTTTTGTTATCAGTAGCGAGATGGCGCGAAGGGCTCGAAGAGCGCGCTTTAAGAGTCGCCGCCGTTGCGACGAGCGCCCGCCTCTACAGGGCGTGGCAGCTCGTGCGTGCGCTTATCTCGTAATCGCGGTGGTTTGTACGTCTTGCGTTGAGAGCACGAAGGTCGCTTTGCCCACTGCAGCGGCCGCGTTTGCGAAAGGAGCGCGGTGCTCACGCAGAAATAAGTTACAAATGTGACAGTTCGCTCTCATCCTGTGTATGTTCGTTCCGTGCGTCCTCTCTGCTTGAGCAGGGCGTTGCGAGTTTCGAGCTGCTTGCCGTTCTTCGCATGACATTACAATATGTTGCTGTAGCATTCATTCCTTCGTCCTTAGGGCGAAAGAATGCACAACAAACGCTCAACGTCGTCAGTGAAGACACGTTTCACTTTCGTGTTATACCTATTCCTATGACAGAGGGATCAGCATTGTTTTTTTTTTTTCGTGTGCCGTATTATCGCGCCCATCTGCCCATCATGAACCAACACAAACTCGCACAACTTTTTATTTTACACGGCTTAGCGCCTTTAGGGATGGCGAAGGGGAAGTAAATATGATGGAAAGAAGGAGTGAAGATAGCGAGAAGGAGTCAGTAGCATGGCAAGTCTTGTCAGCGCAGCCCGAAGCACGAAACCAAAGCGGTCGTCTATAAGACGGTGGGGTCCGCAGAAGCAGCAAACTCGAGGAAGGCTCGAAGGGCTCGTACCTTCGACCGCGCGGGAAAAAAGAAGCCATCCGCCGTTGTCGCAGGGAGACCGTAGAGGCAATAGCGGCTCACCATCACGCACCGTTCAGCGGCCAGAGCAGGGCAGGGGCCGCCATTAGCACCGAAAAACGTACTCTGCGCAAATTAAGTGAAAGTTCCGGCTCAGTAAAGGGACGGGGGCAGACTTGGCGCCCCCTTCAGGTGATTACAGGAGCCGCCCTTCCACCCTCTTCCCTCCTGTGCAGACGCCTATCTTAGGTTACCCATTTACAGGAGTGGCGCTATCATTATGTAAGTTGTTGGACGACGTTTTCTTTCGCCCAATAATCCAAACGAAACACTCATAGGCGCTTCTAAAACTAAAACTGGCATTAAAATAAATTTATAACTGAAGTCTTTAAAATAAATTGCGAAAAGTTTTCAGAATTCTTGCAAGAAGTTTTCTACACGCGTGATAACGTGGTGTTAGCACAACTACAGGAGGATTTCAAGCTGCGTATATCTAAATAACATCTCAACTAGAGTTGCATTATATATACTTCAGCCTGTCTAGATCATTGATAGTAGTTTCAAACTTTTCTTGTCTTCTTGGGCAAAGGGCTACACCACTACAGTCTTACAGTGCGGTTTGCACGGGGCAATTTCGACTTGGTGCTTGGACGCCGCGATGATCCAAAACGTTTTCAACTGGACGTTTTGCTCGTTGCACGTGGTAACTTGACATTGATGGATGATCGCAACTTACATGCGATCAGGAGAATAACACAGCTGTGTTCTTATCGCGCAATTCTATGGCGACCGCACATGCCCACCGCAGGAAACTGGAAAGCTCACAGGATTTCTGCAGAATGACATTTGAGGCGCAACAGTACTCGATCATGTTCATATGCTCACGCCCCATAATACCACTCAGACTCATAGGGAGGCTCACTCGCAGTGGCGTATCAACTCGTTCGCGAGTGGCGGGGCTGGCGTCGCTCACTTCGCATGGCATATATATATATATATATATATATATATATATATATATATATATATATATATATAGATATAATATATATATATATATATATATATATATATATATATATATATATATATATATATATATATATATATATATATATATATATATATATATAAATAAAGGAAGGAAAGAAGTGTTAATTTCTAAGCGCTCATTTTCTTTGTTATACACAATATTAATGAGCACTAACAGACAATAATGCCAAGGAAAGTATAGGGGATGTTTTTTTTTTTTAGTAGTAAATGTAAGGTAAATCTGAAGAAAGAAAAGTGGACGAAAAGATAGCTTGCCGCGGGCAGGGACCGAACCTATATATATATATATATATATAGATAGAGAGATAGAACTATATTTTCTCTGAATTTCACGTGATTTTTTATTTCATGGAGATCATTAGATGATTTGCTTTTCACAACTGTTTGTTTTAAATTGAGGAGGAATCTGCACAAAGAGATTGCGCAGGCTTAGCTGCGACAACACTGCAGTGTTTAATAACATTTTGGAAATATTACCGTGATATTTAAAAAGTACGGCAACATTTAACCTGTTCTTGATCTGAGCATTCCATCGGCAAACTTCACACTCTTGGACGTTGCAAATACGAGGAGTACGAAGAACCTGCTATGACTCGAGTACTTTAAATTCTCACTTATTAAACAAAACATGTGGCTGACAAAGCATGGTACTTCGCAGAAGTCTTCAGGATAAGCCGAGTGCCAATTTCTTTACTTTTAGAGCCCTCTAATATGAAGTCTTTCTAAAGAAGAAGACCAAGTTCAGTCGAATAATATTTAAGGTAACCACATTGAGCTGGTTGTGCATAGTTATAAGATTATAAATGACTACGAATTTATATACTAGGCGTCGTTTCTTGCCGTCCTACTTTTCCCAGCTTGGGTGGGGGGTGAACGGGAAAGCGGTGAAGTGGCTCTTTACTCCTCCCCTCCAAGTAAATAAGCCAACGTAAACTAATATAACAATATTTGGGGTTTAACATCCCAAAACCACGATATGATTATCAGAGACGCCGTAGTGGAGGGCTCCGGAAATTTCGACCACCTGGGGTTCTTTAACGAGCACCTAAATGTAGGTACACGGGCCTCAAATATTATCGCCTCCATCGAAAATGCAGCAGCCGCGGCCGGGATTGGATCCCGCGACCTTCGGGTCAGCAGTCGAGCGCCATAACCACTAGACCACCGTGGCGGGGCCCTATGTAAACTGTGTAAGCTTAAATATTCTTTGAAAAAAATGTGGGCAAATATAACGTTAAACTACCCCGCATTGTTTCCTTCCGTATAAGTCGCTAGCTGTTAACGATTGGTCGAAATTTTCAGGGTCATGCTCAAAGCACAAGCTCGTAGCACTACGCAACAAATGACGCGTAAGTGAATGACCGCGTAATTACCACTTACGCATGACTGTATAAAAGAAATAAGAATAAACTATTTCATTGTTCATTGGTTCTTCGCTATTCGTCAAAATTTTTCGGTGTGCCTTAAGATCGCCTCTTGTTACGCGACGTCACAGGTCTCTGAAAAACCCGCCACGGTTGTCCAGCGGTTATGGTTCTCTAATGCTGACCCGCAGGTCACGGGCTGGAATCCCGGCCGCATTTTCGATGGAGGCGAGAATGCTTGAAGCCTATGGACATAGCTTTAGGTGCACGTTAAAGAACACCAGGTGGTCGAAATTTCCGGAGCCCTTCACCACGGCGTTTCTCATAATCAAATCGGGGTTTTGGGACGTTAAACCCCAACAATTATAAGTCTGGAAAAACTCGGGGCGTTAAAATGAATTGTGCACAATAAGCAGTGCCTTACTGTGCTGAACAATATCAATTTTTTTTTCTCGGAATAGCCAGACAGTGTCTCTTTCTGAACGTAACTCAAGAAGGCTGCCCGCCAATCACATGGGCAGCGGCTGCTTATAGCAGCGGGCGAGATGGGTTCACGTGCGTATAATAGATTCTTTCAGTTGCAGTATAACTAGGTTGAGCTGTTCTTGCGCGTATACAACACTCATGAACTCATCGTTGCTGACAGGGAGGTAGCGAGAGAAATAAACATTAGGAACAGACGCAATCCTTTGCAGGTGGGCGGCCTTCTTAGTCAAGAAAACCGTGGACGCTGATCATCTCCCTGGTGAGGTAGATCAAGTTACAAGGCAAACGTGAAAGCTCGGCTTCTCAATGTGTTCGAGTTCGCTGCCTTGTTACAAGCCGCCGCGACCACTGCAGGCTACAATATAATAAGCAAGGTGAAGCAGGCTAATTCGAGACTAAAGTGGGAATCTTCTTATTCTCTCCTTATTAGGCACAACTAAAATACTCGACACTTCTGCACACTCATGAACTCGCAGCAGCTTGAATTTGAAGCAGTGGCGATGCTATTCGTTTTCAAAGAAGTAACTAAATTTCCTGAAAAAGAAGAGCGCTTGATCGGGCTATAAAATGTTTACTGGTTCTTGCCTGTATTTTCGTCACCGATTACCTAAATGTCAGGCCAGCCAAATCAAGACAATTGCCCGCAAATCAAGACAATTGAGCCCGCAACATCTAAAGAGAACGGCTGAAAGGTACTGTACGTCGTAATATAGCAAACATCTCAGGCTTGCCTTGACGCCACGCAGCAAGCACGCGGACATCAACACTACGAAGATTTCGATTTCGCCAGCCGCTCTGGCCCAGTACGGTGCTTGGATGCTGACACGAAAGACGCTGTGTCGATCCCAGCTGCGGCAGTCGCATTTTCACAGGGGTGAAATGCTACATGCATGCGTACCGTGCAATTTCTGAACCCCAACTGGTCGAGATTATCCGGAGCCCTCCACTACGGCGTCTCTCGTAGCTTGCATCGCTTCCTGACGTTCCCACGAATCGAATGCGACTAGTTGCAGCTGTGTTACCCTTAGGATTCGTTGATGCCGTTCGAAGAGTGCAACAAATTTTTAGCACAGCGGTGTAATACTTGTTGCTGAAGTGCCGAGAACAAACAACCATCGTCGGAGAAACGTTGCTGATGCGGAGGTTTTCACGGTTCACTCAAACAACGGAAACTCGTGAAAAGATACTATCGCGCCTTTTCGACTCGCTGATGTGCATATCGAAACCCAGAAAAACTGCTTCGCAGAGCATATTTTTCTTTGCAGACGACGATTCCATCCGCGGAAGAGCTACCACCAGGGTGTCGGAACGAAATGTTTTTCGTTTCGGTTTTAGTTTCGTTCCACCGCAAAAAGTTCCGTTCCGTTTCTGTTCCGGAACGAAAAAAAATGTTCCGTAACGGTTCGTAACGTTTATTTTTGCGCTAAAATTTGAAGTTAAGGCAATCATAAAGAACATTGGATTTGTGATGTAGTGACTTGCCCTCCTCTTTGGAAAGTGGGACAAGGGTAAAACACGTTCTTCAGAGGAGCGGAAGCAACTCTACCACAAATTCCGACCAACTTGCACAAAGCAGTATTAATTTCAAAGTCATAGTATTTATTTTCTCAAAAGTCAAATACGATTTTTTTAGTGGGCTCAATGCTTTGTGTCAATGGAGTGAGCACGATCTCAGAAGCAGCACGTCACTGAGTGTACTCTCTGACGTCCGAGACCGCTGTTCTGATAAAAGGCCTGCGGGGAACACGCTGCACAGTCACAGCGAAAGCTGGAAGAGCGGACTTTGTAGAGCCCGTTGTAGATTGTCTCGGGGCAACTAAAACAAGTACACATGCAAGGTACCCACTACGCCATAAATCATCGTAATTTTTCTCAAGTATCGTAGTTCCTACTATGCAATTTTTCGTCATTTTTTGGAGAAACGTGGTACCCGCTACATATCTGTATTAGTCAGTGACTTTGTGCTGTAGCTGATGACGATGAGGAATTATGGCTGAGCACTTTGCAGTGGGTGGGAACTTGCAGTGTTGCGGAATGGGAGCCTCCGTACCATTCCAGTTCCATTCCAGGGGATTAGGACTTGCCGTATTTCCATTCCTTTCAATTCCTCGGAATGAAAAAACTTAGCCCATTCCCACTCCGGGAATGGCCGGGCAGTTCAATTCCATTCCTGTAATTCCTCAAAGTAGGAAAGGCATCTTGATAGTTTTATCGAGTCAAGAATGAACGCCCCATAAAGCTGATGCCATCAGATGCATTAAGAACTGCAGAAGTACGCAAAACACGTTACCAAGGTCGAGGGATTGTAGCTTGGTGACATCTCGTGCAGCACAACCACCGTACTAATTCCCATAAGGACAGTTCTTCCGCTACCTATAGTATTTGCATGGTCAGCATGTTTTAACGAATGGTGTTGTTTTATTAATGTTTAAGCTTAAATGTGCCAATGCTAAAATGACGACATAGCGTATTTTTATGCTGAAAAAAGCAGTATTCAAGAAGACTAAGCCGTTTTACCACGCGTCTGGAGCGGTCGTGAATATGGAGAAAACTAAGATTTGGTTAATATGGCGAAAAAAACCCTTTTGATTTGCTGGTATTAGTTGGAACAGTGCACCTCTCGGGCACCTTGTGCCTTTGCATCGAATACGGAACACTGGGCCGCACTGCTCGTCAGAGCGCCTCGCAAGCATGGATGTGGTGAGGAGAGCTTTCTGTGTTCGCCTGTGCGCAGGTATGCAGTGTCTTCGTTGTCGCAAAGGTTATTTACGTGTGTCAGGTACTAAACTGCCCGTGAGGTAAAGATCAGGCTGTGCATAGAGTATTCGCCACTTTGGTGTGGGGGTATTAATGCGAACAAATGCGCAGGGGTAGTTTGTTTCTCCCTTCAGTACCTGCTGGGATAGTGCATTTGTTTGTACACTAACTTATGCCTCTGTTTGTAGTAGGCGCGTTGCTTATAAATGCACCATGTTTGTAATCAGCCAAGCCATTTTAAAAATACTGCTTTATTGTTAAATTCGAGGCTCTCACTAATGTTTGAAGTTTGAAAAACAGCACGTAGACGAAAACGTGCTCTATTTTCGGAAAAAAGATGTAATTCCATTCCCATTCCATTGCGTGAAAAAAAGCGCTTAATTACATTCTCATTCCATTCCTCCAAGCGTTGTCCCCATTCCATTCCGGGGTTGCGAAAATGTGGAATGATTTCGGAGTCATTTCACTTCTGGAGTGGCAACTCCGCAACACTGGTGGGAAGCATTAAACCACACACTTAGCGCTATTAGCATTGTGTGATGACTGGTTGTTATTTTACTCTTCTGCCACGCTATATTACATATGTTCACACGATTCGCCACCCGACATGACGCCTCGATAGAGTATTTTTGCGAAGGAGTTACAAGCACCAGCGTGGGACTGTGGTGAAAGACCCGACTGCCACGCTGAGGGCGCGGGTTAAAATCCCATCCAACCCTAGAAATATGTTTCTCATGCAATTTTTTTCTTACTTCACGCGATAGCGGTCACGGACACCGGCGGCGGCGGACAACTATGGCCCCAGTATCAGCCGTTGTGATCTCATAACAGCTTTCGCTGTAACAAACTTCAGCGCCGACAATGCCCTCTCCACTTTGGCCTGCGTGACAGGCGCGCAAAATTCCACTTGCGTTAATATAAACGTCCCTAGTTGCCACTGTTTTCGTTTTTCGCACAATTTCAACATATTTTTGCTTTGGTATTCCTGCCTGAGGTACGCGCTAGTACTGTGCCCTGAGAAATGCTCACATTGCACGAGCTCAGTTGTTCCGGATCGCGAAGTTTTCTCGTGAACCGAAAAACGATTGAAAAAATTTCGGTTTCACTCCGGAACGAAATAATATATAAAGTTTCGGTTACGTTTTCGTTCCGGTCAACAATATCGTTTTTTTCGTTTTTCGTTTTCGGTTTTCGTTCCGTTCCGACACCCTGGTGCAAAGCGCTTCTTAAGTCACTTTCGCCGCAGTACTGTCGTGTCATGCAAAAAAGCGTAGTAAGATTAGGAAGGGACTAGCGGTCACGGGGCACAACGAGGGTGTCGGAACGGAACGAAAACCGAAAACGAAAAACGAAAAAAACGAGCTTACCATTCTCCTTTAGTGGAGTGCTTCGTACCCGAAACTATGCCTTTGGCGAAAGCCTTAGATGCATCATCAAAAGTGAAAATTAACTGCTGGCGTCGCCGGCGTCAGCTCGAAGACCCGAGAAGTCATCATCTCCTGACGGGGTCATATGAAGTCACAGATCACCAACGTTTGCTATGGGTCCATGATATCATCACATGACATTGTCACGTGGTGAAAGATGGGCCGATAACTGAGGCAGAGCATAAGTTGAGGTGCAGAAACCTTTCCGGGGGTGGTGGGCATCAATGCTTCGACTGAAAAGAAGAAAATGAAGGAGATTTCTCTCGACTATGAGTCGACTGAGGCAAATGCATAAGAAACGCTGTTACTTTTGTTTTTTTTCTTTTGTGTCAGCGAAGCTCTCTTTGTGTGTTTTCAGTCTCGAACCGCATTGCTGTGTTAAGTCCTCGTCGTCATCGCAAGCGCCGTGACGGCGCTTCCACCGCAGGAGAGTTGTGTTATCGAATTGTACAGATGTGAGCTGCTGCGGCGCTGTCCTAAGCGACGATGACGGGTGTGCGCTATCGTGAACTAGACCCCTAGCTAGTGTAATATAGTGTGCACGGGGCCCTTCAGCCATTTTAACTGGTTACCTCATTGGTCAGAACAACAATGGACGCCGACCAAGGCGAAAATTATTTACTCACGTTTTGGCTACCACACAGGAGCCTTGTTCGCAATGAGACGAACCGCAATTACGCATGATCAGGCCTGTCACCTGCCTCACGATAGGTATGATTCGTGATTTGCGAAAAAATATTGCCAACGTCGGCGACTTCAAGATATTACGTTTTTCAGCATGCCCTCCTTTTCCCTATTTTTGGGGGTAACTTTGCGTTACTACGATGTCACTGGACATCCGAGTAATATTATTCGCTCCAAGTGAAAATAGGCGGGTCCCTTGGGCTGGGAACGACAATCCCGACTACAGTTGTAGCGGGAAGAGTGGCGGTGTGATGGCTGCGTCGGTAATGGCGCCCGATTAGGTTTTCGCAGTGTTCGTGTCGATGAGGTGGATCTCAGAAACATCTATCATAAAACATGTCAAAAGTAATAATCCAGTTTGTATATGTCATCTGCTTATACACGTTGGCACACTGTCGCACAGTGTGCCAAGGATATTGGAATTTGTTCTCTGGCGTCCTATCTCTTCCATTGGACAGGCCAAACTTGCTGGCATTGTAACACATATTCATACTTGTAACGGTGACATCTGAAAGTGACAGTGGCATAGTTGTAACCGTAACAGTTCCCCTATAGTCACTCGTGTCCGAGTACCAACGTTACGCGGTTGTATTTGAGCGGAGTGTTTCGTTGTTTCAGGGCATTCTGGGTTCCTCAGTGGATATGCAGCCCCTAGAGAGTTCCTAATGGCGACCTGAGGGTGGTTGTACAAGAATGTCCCGCCCGTGCAGGTCGTGGTGCCGAGAGCAACTGTGGGTTCTTTCGTCGTTCCAGGGTTGTGTGAGCTATCGGTGGGCGATGCCAATTAGCTTCTTCTTGAGCATACGACGCTGACAGCGTACGCATTTCGATGCCTGTCAGTGTAGCGAGCGTCAGGGGCTTTCTAGAACCTTCGTTTTATGGCGTGGCACTCACTGTTTACCATATGGCTTAAACACAATGCTCTGATGAGCTCCGGCTCGCGAAAAGGCTGTATATTGTGTGCGTGCGTTATGAATGGTTGCAGCCGTTCACCGGTGCGGCCGAGAACCAGAGACTGAACGACTCTATACGAGATGGAGTTATCATCTTGACCTCATTGTGACCCTCACCACCAGCGGCCACGCGCCCGGAGTCCTTTATTTCAATTGCCGGGAACTGTACGTCGCCGTCACGGACCGTGAAGTGCGTATCTCCATGGGCGTTAAAGATTACCTCCGCATCTCACCTCTCCCGCACAACCCGCATCTCACGTAGCACGACAATAAAAGACAGGTTACAGCTGACGGTACCATATTATAGACAATATGGTCGGATACAACTTCAGCAGTACGGAGAGGTTTCGCCCAGACGACCGGTCGGCGGCAGCCGATCGCCTCCGCGACTAAACAGGCCCGCTGATGCACTCAGCAATGTTCTCCGAAGGCGGGGCCACTCGCCCCCGCGCTCATGACGTCAGCTGCAGTGTGCGCCCATTGGCGAAGGCTTGTGTACATGCGCCTTTGAGGAGGATATGCCGCGGACTTCTAAAGTTGTATCGGAGTATAGTTCCGCGTGTATCGTCCACGTCACCTATAAATAGTTAAAGAAGAAGATGCGATCTCAGATGCCTACAAAGGAACGCACACTGGCAGAACGCTAATCCACCGCCTCAACGCGACGCTTCATGGCTCAATGTGTACGCCCTACCACGTTTACGGCATCCTGGCACACATTCTCCTTGAATGCCTGTGGCATGCAAACTGCTGCGAAATGGCACAGCAAGCGAGCGCGAGGCGAACACCATTATAAAATGAAAACCACCATCACGAAGGGCGGAAGCGCAAGTTTATTCTCTTGGACCGGGAAGGCCAGCGACAACTTGTCGATAATGTCTTAAAGGCTGACAAAGCCGTTCCTGCTCGGGGTAAGAAGCCCTCCCAGTTAACGGTTTTTCCGGGCATCACTCGGCAGGTGGTTCCAACAAATCAAGGCTTATTTTTTCACTCCCTGTTAAAGTCCGATTTGCCCTTGGTTGGTGAAGTGGCCTGACATTTTTTGCAGGGCTGCCGCTGAAATAGTGAGAAAGAGCGGACACGGAAGGCTCGCCTTGAGACAAGTGTTCGACACCACTGTTACGGCGACAAATGCTAGTTGTCACTCAGTGAATTCGGTTATCTCGTGTTTACCGGCTGGTGAAACAGTTTTTGCTAGATTGACAAGCACATATTTCCTGCAAGGAATACTGTATATGAGCGGCGAAATATATTACGCCCTTTTTGTACTGAAGTACGAGAACTCATTCTTACGTTTTTTTAGGGGTTAACTGTGACCCTCCATCTATAGGGAGGCCCGTTGTGCAGAAATAAAAAGGCACCTTGCTCCAACTTTGGAATCACCACTCAAAGTTTGCAGCAAGTGGGTGGATATCCATGACAACTGACTCACGCGTGTCGGGCCGTCGGCGTTCATCGTATACGGAGAAGATGTGCACGCGAGCATTGCCCTGAATTCTGTTGGTATCAGCGTAATTTTCATTCGTCTCGTTGCCTGTTTTCGTAGGCAATTTCAAAGATTTCCTCGAAAGAATAAAAATAGACGCGCAACGTTCTATTATCCCTTCACCTTGGTTGGGTGATCTTTTTGCCATATCGAACGTTGCCTGCAGAACCCGTCCACGTCTTTTCCTATTCTAGGAGGCCTACTTCATGTCTTTCGCGCTTGTCGTACTCCGCACGCAAGTAGGACACTCAGTAAGCACTTACGCAAGCGCTACCTTTATAACTTTAGGCCGACTGAAAGGCACGTAAGATCAATAACGGCGGTATCAACTCGTGATGAAAAGAAAGCTGTGTTGTTTCGAGTACATAAAAAGTTATGTGCATGCGAGATGGAAGTTTGGCGCTCATTATTATTTTTTTTTAAGCTATGGAGTGGGCTGTAGTGTCATGCTTTTAATGGACGAAACATTTTCAACCTATGGCGTTTCTGAAGCCTGAGGTTTTGCGCGACATATGCATTTCAGCCTCCGTTCCGAGCAATTACTCGACTTATTTAAGCAAAAAAAGAACACCTAAACATTTTCTCGAGAGGCTAACTGTTGCGCCTGATTCGCTATAATTGGTTCTAATACAAAATGTTTCGAGCAACGAAAGCCGACGTTGCGCGAGGAATTCCCGCTACCCGCAATATGAATGAGAAAAGGGGTGCACTTCATAAGCTGTGTTTTCAATGTGACTTAAAACTGAATTCCGAAAGGCGACAATTTGTTCCTCGCGCTAGACCCAAATAGTTATGCGCGGTATATTTGACTGATTTGCAAACAAATAGTTTTATTGAAGGTAAACATTAGACAGAAGTCTGTCTGGTTGGGTAAGTAAACTGAGATAACTGATATTTACTCTCCAACCAAAGTTACGAAGACACGTAAAAACCCGACGTTTCGGAACCAGCTCGGTTCCTTCCTCAGGGGGGACTGCGGCGGCTTGGCAGCGGCCTCTTTAAGGCACTCTTTAAGGCACTCTTTAAGGCGTGCACATCGCGCACGTGCCTTCATGCACGCAGGGCCGCTTCCTTCCCCGCCCGAAAGACCGACCAACAAAGGACAGGGCGCCCGGCGTCGTTTACAAAATACCGTGTGCCGACTGCCCCTCGTCATACATCGGCGAGACCAAAAACTTCCCCGAACGGATTAGGCAACACGTCAACGACGTCCGTAAACTCAACAAAGAACGCAGCGCCGTCGCCGAGCACGCAGAGACGTTTGACCACAGAATAGACTTCAACGGAACCGCCATCCTCGAAAGTGAAACCAAGTGGAGGAGGAGGTTACTACTGGAGTCGTGGCATATACAGAGGACCACTCAAAATATCAACCGTTCACTCGGAACTCTCCCCCCGGTGTATGCGCATGGGCTACGCTCCTCGGTAATGCGTGGGGTCGTTAACCGCCGCGAGAGTGCCTTAAAGAGGCCGCTGCCAAGCCGCCGCAGTCCCCCCTGAGGAAGGAACCGAGCTGGTTCCGAAACGTCGGGTTTTTACGTGTCTTCGTAACTTTGGTTGGAGAATAAATATCAGTTATCTCAATAGATTTATGCATTGTATTTATCGCTGTACAGAACTTTCTTTGCAAATCTTTGCAGTCGCGGAGTACGTCGTTACTGACCGCTGCAAAGGCCACACTGGGACACTCATGCAGGATGGTGGTTCTATGATCCAAAAAATGCAATGTTTGGAAACAAGTTTCATGCACACGTCACAATGCCTGTTACAGACTTGAATTGTTTGCAGTTTAGCGCATGCCTGCCTCGTATGGCGGCAGGCTTCACAAGAGGCGCTCCTTTTTCGCCATAGTACTTATTCACTGCAAAATGGCAAGAAGATGTTGGTATGCGAGATTTGAAGGCAATCGCTCAAATGTATAAACGCAACTAAAACATTCGCTTGCTTTTTCCAATCAGGGGACACGGGCGCCGCCGCTGCCGCTGCCGCCGCCGCCGGTGTCCGTAACCACTATCGCTCGAAATAAGAAAAAAAAACGAAATAGGAACAGGATGGACTGAGGTTCGAACCTGGGCCCTCTGCGTGGAAGCCCAGTGCTCTACCTCAGAGCCATGTCGGTGCTTGAAACTGCTTTGCAAAGAGACCCTATACAGGCTTCATGTCGAGAAGGAACCGCATTAACATATGTAATGTAGCGTGGTAGAAGAGTAAAACAACAACCAAGCGTCGCACAACGCGAATTGCGCAACGAGTGGTTTGTTGAATGCTTCCAACCCATTAGAAAAGGCTCTTCCATAATTCTTCAGCGTCATCAGCCACAGCATCAACAAAGTGCACATAACGCCTTACACCTGTTTAGCAGGTACCACGGTTTCCAGTAGAATGACAAAAAATTGTATAGTGGCTGCTTCCCTACTTCACAAAAATTATGATGATTTATAGCGTAGTGGGTTCCTCGCAAGTGCACTTCTATTGGTTGCCAAGGAAGCCTATAAGGCTCCCATGATGCATTTCCTCAGGGTCTCAATTAAGTTAATTCCCTCTCTCTATCTCTTTCTCACGTTAGCGTATGTTATAAAGAGTCGTGGGAGAGTGAAATAACGACCGGGCATCACACAATGTGGATTACGTAACTTGTGGGTTCATTAAAGCTTCCAACTCATTATAAAAAGTTCAGTCATAATTCTTGATCGTCATCAGCCGTCGCACCAAAAAACTGCACATTTGGTACATCGCTTCTCCGCAGAATGACGAGTAATGTCGTGGTGGGTCCTTCCTTACTTCCCAAAAATTATGATTTATGGCGTAGTGGGTACGTTGCTAGTGTACTTGTGTTAGTAGCCACAAGACAGTTTATAACGGGCTCTAGAAATGCCGCCCTTCGAGCTTCCGCTGTGACTGTGCTGCGCTATCCACGCAGGCCTGGCGTTTTTTCTTATTTCAAGCGATAGTGGTTAGGGACACCGGCGGCGGTGGCGGCGGATAACTATGGCGCCAAAGATGGCCCGTGTTGTGATCTCATGACAGCTTTCGCTGTAAAATGGCCCTTGTTGTGATTTCATAACACCTTTCGCTGTAAAAAAACAAGAAAAACGCGTTTTCTGGAGGCACACGACACACATTGACAGCGGCCCCTTCTGATTTTGGGTTGTCTTCACCGCGCAGCAATTGTGAATTGCGGCGGAACTGACAATGTCACCCCTTTTCGATGAGATGGTTGTAAAGCTTTTGTTACAGTTTTCTACGACATTTGCGTGTGAGCGCACATTTCTAAACTTGCATGTTTCAAGAACAAATATAGCTAGAAACTGGTTGAACATGGCTGCAGTGAAAATTGATTGATGTGGTCCTTTTGTTTGAGCGTTCTTCGCAGTAATTAACTAAAACTGTTAAACACGTTTCGGAAACCTGCGGCGGACTCAAAGGCCGAGCAAGAAAGGGCGACACGACGTAGACGAGTGAGCGAATGCCCCTCTCTCTGCGTTTGTCCCTGTGTTGATACACCTGATGGGGGAAACAACCTCAGGGATGTGTAGCTTAATAGAACTTGTTGTCGGACTAGTTGGTTACTTGTCATATTGAAGATACTTACTGCAAAGTGGCATTCACTCAAAAAACACACTCACATTCACACACGCTTCCATTCAAGAACACACCCCACAATCAGCGCTGTGTGCGGGGTGTGTTATTGAGTAGAAGAGTGTGTGAATGTGAGGGTGTTTTTTGAGTGAATGCAAAGTTGCGCTAAGTGTCTTTAATATAATCTGACGGAACTCGCTGCAGACGACGGGTGTCGATCTCAACTGTTTTACAAAGCAGGAAGTCGATAAAGCGCAGCAAGAAGTAGCGCCCATGTCTCACACCGACATTGCGAATCTCCCTGACAAGACTCCAATTGTTATCAAGAAACTTAACTTGCTTACCTCAAACATTGCCGTCATCTGCGCTTTGGGCAGCCGTGCTTTGGTAAACGGAGCAATGAGAACTTTACGAAAGAGAATCGCTGAGTGCCCGTGCTGCGCACTTCCTCAGGTTTCACAGCAGTGCAGCTGTCATACGTTTTTTTTTTCACTCAACATAATCCTCATAATTACATCTATCCTATAAAGCCATTAACTAGAAGCACAATTACATTTTTATAAGAGCTTTTGATTTGCTAACTTTTTTCACGGTTTCCTTTCACAAATTTTGGGGTCACGAGGGAACCCCTCCGCCATAGCCTAATGTCTGTCTCTAGCAGTTAGAGCCATAACAGCTACGTATTCAGCTATGCAGCCACAAACACATGCGGGGAAGCCTCGCCTTAAGCTATGCCAAAGTTCGTTACACACGCACAAATTTGTCACAAAAAGATGGATATATATATATGAACATTACATGGCAAAAAACACCAATAAAACTGCAGAAATGATATGAATATTCATTCGGGCAGCTATGCACTAGTAGTGCGAAGACTCAGGAGACAGCAGAGCTGGTGGCGTTCCCCTCCGTCTTTTCTTTTTCACTCTCACTTCCCTTCCGCACCACTTGCTACACTATACTATAGAAGCCTATGCTACCATTTTTCCTTTCCCCTTCTCCTTTCCCTCGTCCCCACCCTCACATCACTCTTCCTCACAGGACGAGCATATACATTGGTGAACAAACATCTAATAGGGTGGCACTAGAAGCGGTAACTCGTGTTGGCAAGGTTATAATATTCGAGCATGCGTAAGAATACATCCACTGCTTATATTCTCTACTTGTTGCATTTTCGGCCACCATACGTACGTTTGTATCACCTAGTATGGCGAACATTTTGCCTCTTTCGCTGAGATAAGATAGCAGTTTATCCATATAAAAAAAGGAACCCATTTTATTTCCGCATCGATGTTTGTAAACTACTGAAAATGTTACTGTTTTAACACAGATACTCAGACATTCATTGTTTTCATTATTTAGCGAGAAATCCGGAATTGTGTCCGAGTTCAGAGGATTTTTTACTTAGGCAGCTAAGCCGCCACCACGATTGTAGGGGCGGTTTGGGCCATAATATAGGTAGTTATCAAGAAGGAAGACGTAATCCTCATCACAAAGCCACGTTTCGGTTTCGGCCTGTTTCGGTCTGTTGAAGCAACTCTTCAATTTATCTTGCTCATTTCTTATACTTTGGGCTTTTAAATGAAAGAGCGAAATATGTTTTTCAAGCACGAAAAATGTATTTCTAAAAGTTGTGTAATCATGACAGAGACATTCATCGATTGAAGCCATGAATATGCTAAAAAATTAAAAAGGTGCTTTGAGAGAATAAGATAAGGTTACCGTCTTGCTGATGTCATCAATGCTGAAAATAAGCAGAATAGAAGGCGTCTTATGTCTCGCCATTACTTTCCCTCCAGTGGTGCACACGTACTTCCAACCGACCTCACTCCTCTTTTGTTTCGCAGCACTCAGTAACTGCTTGCTTTGCCTTGCCAAGTACTAATTGATAAACACCGGCCCATTTTCATCACAACCAAGCATTCTGCTATGAATTTCTTTTGTTTCTTGCTTGAGCAAGAAAGCCAATTCTCTTGATGCGGCGCACAAGTCAAACAGTTATGTTATGTTCATTATGCTTAGCTGTCGGCACTTTGTGGCACATATCACAGTCAGACTCTTGTACTTCTTCTGCAACCAGTTCACCAATCTTTTCAATGGTGGCTATTGGATCCTCATCAACAGCAACACCCTTGAATTCTATATTATTGGAGCGTTGGTGCATTTCAAGTTCCTCAAATTTTCGTGCCAGCTTAGCATTTTGCACGTTAAGCTCTTTGTTTTCTGATACAACCGCGTGGATCATTTCTCTGAAGGCTACAAGGAATTTAATTTCCTGTTTGGGTTCTTTCAGTTCTGCTAGACTTTCTTTTATCTATTTCAGTTCACCAATTGTCTCTGCACACAATTCGCCCACAGCCTTTTTTCACATAGCGATATTCCACTAGCGTAACAAAAGCAAAGAAGCTACAAATGCGGTTTGCAGCAGTCCGGCAGCAGTGCATAGATTGGAGTGTAGGAAATCGAACTTGTAGTTCTTACCTACAAAAGCACATAGTGTTAGATATGTGCTCAAGGTGCACTGCTACGGAACTGCCGAAGATGCGAAGCATACGGCGGCAATATAGCTGCGGCGTAATTTTTACATTGCGCTAAACGTTACTAAATGACAGTAAAGGTATGTACAAATGATATACGCACACATATGTGGAGGAGTCCCGTATGTGTTATATAATTCGTTGTGTACAGTTGCGTAACCATGCCAACGGCAACATGTGTATTACCACCATCAGAAGCGGTAACCTGATATTATGTACGATAGTGCTTATCAGATCAATTTGTACATGTGACGCTGTTTAGGATTATTTCCCCCTGATATCTGATGCCGTCCCGCACTTGTGTGCAGTTGGGTCTCTTGTTAGAGAATGAATCGGACCGTTATAGCAACGTCAGGAGACTAGGCCTAATTTCAGCGTTTCATTGGCTACGATCCATTCACGAAGAAGTTCCGTTACGACGGAGAGCGCACGCACGTTATACAGAAGCCCTGTGCATGCACTAAACAAGTCAATTTCTTGAACACCCCGCTAATGCATTTCGAGCGTGTTAACACTCCGCACGCAACCACTTATCTGAGGGAGCACTTTAAATACCGTATGTAGACATAGCGTGACTCGACTGTACACACAAAATAATATCGACGCTTTCAACGCAAGACGAAATGAACAGGCCCCGTCCCAAAAACACAAGAATAAGGCGAGCACAATATCTGAGCTCGTCCTTCGTTGCTCTTCTACTGCTCATGAAGTTTGTCATGCTTTCAGCGATCAATGTAAAGATGAACTTGTACATGTGACGCTCTTTAGTATTACTTCCCCCTTGTATGGGATGTCGTCCCGCACCTGAGTGCACTCTCCGTTATATGCAAGGAAACATAGTAGAATTACAGAGAAATTGCCTAAGCAAACAACGCGCCGTGTTCGTGCAATCAGTGGGCCTATAGTTTTCGAACAGCCATGTTTATCCCGGTGCTTTTCTCGATCACACTGAAGAACAGTGTTCAGCTCTTTGCCAAAGAACGAAGCAGTATTCCACGATTTATTCGAATAATGCCGAGGCTGTCAATCATTACCGCAGTGCTTCTCGCTGTCCTAGATGCAAATTGCGCGGAATCGCAATCGCCCAGCCCGTTCCTATTTACCGCTGCAAACGCTCTCGCGCAGCGGTCATGTCACGTGGTTGTTCTCTCGTCCCAAAAAGAAGCAGTGTTTGCAGACAAGATAGTCGCAAACGTTTCAGCGCCGGTTACATTGGTGAAATGTTTGCATCTGAGTACATGCTTGCCTCGCATGGTGGCAGACCTCACAAGAGACGGTCCATTTTCGCCGCAGTATTTACTCATTGCAAAATGGCAGGAGGGACTTAATTCGCGAGATTTCAAGGAAATAGTCCACCTGGAGAAATACAACTCGAACGTTCGCTGACTCTTCGTAGTCAGAGAGCACAGTGAGGCGCTTAGAAAACTTGATGAGCATTTATGTCAGGTAATGACTGTAAGTGATACCGAGCTCAACGTCCCAACCGACAACTACAAATTTTGCAGATTGCGAAATATATTCACTTCAGTTGAGGAATATGAAGCGACTCATGCCGAATGGAGACGAACGACGTACCTTAGGCATAAGCGTATTGCTTACGCAGCGAACGACGTCAGCGCAGGTTTATGCTTGACACCCAACCCTGCAGTCAAGACTATTAGGAAGCTTACATTGTCCTGAACAACACTTTGATAGAGAAGTGTAACGATGGAAGTGTCGACTCCCTTATTCTTACGAAGCGAGTTGACTTTGTCGGTGGAGGTTTGCTCTGCGACCGATCTTGCTTCTTCTACTACGCTACCTTACCCCCTGATCCCATGTGTTTCATGGTGCGCAAGGGCGGGCAGGTCATTCGTTCATTCGCTACAACATGGTTGACGTTTTTCGCTGTATCCTTCATATTGGCTCCATTTGCCGTTGTGTTGATCATGATACTTTGTGAAAAGGGTCACTCAACCTCAGGAAGAGTTAACAGCGCTTCATCGGTTGTCATTGTCTTTTTGAGCACGTATTTGGGAAGGAGCCCGCCTAACAATCTCCGCTTGAACTACAAGTCTATGAAGATTGCAATAGCGTCGTGGATGATTGCAATGGTGGTGCTGCTTCAGTTCACTCAAACGCAGATTACCGCGTCTCAAAGTGTTCCAGAATACTCATCCGTGATCAGGTACAACCATGAACTCGCTGTTGCCCTCGATGCTGGAAAAATACAGCTTTGCATGCACTTTCTTCTTGCCAAAGGGATTTCAGTTCTCGCCGGCAATATATCCCACATGAGGTCTATGGAAAATGCACTGGCCCGTTGTGGTCGCGAATGTTTGGCTTCTCAGATAGAGGACTGCATTCTCAAGGCTCGCCGCGGTTCGCACGCCGCTGCTGGCTCTTGTAAAAGGTTTCGTGAAGACAGGAATATAGGAGATGGCCTGGAGCTCAGTGCAGAGAGCGTTGTTTTATTCTCAGTAGGAACTTCAACTCACGGTCACGCGCCATTCAGGTAAGGCTAAGTTTTTTGCTTATGTTTTTTGCGATCAATTTTTTTTTTTTGCTTCCCACTCGTCAAACTGTGAGGTATGTTTTGTTTTATTCTCTGTAAGTATTTTGTTGAGCGCTATCGCATTGTGTTTCACGCAAACTCTGAGACTAGCGGCAAAACAGCGCCAGACAGCACTGGGCACGAGAAAGAAGGGAGGCGAGAAATGCAGATTGTTTACAGAAGGAGGGTATGGAAGTGAATCGATGTGCAGTGGAAGGCGTTAAATGCACTGGCACGCTGTTTGATTTTTTTTCAATCAAGCAATTCTTCTGTGTGTGACTGTTTTATACCTATATGAGCATTCACTGTCTTTGCTACCCGCGTGTAAAAAGTGCGATCTTGCAGTATACCCAATTCAATATGTTGGCCCTAAACTTCCGACGCACTTGCTTCGTCCCACGCTGCGGGTATAGGTGGATAGCAAAACGGCGCGTCGTCTGCTACAGCACTTCCGGTTCACGGAACCTTCAAGGCTCAGCTCTTCGCTGCTTCAAGTTGTGTGCGGTTCAGTGTAATCGGGGAGGAGGCAAGATAACTGGTAACAACCGCGTCGCGGAATGTACGTGTTTTCTCCCCGATTACACTGAACGGCACACACCTTGAAAGAGCGAAGAGCTAGGCACCGAACCGGAAGGCGTCATTTTGCTATCCACCTATTGTAAATACTTTCGAACGCTATGACTTCCAATACGCTCAGCCTTGACCGTTTTCTTTTCATTTCTTTTCTTTTTTGCAAGCAGAAACTCACAAACCGGCCTCAATGCTCTGCGTGCGCAAAAGCATCGGAAAAGAGAGTACCGGAAATTTTTTATCTTTGCACTTGGAACATCCGCTGAAAATATTGCTGGTGTAGGGCAGAAATGCTGGAGAAGTTGCCCACTTTCTCGAAGGAAATGTGATCAAATAGGTGATTTTTTTACTAGACATTACAGTGTTTTGATAATCCATACGAGAAGGCGCTCTTACGATAACGATCTTACGGTTGGCACCTACGGGGTGCCAGCTCACTTACGTGCTTCCGATATAACCATATCTTTTATAGCTCTTCGTTTCCCATTGTGGTTCCAGTAATGTGTGGCGGAGAAGAAAATCTTTTAACGCAATAGCGTTCAATAGTCCGTGTAGCAGAATATGTAGTGCTGGTGCTGGCGTGGATGGCTTTGTTTGTGAGCGAAAAATCCTGATCCCGATCGAAGAACGAAAATCAGTGTTGGAGTTTGAATTAAGCCAATGCATTCTGCGTGGCTGCCAGCTTTTATACCACTGAGCTACGCGAGTGCTTGTAACCGCTTTCGAAAAAGACCCTCTATAGCTGCCATGTCGAGCGACGAGACACGTTACAGATGTCATATTGCACGGCAGAACCGTATGACCGCACCAGACATCTTGCCATATTATCTGTGCAACGAGTGCGTGTTTCATAGCTGTCCTCTAATTACGAACAGGACTGGGCCAGGTAACTTTGCGAGTGTATCGAGATACGATACACGATACCGAGACGTATAGTATGTGAGATACAGATGCAAGATACGCAAGAATAAAGGTATCCGATACGATATTTGTCATTTGTATCTAAAGATGACACGATACGTTCAATAATTCCTCCATATAGCTCCATTGTGTTGGCTGTTGCCAGTTAGCAGTTAGATGACAAGCTTTTTGCCCGACATTTATAGCTTCTTGCGCTAAAGACAAGGACGGGGACAGAGATGACGACAACGGATTACATCAGTTGTGTTGGCTTTTCTGTTCTATTTATCGCCTTGAGCGCAAAAAGAAAGTATGAACAGCCACCAAGAAGGCAATTGTACCGCTCTCCAGAAGTTCTCCCTCGCGGTTGCGCGTCCGTAATTTTGAATATCCTCAACCGCGGCCGCTCCTCTGATAACATGTGAAAATATTTTAGGCGTTTCAATGACATATCCTGTATTAGAATTGCACAAGAATTTGTGGGGCAGGGAGTATTTCACAGTATCAACACATGCACGATGAGCAATGCATTTTTTTTCCCCTTCCATTTTTACAAACGTCACAATGCACTCCCACCGGATTCTGATCATAATTTCGGTTACGTATCACTAAGCGTTTGACTATAGCCCTATAAAAATAAAACTGTTCACAAACCTGCTATAAAATACACTAGTTAATTATTTTTATTTCAAGGGATTAGTAAAGAGCACCAACCTCGGCTCATGGCAAAGTGCAGGTTATAGATACAAAAAAACATGGTTGATCCCTCTGTCATAGGAATCGGTATAACACGAAAGTAAAACGTGTCTTCACAGACGTAGTTCAGCGTTTGTTGTGGATTGTTTCGCCCCGAGGACGAAGGAATGAATGCTATAGCAACAAGTTGTAATGTCACGTGAAGAACGGCAAGCAGCTCGAAACTTGCATCGCGCTGCTCAAGCACAAAGGACGCACGGAACGAACACACACACGATGAGTACGAACTAGCAGGTGCCACAGCTCGACAGTTAAAAAGCACGCTGGTCAAATACAAAGGAGGACGCACGAAACGAATGCACAAGTATACACAGGATGAGCGCGAACTGTCACAGTTGTAACTTATCTGTTTGTGAGCAGCGCGCCCCTTTCGCAATAGCGGCCGTTGCAGTGAGCGAAGCGACCTTCGTGCTCTCTGTAACTTCAGCGTAAACTTGCGGTGACAGCTCACGGCGTACAAGATAAGCGCATGCGCAGGAGCGACCACGCCCTGTAGAGGCGCACGCTCATCTCAACGCGTGAGACGACGCGCGCCGTTTGAGCCCTTCGCGCCATCTTACTAGTGATAACAAAAACACGCTGGTGTACCGCGATCTGCGAGTACAGCCACCGACAAATGGTGTATATAAATAGCACGCCGTTAGAACGGCGAGGAACGTGCCGTCTGTGGCGGAGTCATTTCGCGCTGGGGATCGAGGGGTCGTAAGTTCGACTCCCGGGGACGGAACTTTTTCTTCTAGATTTTTTTCTTTTCTATATGTTGGTCTTTATATTTTAGAACGTCATATCCGTGACGGAAATGCGTCAGTGGAGCTGTGGTGGACCTCGGCATAAAACACTTTCGTGTTAAAAAGATGCGCGGCATATATGCCACCGGCCTGCCTGACAGGGTTCCTCACATAATCATCTAATGACAGTAGGCTGTGCATCGACAGCTCAATGTGTGCGTAGTATAGTGAGTGAATGAGTTACATGCTCTACAGAGGGCAGGGTTTACAACAAACAAACCTGAAACAGCCGATAAAGCTTTTAAATACCAGGTGATCCAACTATTCTTGCGAACTGTTCACTATGATTAGCTGCTCTCACCTGGGCGATAAAAGCTTCCAAATAGTATGTTGAAAAACGGTTTGACAGACATTGAAGATGAGCCGCATGTATTTGGCATCGAACTGATTTTTCATGACAGCGCTTTAGAAAAAAAAATCGGAAAACATTAGCAACTTTCCAGGATCGTTGCCTTAATGGCGCCAAACAGCGAAAAACATTGTAGTGTGTAAAAGGCTATATGTAGAATCAAAGAAAAGAACTCCAAACTCGGGTGTGGCGTAGGTACCACTGCCTTCACAGTCCTGCGCAACACTTTTACGATGTAGACCTTGGCCAACTTCTAAAATTCGCTAGGATTGTTGTCAAGTGTGGAAATAGGCAAAATTTCAGAGATAGAGAGAAGAAAATGGAGAAGGAAGGAAACGGAGGTCAACCACCTCCCTAGTAGAGGTTCTGTAACGCCTTCGGGCCCTGAAGGTGCTGAAATAAATAAAATACATAAACCAGTTTGGGACAACCGGTTTGCAACTCCTCACATGGGAACAGGATGGGGGAGATTTAAAGATTGAGTGGAAAGAGATGGAAAGACAGCACATAACACAGAACACACGCCGTCAGTCACAGTCCACCACTCTCGCATTGTATGCGACATCACTCTCACAGACGCTTGCCTAAGTTCGTTTCTTAAAAAAACCTAAGTGGTGCCTTCGTCGCATTCACCTGCGATGTCACCTGTCAACGTCATGCAGGAATGGTTTCAACAGACATTGGTCTATTGTCAAAAAGTGCGCTAGAGCGGACGCTAGGCACTGCCTATGGATGTTATATCCTGGACACACGCACATAATGTGGTGTAGAGTCTTTTCGCAACGACAGGCATCTGAGATAGAGTTGTCGGCCATTTCAATGCGAAATGAATATGATTTCGGAAATAAAACACAACCAGCAAACATATACTTTTAGCAGATGTGTCAACAATGGCTTCAGAAAGTTGAACGGCTAAATATGAGTCAGATAAAGAAGCACATTGCATAGCGGCGATAGAGGGAAAGCCAAATAGAGCAAGCTGAAAACACTACAATCAAAAATGGAAACTTCTACGATGATTCAAAGCGCCGACCTCTACGTATGTTCGAACCTATCCGAGACTGTTTCGGCATCCCTCTCTGGGTAAAGTAGAAATTTTGCCAGCGATGACTAATCCTCTGTAGCCTTTAAAAATGGCTTAGAAAATATTCAGCATGTCTTGTGATAATGCGGAACCGTCTAGGGGGGGGGGGGTAATAACGGCGCAAGTACCCTGTGTGATGCCCCGATGTTTCAAAGTAGTGAACTAAAAGAAAGAAACCTGCCGGCAGAAAACATATATTGGAGAAGACTGCTGCACTCGTAAAGCTTACGCATGGGCGCTTGAGCGAGAGGTGCCATGACCCGTGACTTCAAACAGTATGCTGGTGCTAAGAAAGACGTGGGCAGCAGCGACCGAGGTGCCGTTGACAGCCGAATAAGTTCAATACAGCTTTGCTTTCTGCTTTAGTGCCTGCTTTTGCATTTCGATCAGTACATTACGGAGAATAGAAGCAGTATTTAGAAGTAAATGAGAGAACCCCAGCAAAGTATAACCTAAGCCAGGGGTCTGAAACACGCGGCCCGCGGCCTACATGTGGTCCGCGGCTTCACAAGGAATAAAATGTTTGTTATTTTTTAAATGGTACCGCAACAATTACTCGCCTATTGCGATTAACAACGCATGGTTCGGGTAAGCTACAGCGAGCTACAATCTGTTAGCTAAATGAGCAGTATATTTTATCAGAAGTGTTGGGAACATAATTTTTGAAGCGCAAGAGAGTAAAATGGTATACAGTGAGCACTAGGTCTTTTGATTTTTCTGGCGTTTCAACGTTCCACACATGTATAATTCAGAAACTCATTATTAAAATCTCTATAATTAACGACACCACTACTCCATAACATCTGCCTAAGACATTGTTAATGTGTGATATGCATTAATAACGAATGGCCGCAAATTGCTAAATAGCCCAAGCCACCTGGGCCGATGTTTTATCTTGCATAATGAAATACGCGATACTTCGTACGATGTATAGAGATACCGATATTCCATCTGTCGAAAGTGTCATTATGCATATACAACATAGAGAGAGAGAGAATAAGAATAAAAGAAAGGCGGGGAGGTTAACCAGGGCTGAGCCCGGTAGGCTACCCTGCACTGGGGAAGGGGGAAGGAAAGTTAGAGAGGAGAAGAGAAAAGTCACTCTTTCAGCCGACGTAAGAGTTCCGCGTTTGACATCACAAACGGCGAATCAGTCCGGTATCCTTGAGAAAACGCAACAGCGCTTTCGTTAGCTGTAGCATGTATAGCTGTAGCATGGAACTCAGTGATGGACCCCATCTTTTTCCGGCGATGAATTTCAGGACGTGGACAATAGATACGAGTTTCGCTTTCAAGTACGAGACGTGAGGGCTCCAGGAGAGGTCTCGGTCAACAATGACACCCAAAAAACGATGACTTCGCTTGTAGGAGATAGACTGGCCATTAATGCATATCGGGTAACTGGTCATCGCTTTTCGCGTGAAGGCCACCAGCGCACATTTCTCTGTTGAGATTGTTAAGCCTTGCGTGCGAAGGTAGTCAGATGGTTGTGACGCTAACCAAAGAGTATATGAGATAGCATCTGAGATATATGTATCTTCGATACTGCCCAGCCCTGTTACGAAGGGCTGAGCTATACTTCACCATCATTACCATCAGCCACAGGATCAACTGAGCGTGCAGCTACGCAGGTGCACGTACTGCTTCACAGACGCGCAGTAAGTACTTCGCTACTACACGAAGTCGTAAGCTATGGCGTAGTGGCTACCTCGCTACGTCACAGCTCACGTAATACACTGACATTGGAGGCCAACATTCGAGGCCAGATTGGAGGCTAGCAAAGATTACTAGTCACTTCGGGGGTGTCACATGGTGGTGTCCTGGGTACCCTGCTTTTATCGGTTTATATAACGACATTGTTAACGTAGTAACCCATGGTGTTCAAATCCGATTGTTTGCAAATGACTGCGTACTTTTCAAAGAGAGTTTTCGTCCCGATAACCAAGTTGAGTTAAATAACAATCTAAAAACATATTGCAGTGGTGCATAAAAAATGTATTGATTCTTAAAGGGGCCCTGCAAGGCTTTTCAACAGTCAGAAAATCCTGCCGATCGGTTCCTGAGAACACGCGAGCGAAACATTATTGCGCAGCGCGTGGCCTGGAATTTAGAACAAATTTTCGGTCAGCTAGAAATTGTTCCCTCTTCTTCTTACAAATGGTGCCATATACCCACATGTCCGCGCCATAAACCCAAATTCACGGCCACCTGCTGATTTGAACATCGTGTGCCGCATAGTTACCGAGGGCCGCCACGCGCCTGCGCGCGCGCTCTCGATAAAACTGGAAGTATGTCACGCGTTCGAAGAAAAAAAAAATAAAAAAATACACCAACTTGCCGTAGGGAACCCTGAAAACTATGCGAAGCAGCATGGGGTCGACGCAAGTATCCATTAGTTTCAGTTCGTCGTTTCCGTTAGGTTGATGTTCGTAGCTCAACTTAACGGCGCGCGCGCGTCATTTAAACCGCGGAGCTACAATGGTGCCCCCAGCGGAGTATGCAGCGCTTACCGTCGCGTCTGGAACCCTTCGCAGTATCGCGCGCGGAGCCGCAGGTTTGTTGCGCAATCCCGGAGAGCACAGGAGCTTCGAAGAGGAGGGGGAGGGGAATGCTCATGCGCCGTGTGGGTGTGGAAGCCGCACGGCGGAGGGAGGGAGTGACATAGCCCCAACCATAAGCTGCTTCGCAACTAAAGATTGGCCGCGTATCTGCGTGCTTCGCTGCAAATGTCGTTGAAAGACGACAGTCTTCTGCCAACCGTACTACCTGAGTTCTGGTCTCATCCGCTGCCCATCCGCTCGGATGTTTTTTCATGCGTAGCGTCGCATTTTCAGCGTAGCCTAACAGACCCTAGGGTCTTTAGAATTACGTATCTATGTATTTTCTAGTAAAGGAACACACCACTTAATACTTAGGTATGACGCTGCGCCTCAGATATGCGTAATATTTGCTTTTCGATCGAAAATGTTCAGAAGTATGAACGCAGCTACCAGTTCAAGATGGCTGGGCGTTCTGCAAGTGCTTAAACTTTGGCCGCGTGGCTCAGTCGTGTGACAGACAGACAGAAAGACAGATGGACAGACCAAAATTTCTTTGTTCAAATATCCGAAGAAAGACAATCGTCTTTAAAAGTGATCACTAGAGACCGGATTTTAGGCAAATGCCTATTTTGTTCCTTGCATTCCTATCATGCCACTTTGATATATGAGTATGAAGTAGAGGTTAAAAGGGGTTTTATAGTGTTTTTACGGTGCCTATAAATGCCTATTTTTGGGTTTCGTGCCTAAATCCCTATAAATGCCTATAAATGCCTATTTTCAAAAACAGCGCTTATACGAGCACCATTTAACCTCAAATTTCGCTTTGGAGTGCAGTTTGAAACCGTTATTCATGTTACCGGGCAATATTGACCTCTTAAAACTCTATGGGCTTCAACCTAGCCCTCTAGTTCAATCAACTACCGTAAAAACAACCGCTAGCAGCAGTGAACCGGAATGGAAGCCCGTCTCAGCGCCTGCAGGGGAATGGGGAGAGGGAAATAAAGATGGGAATCAGAAAGAAGAGGAGAGTGGCGTCCATTGCCCAGGACGCGGCGGGTGGCTTGTATAGCCGGTTGTCCACTACTGTGTCTCCAAGGAAGTCAAGAAGAGCCTTGAAGGCATGGGTGTGTCGGTGGGCAGGGAACAGGAGGTCCCTCTGTGCAGCCGCGGGAAGGTGGAGAACGAATGCGAAACCGTGGTGTGCCGTCAGGGGAAAGGAGCGTTTAGATCAAAATAATTAAAAAATTGTGGTGCGCACGTGGCCCTTGTTTTCTTTGTAATTCACTTTTGAAAAAGCAGCTCACGAGGTGACATAAGCAATTGTATTTAGACACCGGGAGTTGTTGCGTGTCCAATGAAGAGCGTTTTACCACAAGAATGTTTCAAATTGGTTCATTATGAGCAAAGAAACCGTGATGCGAGAAGGCGATCTTGAAACCCTTGCCACTAGCCCCGTGTAGCCTTCGCAAGCCAAGTCCCTTCCCTGCCCTCTTCAGTATCGGAGCCGTAGGATCACATGACGCAGACGCATCAACATGTCATGCGCACGCAAGGTGACGAGCGCATGACGTGCCAGGGCCAGCTCGTGAACGCGATCGCTGTTGTGTCATTTCGGCGTTCTTTTCTGTGGGTTGGACCCCTCGGTGCGCGCACGTTTGGAGAGGCTGGCTCGGATCATGTATCGTTACCGCGATACACCGCGTCTTACAGCTAGAACTGGTGTAAGGGACGCTGCACCAAAAAGGCGCGAAGCGTTGTCGTGGCTGGCATCGGCACGACGCGGGAATGGCGAGAACACGAACGCATGCGTCGCACGAACGCAGGCAGATTATTCTGGCATCTCGCTGAGATTAGAAGTCAAAAAAAAATGGCGAAGGCTGCACTAAGCCGCGCAAACCTCGAAACAGCGAAACTGGATGATTCTGAAGACTCATGTGGTCGCTTCGGTTGTTTCTAGGCTTTAGCTGGGTGATGCAGGTTATTTATACGTTGATACTCAGCGTAGAGAGGTTCGAGTTAAACCAGACAGTCACAGACACGACACGGATGTCCAAACTCCCGAGACAGAACCTCGCGATGAAACGAAGCCTTCGCACCTCATAGATCTACGGGCACGTCGTCGTTGACGTAGGCCTTCCATCGCTTCGGGGTCTTCTCGAAGCCGCCGTTGCCTTTCCCGTTCCCTAGTATTCTCTAGTTGTACGTACACAGATTCTTTGGCTCGCCGCCAACGCTTCTCAGCCATTTGTTGGGCTAAGCGTTGCCTTCTTCATCTTTAGTTGACCAGTGGTGAGTAGTGATACTTACCCAATTTCTGTGGCACATACCCGTTTACGATGATGATAGCTTTCTGATATGCCGTGGCACATATCCGTTTTCTGGTAGGCCGCACGCATTACGGCTAGGCTTACCAGCATCGCTGTTAAAACGCGTGCAGATTCCGTTTCTGTGTTTTATTATTTCTCTCAGCTTTCGGTTATTCATTCAAGCAACAGATTAAACAAATTACACATGTCGTCTCGAATACTTCTCGCAGCGTCATATGCTATTGTTGGCGACGTCTGAGACTCAGAGCATCAATTTCGACGTAGGTGAGTGACGTAAGAGCACATGACCACTCATTGTTGAACGTCAGCCCTTCCTGAACGACGCAGGACCACTCGTTGTTGTACGTCAGCCCGTCGATCTTGGGGCGCGCGCCTACGAGAAGAATGGCAACGGCGTTCAGTTTGAAATTTCACATCTTTCCGCGGCGCGTAGCCTTGTAGACCTTCGCAGACGTGATCGTGAGTGCCCAGTGCATGAATTACACTTGTGAGCTCGAAATGCTGAAACATGGTGAGGGGCCCTTTGGGGTGCTCACCAGCAGGGGAGATATTGACCCTACGCGATTAGCCCCGGACATTACGAGGCATTCCTCCCTTCTGGTCTTTTAGAGGTCTGGGTATCTGCTCCTGTGCTGCCCTTCTCAGTCACGCCGAAAGGAAAGAGACCCAGGAGTGCGTTGATTCGGTGGTGGGCACTTGACTCACCATGTTAGACAGTAAAAGGAGAGACCGTGTTCTGCGAGCCGTGCGGGTAAAGGGACAATTTCATGGCTATGCTGAACCGTTGGCGCCTTTGTGTCATCATAAACAACATTATTTCTGACTTTCCTGTCGTACATACAGGTCGGGCACATCCTTGATTGAAATTATATGAAGTTATGTGAAAATTTACTGCGCCTAAATTTACGATTTTGGAGGCCCAAAACGGTGTTTTGCCTGCCTATTTTTTGCGCCTAACACGCACTTTTTTAGTGCCTAAAAATCCGGCCTCTAGTGATCACGGTCACGACACGAGCGTGACGTACCTTCTTTCCCCCGTGCCATCTCTCCCTGCTTAGCTTCTAGTGCACTCGCCGGGCCGAGAGCAGAGGGAAGGCAATTACAGCGTGCGACAAATCTCTCTTACTCCGCTTGTACTTGAAGTATTCTAAAAAAAATGGCGGCGGTCGATTCGCGAGGCAATAAACTCCTTTAATGAAGGCATTCGATCGTTACTTGGAAAAACGTCGCAGAGCCCCTTTAACGGCGTTCAAACCATACTCGTCCATATCACGCGTAGAAAAGAAAACACCCCTGTCGTTTATTTACTGACTTGGTTTTTCATCACTGAACCAATTCGACAACTACAAATATTTAAGTGTTATATTAACAACTAACTTATCCTGGAATATACGTATCATAGCTTATTCTCATCTGCATTTAGAGAGGTCTTCTTCCTCACACAAACTTGACGTCGCCCCAAGCTATGTGAGACAACTGTACTACTAGTAATAAGAAGTAAATAAGAGTATGCCAGTGCTGTATGGGACCCGTACACTTAGCTTAACATTAATTGCTTGAACGAATACAGAGGAAAGCAGTCCGGTTCATTTTAGATGTGAAGCATCTTATAGCGGAGTTCAATCTGGTGGTGGTGGTGGTGTGCGGCGTGACCACCCTTACTGCGCATGCGCAAACACTATCTACTTCCCCTCTCCCCACCCCCTCTCCCCTTCCCCACTTCCCCTCTCCACTTCCCCTTTCCTCCTCACCACTTCCCCTCTGAAACACGGGCTCTACACGCCGAAACACTGCTTCTCATCGCCTCATGGTCCCCTTTAGCAGGAGATGGTGGGATTTTTAACAAATTCTGGCGAAGTGACTCTCCATCTGAAATAATGAAACAATAACATTCCCCTTCTTAGCGCGCGTCGAAAACAGATGGCAATTGACTCACGTTCTCTGCTTCTTAACCAAGAACTTGCGATTGACCCATCTCAGTATTTCTAACACCCTTATTACTCAGACCCCCAAAGCAACATCACGCAAAATCCCAAAAACCTTATTTCTGTAGATGTGACGCTTATATGCATTATGTTTTCCACGCACGATCTCAGATTGGAACAATAAACCTCAGGCATCCTCTTCGTGCCTATTTCTCTATCCTCTTCGTCTCTCGTCCATCACAAAAATTGCCTTGTCGCACAACTTCAGTTTGCACATCTTTTTAATCCAGCGCTCTTTTGCTCTAAATAGTCAAAATGATTCTGTTGTTTTGTATTCATTTGGTGTGAGTCTTCGCACTTGTGTAATCACGAAACATAATCTTAGTTTTTTTCTCTTTACTATGTCTGTTATTCACATTAAACGCAAAATAGTTTTCTATGTCGCTTTTGTATTGCAATGTATGTCACTGTCTTTATTAGTCATGTCATGCCCGCCCCCCCTGCTTGGACCTAAGAATGCGCAGTATTTATTAAATAAATAAATAAATAAATAAATAAATAAATAAATAAATAAATATCTGCACTTTTTTGATGCTGCAGCTAATGAAAAGCGATGGTAAATGGATGAGGCCTTTGCAATGGATAGAAAGCTTTAAACCACCCATTTATTACGCGGTTCGTATTGCGGACGCCTGGTTGTTATTTTACTCTTCTACCAAGCTATATTGCATCTGCTAACGTGATTTGCCCGACATCACACCTTTATAGGGTCTTTTTGGAAAGGAGTTTCAAGCACCGGCGTCGGCCGTTGCTGTGACCTCGTAACAGCTTTAGCTGCAAAAGAGGAACAAAGTGTATCGACTAGATGGTCACGGTCTAGGAGAAGGTAGACGTCATTCCATAGTAATATTGGCAGGGCCTGGCATGAGCGATCATTACTAATATCGTGCGGGTTTGGATGTAAAAAGCTTGTAGGTGATAAAGAGTTAGCAACAAGAGAAAAGATGACAAGTTCCGTCATCTGAGAGCAAACACTCGGGATCGAGATTGACCAGTAGTTACCTGCAGATCAATGGTCACTTTCCTTAAAGACTGGAATGAGCTTCCAAATACTTCACTATGTCAGCGAGCGCTAAAAATCTACATTGAAAGGTGCATGTGTTCAGTGGCCCTAAGAATTCCGGCTTTTATGCCATTTACACTGCATAACGAAGAATTTTAAACTCGTTAGTGACTTCAATAACTCCTTATGAATAGTAGTGCCTAAGAATTATGGCATTTATGCAAAAATTCTTATTCTCTTATTAGAATTCCGCTGTCTTAACTCAGAAATATACCATGGGCTTTCGCGTTTATGGGTGTGCATATGAAGGGTGTTCATTCTTATATAAACAAGAAACAAAAAACAGGAAATATAATACCTTGCGTTACTTGTTACCCAAAATGCGCGTAATGGGTGTTTTGTGTTCTTTGTACCGCATTCACTGTCATGCTGTATGCCTTGTAATTGGGGACTGTGTACCCGTCAAGTGAACAGTTTCACTTCATGTACGCGCCTCTATCATTTTTTCTTGTATGTCCAGAAAAATGGCACAACATTGGATTAAAAACTGAAACAAAAACTCAATCACAGGCATTGGAAGAAATAGAAATACGAGAAATCTGGGTGTTCATTGTTTTATCCGTAATTGGACAACGAAGAAAGCAGTTCGAAACAAATGGAACGTCGGAATCGGCAATAGCGGTTCGGAAATGCACTTCAGTATTTCGCACTTCGCATCTTCCATTGTACCTTTGCGTTGTTCTCGAATATATTTATGATGTACTAGCCTCATATGACTAAGATAAACGTTTAACAATGTCTCTAAATGTAGCTGCCGCAGGCACCAGCACGGAGGACTTGTGCGAGCCATTCAAGAATACGGACTCGTTTCTAGAAGAAGTGGAAATGCTGATGGTCGCGAGGACACGTTAATTACTTTTACCGTTCCTTTCACTGATTACGTCATTGTCTACGCAATATGTAACATTGTTTCGCTCCTGGTATTCGCCGGTGAAGTAAAATATCACCGACACTGTAAACCCTGAGGAGAACCACAGCAAGGAAGCTTCCCTCGGCGCATATGAAGACTTGGAAAACTTGGAGATCGAGTGATACAGCCGTAAACGTTCTTGAGGCGATTTGTTTTAGTTGGGACACAGTGTTTCTGAAGCGAAATTTTCTTCATTTAGTTCAGCTACCTGCGAGTGTTTACTATATCTCGAACTTTCTGGTTATATTACATATATTTTAGATTTCGACTTCCTTGGACAAGGGCACTGCGAAAATTCAACACATGCTGTAAGGTCCGTGTATCATGCAATGACATTCTGTCGCTGCCCAAATGAATTATCCAGAATGCAAGCCTCCAATGTCCAACTGAGCTGTTTATAATGTTTTACGTAATATGCGGCCTCACTGTTTATAGATTTCATAGAATTTATATTTTTATTCATTCAATCTACTTTAAGGCCCTACAAGGCATTGCTTAAGGGGAGCATCAAAATATTATGTCTATAGCTTATAGACGGCCTAAAGTTTTACAAATATTAATATTATAAGAAAATTTTTTCATAATGATACAATGTCGAATAGGTAAAACGATAAAGAAATACAATGGAAGCTAAATGCAGCAGATGAAACTTACCAGATAGTGACTCTACAACACACTACAAAAAGTAAATACAACTTCTAAAAAGGCATAATACATAGCAGACAATATGAGTGCAGCTATGCTTTAACAAACGTTTGCCAAAAAGCTTCGCGCTGAGCTCTGCCAAGTGTTAAAACAATTTGAAGGGCCGTATGCTCATATTCTCTTTTTGTTTTGTTGTCTACGTAGTTTCCAGCTTCCTATAGGTGTATCGCAGTCCATTTGCTTATGGTTGTTAGTCAGCGCCATGTCTTACGCTTTTGTAATGCATCAAGCAGCCCAGCCCTGTGAAGAGCACTGGTGCAAAGGCGGTGCAATAGATATTTGTTTTCTCGTGAGCAGTTAAAAAAGCGAGGCCGCTAGATAACAAAAAGGTGTGGCCTGTTGTGTCGCGTCGCCGTCAATGGGCGAGTGCGTCTCGGCTGAGTTTACAGTTGCGGTTGCTCTTTATGGCGAGGACGCTGCTGTTCAGGGACACAATGCAGACGCCGGTTCGCGCCAGATTGTGGTTGTCTAGGAATTAATGTGTGTTCGTGTGCTTTCGCATGTGATTTTTCGTGCGATCGTGTGTGCGTAGCTTGCCTCGTGTTTTCTGTGCTTTGGTACGATTCTGCGTGTGTGGCTGAACGTATTTTCTAGCGGTCTGAGGCGGCGAAACTGTTGTGTGCCGCTGTGCGAATCAAACACGAGGAAAGATGCTACTGTGAAGTATCACAAATTTGCATGTGATGTACAGCGTCGGGAAACGTCACTCAAGAATGTTTCTCGCCACCCAGGTAGCACACATGGTCTAGAAAACGTTTTTTTTAGGGATACATGGGATAAAACGGATTCTAAACTAATTTCGACGTTTTAAAAACGTCACAGAAAATCCGTATTATATCCGTTTTTGATAACGTCTAGAAAACGCATTTTTAAAGACCATTTTGGTCTGAAACGTATATTTCATGACGTTTTTTCGATTCTAAACCAATTTCGATGTTTTAAAAACGTCACAGAAAATCCGTATTATATGCGTTTTTGATAACGTCTTCAAAACGCATTTTTTAAGACCATTTTGGTCTGCAATGTATATTTCAAGACGTTTGTTCGATTCTAAACCAATTTCGACGTTTTAAAAACGTCACAGAAAATCCGTATTATATCCGTTTTTGATAACGTCTAGAAAACGTATTTTTTAAGACCATTTTGGTCTGGAACGTATATATCAAGACGTTTGTTCGATTCTAAACCAATTTTGACGTTTTAAAAACGTCACAGAAAATCCGTATTATATCCGTTTTTGATAACGTCTAGAAAAGGCATTTTTTGAGACCATTTTGGTATGGAACGTATATTTCAAGACGTTTCTTCGATCCTAAACCAATTTCGACGTTTTAAACAACGTCTTGTTCGTGACGTCTAGAAGACGCACTTTATAAGACGTTTTGTCGCCCAGCAGCGGACTGCGCGCCACTTGGCCGATGCATGCATGGGCATGCATGAACCACCGCGAATTGAAATTTGAACTCGAGCCTGCGCACGCCATTTCTCATTGAGATAAAGAAAGTAACGCGCAAAAGGATAAAGGCGTATGGTGTCTCCATTGCATCAGCAATAATGAAGACTTCAAAGTTCGTTAACCAGTAAACTTTACGTAATTTACTGTAATTTACTCGCAGCGATAACCGTCTAACTTCCGCACGAAGGCCTGAGCGCTGACTGTATCCATCCACGCGGCCGTTGCTTCTGCAATGTCCGATTTCGCATGGGCGGTCGAGCTCACCGGTCATGCACTCTTTTGCTATATTTCGTGCTTGTGTCGTGGTTCGTGGAGGCTATAAACGCAGCTGTGAAGAAACTATACTTCGCTGCGTGTTAGACTTGTGGACCCGAATGCAAGTATGTCTGTGTGGAGCGACTGTTACGCTGACTGATGGTTAGAGTGCCGCAAGATTCTCTGTGGAAAACTTCACTCATCAGCTTGCGCGCGGGACGCGCTCACAACTTCCTTTCTTCTATGCTCGAGGGACGGCCGTGGTTACTTTGATGTGCGATTAGTTTTCTGTGGATTTGCGGATACTGTAAACCACGGGCTTCTGTCATTTTTGAAGGTAAGTTCATTTTTACTGCATTTGCGCTCAGTATTTGAGAACTATGACAAATGAAAAAGCGTGTTTCGTTGCATCACGTGCTGCATGTGTGACATGTTTCAGCAGTACGTCATTGCGGAATTTATTCAGCATACATGATAAAGCTGTCGAAACGTAAATGCACGTCATGGTTTCCGTCCATGTTCGAACGAACATGAGCGAAAACCGTATGTATATTTGTTAACCCAATTTCAGCACAATGAGTATGTTTTTTTCTTGGCCGCTTGATGAGGTAGTTTCAATATATACGTTAGTTTAATCTACGTGTGCCCCGTAAGAAGCAGTTTTAGAATGGGGTACGCAAAGATAGCATTCGTTGGGCGCCTATGCTATTTCCGCCACTTAACGTGAGTACGCAAGAGGATGGCGTGCGACGCATGCGGAGTAGCCAGTTTTACAATGGGATACGCAGATAGCGTTTGTTATGTACGTAGCGTATATTGCATGCGCAATGGCGATGAACGAACGCAAAGCTTTGCGCACCCAATTTTAAAACTGCATTGTTGGAAGTTACGGCATGTGTCATCTGTTTTATTGTGTCACTGAAGTTTGTGGATGCGAGAATCTTTGCAGCGACAGTGTACTGGTTCATGGTTTCTTCCACAGTACTAGCTGCATGTAACGTGAGGCTGGTCACACTTCTCCGTTAGTTGCGAATTTCTGAGGGCATGAGTGTCAAAGACGCGTTTCACGGGAGGAGTTCGGCATTTTTTCTCAGTGCTGCCTTGACTATCTCGATGCGCTTTCGGACTTCTGATTTATGTTTCCCCTACTCTCTTAACCTCCTCCTTTCTCGGTAAAGCCTGCAGCTCTTAGCAGAACCAAGAGGTTCTCTTGCGCGTCTTTTGTGCCTGGTTAAATATAGCAGGCTCGCTCTCTCTCGCCGTACGGTGTTATCGAGTTTTCATCTTTTCACACCGTCCTATTTTAGGTATAATAGCAAATAATGAAATGATCTTTGCTCCTATTTATTGCAGGTGGTACTGCCCTACATGTTAAGAGACGCACCTGGTTAAATATAGCAGGCTCGCTCTCTGTCACCGTGCGGTGTTATCGAGTTTTCAACTTTTCACACCGTCCTATAGGTATATTAACAAATAATGAAATGATCTTTTCTACTATTTATTGCAGATGGTACTTGCCCTAGATGTTCAGAAACAAAGGCTACACCAACTAAATTATTACTTTCTTCTTTTTGATGGGCTGACTGACAGGTTTTAGTATGAAAAAAGATGGATGTAAAGAGATTGACATTTTCCTCTTTTCCTTGGAAACTTTCAAAAACAAAAGGTCACAGTTTGTAAAGGAGTTAACTTTTTTGAGCGTCTTTGCTTGTCGGCATCTTCAAGAAACCGCACTAGGGCTATTGTGCTAAAATATATTTGACGTGGAACGCTGCCCCATGCTGCTAATGGCACAACAACTTTCGTGTGTATGCTATTTGTAGTGTTCTTTGCAAACTTCCTGATGTGCCTAGTGATTTCCATCAAGTACCTGTCATGAAGCCATGTGTTCAGTCTGACTTGCCACACATTGTGATATTTTGACACTGAGAAATGTGATGTACTAAGTGCAATACCCTGATCTGCCTCTGACAGTACTGAGTTTACAGCTGTGTGCCTATTGAGTAAAAAATGGGGAAGAGTCCCAATTTCTTCAGCTGATGTGTCTTATAACATTAATTTGTTCTTTTAGCCTGACATTTTCTAATACTGGGCATCATAAAAGAATCATGTTTTTTTTATCAGGCTGGTATTTTCATATTCCTAATTTTTATTTATTCATTTTAGTAAGTGGCTCATTCATTGTAATTTTTGCGGTCGTTTCGATTAGTTTTCTGTTCATACATTTTGTTTTCGCGCAACAGTTGGTTTAGTTGAACTTTTTGTTATATGTCGCTGTTATTTACAGTGCTCATATTTTCTGCTAGCCATGGCACATTTAAGCTTAACTGTGTGCTCTCTAGGGATGTCAGACCATAATTTCTGTGATAAGTTTCGTGCGCTGCATTTCGAAGCATGAAACCGTTATTTCTTTAGTGGGTGCCGTTTGAAACACGTATGCTGCATCCACAAATATTTTTAGCTAACGTCTAAAATGGCGCCTTTTGTTCCCAACGTCTATCTTACTTCTGTAATGATGCCAGAGCTTTTTCCAAAATTTTTTCAGTGAGAAATGTTCCAACAGAGGCATGTTGTAAGAACGTTCCTAAAAGTTTCATTTTGTGAGCAATACACTTCAGCAACAGTGATTGTGCAAGCAATTTACGTTCTTTTTTCATTACGCATTCTTGGCTCGGTGGGCCAAATATTATTTTGCAGTTTTGTTTTGTTCTTAGTGACTTCAACACATTGGAGACGATTTCCTTTAACTGTGGTCTTAAGTAGCGCTACTGAACGATTGTTTTGAAACGAAGGGAGACCCACACCAGGTGCTTGATGCATGCCTCCTTTCCTGCTTGGAATGCTGTGTTGGAGGAAGATGGCGAGTTGGGCCTGTTGGTTTACGTTCATGTTTGGAAAATTAGGTTGAAGCACACTGAAAAAAAAAAAACGTGCACAGTAGAAGTGGACAGGAGTAAGAGCTGTCCTGTCCACTTCTACTGTCCATGTCTTTTTGTTGTGTTGCTGTGTTGGCTGTGGCTCGGTGTAGCGTCTTCTCATTCACCTATCGGATTGGTAGGGCAGATTCATCAATGTGCGGTAACTGCAACTGCATAGAGACTATCGATCATCATTTGTGCCGCTCTATGCTATTTCAAACACATCGCCGGACTCTCCAGTGTGCCTTCAGGAGACTTGACGGTCGGCCTTTTCCCGAAGGAAAGATCTTGGGAGTGTGTCTTCATAGCAGATCAGCCCACAAAACCACACGAGCCCTCCTGCAGTACTTCAAGGCACCAAACTGAGTGACCACCTGTGATACACTCCTCTGTGTGTGTTGTGAAATGTGTCTCTTTCTCTCTATTTTTACTCCCTCATTCTCCTCCCATGAGTAGGGTAGCAAACTGGACGCTATTTAACCTCCCTGCCTATCTTCTGTTCCTTCTCTCTCTCTCTCCTTCCTACAAGAAAAAAGTTCAGTGGAAGATGAAGCGTTGAGGAAACGTTTCATCATGAATGCTTGTCTTCGTCAGGGCGCTGCCGGCAGGGGCGTAGCCAAGGGGTTGGGTGGTTCAAACCCCTCCCCCCCCCGAAAATTTTCTATTTTGCTCGTGTTTATATACACGCACACATACAAACGCACGCACGAACATATATAAAGTATGGTTGACCCCCCCCCCCCCAAAAAAAAAAGAAAGATTTCTGGCTACGCCCCTGCCTGACGGAAACTAGTCCCCTTGTCGAGGCAAGGGGACTAGTAACAGTGCAATTTTGTCATATTGCACTGTTAGTTGTTTGACAACAATTTTGCGAATGATGAATCATGCAACAAAAAGTGTTCTTGAAGGTTGGATACTATGTAGCTGCATTTTAATTACCGCGATATTTTGTATTCTTTTGCCGCTTCTGAATAATATTATATAGTCGCATGCTATATCTCATTTCGTGGTTTTTACGTTTCTATGCTGTACAGGAATCGTTGCTGTTTTAGATAATAAATTATGACATGACCACTTTTGTCTGTGAATCTACTGAGCTCTCACTCTGTAATAGTAATTACGGAATAAAGTAACTGTAATTACTATAACAGAGGGGGCTTCCTAAAAACGTGCACTAATACAATTGCATGCGCAAAAACAAAACAGCTAAAAGAAAAGAGATCCTGCAGGACGTCTTAAAAACGTTTAGAAAACGTCTTTTCAAAGACGATGGAATGGGATATTTTTATCTGTTTTAAAAATGGGATTTTTGCGACGTTTTTAAAACGTTTTTAAAACGTTTTCTAGAAAGTCTTAAAAACGTTTTTTAGATCGTCTTAAAAACGTTTTCTAGATGGTCTTAAAAACGGATTCTAGCCGGACATTAGACGAGATATAAAACGTTTTCTAGACCTTTAGCTTCTATTCCGCGACGTTTTGTAAACGTTTTTATCGTCTCGGATAAACGTTTATAAAACGTCAGTTATCCGTTTTGTGCTACCTGGGCAAGGGCTGTCGGGGAAAGGAAGCAAGTGGGAGCAAAATGACAGGCCGTTAGTATGTTCATTACCTTTTACCGAGGATGACTCTAAAAAGAACATGGCAGTTAGGCTTTTGCTTCCGGCTGCGGTCCCGATTGTGTTTCACGGCTATCCATATTTCATGCAAAAAAAAAAGAACACGCAGCCCAGAAAACACCGTCGAATGAATTGAGATGATCACGCAGCAGTTCCGGCAGGTGATTGTGAAAGCTCAGGAGAAAGTCCCAAGGTTAAAAGTTGTTCGCAACTTTTGAAAGGCCACATTGAAGCGTTCCTTGGACAATCGGCCGCAGAATCGCGCAGAGAACCTACTTTTCCTGTAGATGAGGCCTGTCCAATGACGTTAGATCTTGGCCATGACTTGGAAGAGTCGAAGACGACAATGAGCAGATTTTAAAGGAAGTTACTCGTGAAGGAGAACAGTTGAAAAAATTGCATGCCATACGAGATGAAATGAAGGAACGCCTGTTAATTTATGAAAACAACAAAGAGGATCGGGCCTTTGTCCAGGCATTGCAAAACGCGCGAAAAGGCTGCCGTTTTTATCAAGAACCAAGTGCCGCCTTCTGACATTACCAACGGTTCTACTTTTCACATTGTATGCACAAGTCATATGTGAAGAAAAATAGCACGCTCACACTGAGGAGCTCTTCAAGATATTCTTTAAAATGTTGCTGCGGCCTCTTAAGCGAATTGGTCGGGGAATGTAAGTGCAACTGTAGATCGAGTTTGACATTGTCACATAAACCTCTGTCAGTGAAGGTTCTCCGTCTGTAAACGAAGAATTGTTATTTACAATAAATTTGGAGTAAATGCGGTAAACTGCTCTGCGAATCAATTCGCACCTCTGTCGTCTGCTCACACAGCTATAAATTTTCGACTAGCTCACGCATATTGTTATCTGGTTTCCAATTTAAAGCTTGATAGCGCACATCCAGGCACGTAGCCAGAACTTTTTTCAGTGGGGAGGAGGAAGGACGTGACGGGTAAGCAAGCTGATTTCCAGGATAAGTACGAGAACGAAAGGAGCGGTTGGGAGCGATATGCCCATCAGTAACATCGGCAAGAGCTATAATGAGGAGCGCGTAAAAAAAACGAAGAAAAAAGGAAGAGACGTACACAGGACAAAAGCTTGCCATTTCTACATATCTTTTGTTTTGCCTTCGTTTCTCTATGACCTACTAATTTTATGTCACACATCCTTATCAACCTGCCGCGCTTGTCAGATTGTCAATAGCAAAAGTTAAAATTCAGTGGAAATAGCGCCCGGGTCTCTTGGGCCGCCTTCCTCAGTGTCAGCATCACTCACTGCCTCGTGTTGAAGAAAAACGCAAGTCTGCTCCGGGTAATTGGTAATAACGAGTACTTCTTTCCATATAAGCGACTCGCGAGGGCAACCTTCACGAAAAGTACCATTGTAAAAAAAATATTGGCACTCCTGTAGCAACTTACTGACATATACGGCGTCATCTGCACTTCTAATACCGACTTCTCTATTCAACATGTAATGTGTCACTATAAAATTCGTTATTTGCTGCCTAACTATAGTCCGTGTCGCGCGTAGCAACAGCCCTTCTTCGTGAATAGCTGTCCCCTAGCAGTGGCGCCACAAAGGGTGCGAGAAGCACTAGGCCTCAGATGCCGTTGCGGTGCTGCGCAACAGGCCGCGCTTCTTTTTATGTAACGGCCGTAAACAACACCGCGAATGGTCGGTAGCGTCGCTTCGCTAAGTTACGCTGGCTACATGAATTGTAAAACTCGTTGGGCCAATTGGAGTAGCAGTCGAGATGTGGTATGCATTTAACGTGACCCGAGGGAGTTCAAGGTGAGTTTGTGCACGCGGGTGCGGTAGGTGACCATGGCGGCCGCATTTTGATGGGTGACGAAACTAAAAAAAACGCGTGTGCCTAGCCCAATCCGATGGGTTTCTTTCATGAAATTGCTGTTTTTACTAACTTGAACTATTTATACGACTGCAATTCTAATTTGTGGCGTAGCTTAATGCCCAGTAAATCACGTACAAACACTACGTTAACCCATTCCAGCCATTTTATACTCTTTTTATTTTTATCAAGTTTTACGGACAACTCTCACCGGCGCTGGACAGGGTGGTATAAAAAGAAAAACATACTGTAACTCGGCACTCGTACCAGTAATCAAAGAACAAACCAGCGTCTCAACACACGCGCGCACCCTGGCGGCCGGCACCTATTGGACGTAAAAAAACTGCGCAAACCAATTTTAAATGCGAAGCATTTCTTAGCGAACCTCTGGCACTTTGAGCGTTTCTATCTACGTATCTATTAGGGGTGTGCGAATATTCGAAAATTTCGAATAACGAATCGAATAGCATTCTATTCGATTCGGTACTCGAATCGAATAGTACATACTCGAAATACCGAATATTTTTCGAATAGTTTTCGAATAATTAGCGCCGACGGGAGAACCGCAAAACAATTATACTTTGGAATAGTTAAAGGCCATTTTTCTTCTTTTAATCACTAAATTACCAGTATGCATGCAGCCCAAGCTTTTACGAAACTACCGACGCTATATTGATGACCGGATGAAGGCGTTTTTTTTTTATGAAAGCTCCATACTCGCTCAGTTTTTACTACGCTGCCTCTGCATCGCATCAATCAGTTCCTGTCGTCATCTTGTAAGAACTGAAGGTGCATCTGCATTCAGCTTCATGAATAGCAATAGATGCAAGGGTTGTGTTTGCGCAAATTGTTCTTGCAGATACTGCTTTCAACACCGATGTCTACATGCCGAGGACCAGGTTGCGATGGCAGGTTTATGTGTTTCATTACCGCCTTAGCTGTATGCGTAGTCTTCGGTTCAAAATTGTTTAGATTTTATGTCTCAGTTTTATTTAAAAGCAGGCGACAAAGCATCTGCAGTCGCTGCTTTATTTCAACCTACAGTACGAAAATATTTCGAAGGTTGTGGTCGCTCCTGTATACGAGCTTACCTCAGATTTCATAACTGTGGTATTTTGAGTCTGTTAAAAGTAAGCGCAACGCTCTTTGGTGAAAGTTCGTGAATATTTCTTTCAAAAAAAGAAAAAAAAAGCGCTGCGGAGTTCTAGGACCGTTTTGAGAATGGTTGTCTTACTATTCGAAAACTATTCGAAAAGTATTCGATTAGTATTCGTATTCGATTCGGTGTCATCACTATTCGATTCGTATTCGATTCGGTTCCAAAATTCACTATTCGCACACCCCTAGTATCTATCTATCTATCTATTTATCTATCTAGCCGCCTACGTCTGAGTGCTCTCATGATCGCCTCCTTAACTTGGTGTTGACCAAAATTTGCATGGGAGGGTAAGAGGATTTGACGAATATGACTGCCGGGTCATGACATGATTAACGCTAAAATCTTGTCGCGTACGTCGTCAAACCCTTTCCACTAGACACGTGTGGCACATACCCGTTTACCACGGGCCGCGGTGTACGGGTATGCGCCACAAGTGATTCACAGTTTATATCTACCCAGGAACGGCGAGAACAGACATTGTTAACCTAAATGCTAGAGCGTTAAGGAAAACCAACATCGGCAGCGTTGACTCAACGAATGGAAAGAATGAAAATTAGGATCCCAGCAGGAATCGAACCCAAGCATTCTGCGTGGCACTCAGGTATTCTACCACTGAGCCACGACAGGTCTATAAATTGGTTTGGAAAAACAGCCTACGCAGGCGTAATATTGGTGCAACGTCAATTGTGGTTGTGGTCTTGCTATCTAATTTTACAAGGAAGCAATAAACACTACACGATACTCCTACGATGTCTACTCCTACGATACAGGCATCATATCAGATTAACGTCTGTAGTCCCAGTGTTGGCTCCGCTTTTATAGCAGTCTAATAAACATTACGTTTGTATTCCTATGATTCAGCAAGCTATATTGAAGCATTGCTCGAACCCGGAGGAATACATTAACGAAAGTTACATATGATATCCACATCACCGCACCGTAAAGTGCACTTAGTCCGCCAGAACGACCCAGTGTCCTCTTCATTTCTTACGAGGCTGGGCGATGGCCTCATGCTGACCGAGGATGATGCCAGATTGATTGACAGCCGCTTTGTAGACTAGGCTACGTAGGCCACATACGCCCAGGTAGTCTACAAGTACGACAAACACCATCCACTGATATTGGTCTATGTAGCACTATCCAGGCCTACCAGCCTCGACGGCCTATACCTCACCAACGCGAAGGGTGGCTTCAGGGTCCGACAGGTCGCCGGCTCTATCGACAGACAATTTGTCGACGAAATGGCCGAGCCATCCACGAATTCCAACAGCTATAATATACCACATACTTCACTACACATGAACCCCTCGTCACCACGATCACGACCGGATCCTATAACAATCATGACCAGCTGCTGGTGCTCACTGATCACAGTGATGATGCCCTTGTTCAAGAACTGTCAAGAACATCTTGCACACATGCACACGGGTTCGTGAAACGTGCGTGCGTTCTCGGGACACGTATAAGCACTACATATCAGCTTATCGCTTCTGGTGTTGGTAATACCCACGTTGCCATTGGCACCGTTACCCAACCGTAAACAACTGGTTATATAACACATACGCGGCTCTTCAACATATATAAGTGTGCGTATAAAATTTATACAAATATTTAGCGTCATTTTGTAACGTGTCGCTCAGTAAAAAAAGGTTCCGCCAAGTCACCTACCCGCCGCATGCTTCGCATAACATCGACTCCCACGGTACGTGGGATCTGCCGAAATTTTTTATTTACTGGAAGCGCGTATTATATCACGGATATCACGGATTGGTAGGATATGTTTTCAAATCGCGCTACACGTCACATTATTGTTGGTTCAAGATGAGCTGACGTGCCGCTGAAGGACGCCAATAATCCTGCCTCATATTTAGCGCCCACATCACCTCGCTAACACTTTGACTGGAGCGGCTTTCACGCTCGTTTTTTCGAACTTCGTGGCAACTTTCTGGTTACGGTAAGTAACATACCCGTGTTTTTGAACTGCAGGTCATAGCAAGGGGAAGTGGAAGAACATGAAGAAACTAGCATGAGAGCTTGTAAAATGAAACAAACATGTTTAGAGAAAAACAGCAACAAAACAAACAAGAATTAGAAGCTCCCAAAGAAGAAAGCCATGGCAATAATGGGATACAATCAGGAAGAAGCACGAAGACAGTAGGTAACCAACAGTGACGGGCCACGGTATGTCACGGGGAGGAAAAGGGCGAAGCTAACTGGCGAGAAGGAGGGGAGAGCAGTGAAGCAGCGAAGTGGCCACGATACTCCGCTGTAGGGTGTGGGACCCGAGCCACGGTGCCCACTTGAATGCTGTGCGAGCTGCTGTGTACTTGCGGTCCGTAGCCACGCGTCTTTTACGGGCTCCTGCTGCCAGAAGTCTCTGTGTCCTTGGACACGGCTCAGCTGTCGAGATTCGAACGCGAGCTCAACCGTACGTGTCCAGCCGGAACGCGCCTTCGACGTCGACGCTTTCACCTTGATCCCGCCACCTTTGTAGGCTGCTCGGTCCTTTTCCTCGTGGTTCTAGACGCCGAGAGTTACCGCGTGCCTCACCAGCGTCTACGCTTTGTTCCAAGGCCGGCTACCTCCACTGACGTCGGTGAGACCACTGCTTGTGCCACGTTCCTTCGCGATCAGAGGTAGTCAAGAACTGAGGAATTAGGACTTAAGGTCTTCGTGGTTGAAGAGTGCGTTGAAGTGATTTCACTTTCGGTTGTGTTCGTGTTGTGCTGTGGTTTTGAGCGTGCTCATTAATGATCTTGTGCAAACGGCCTCGTCCTTTCTTGGGTGCCTTGAGGCGAGGTCTCCGCCACCCAATGTGTAATAAAGGAACATGTACGACGTAAAAGACCAGCCACGTAACACTGGTGTGTCAGCAAGTACGCAAACGTTATGCGCTTATCCTACGTTTGGGTGAACGTTACGTTTCTTATGTTGGGGTGAACGTGACATTCCCTGACATTTGTAAATGTATCTGATTTGGCGATTGCCCTACACTATGGCTATTTGGTCGTCTTGCGAGTTTCATTTCGTCGGTTGTCGACCAGACACCTTACTCCATGGTGCGGCCGCCCACCATCTAATGCCTGTTCTTCAATATTAGCGCAACCTTACAGGGAAGGACCAGAACAATGAGACAAATGGGCAAATGCGTACAAAAGCGACTTAAAAGTTATTTGGTGCAAGCATGGAGGAAAAAAAATCACAGCATATCCACGGAGTGAATGATGATGAGTGGGCGAAGCTGCGGAGGTTCATCGGTAAACCGTGAATCTTCCGTGAATTCTGCCCAGTACATCATCACCGACGTGAGATCGGGCGCGTTTATACTAATGGTTCGATGAGTTATGACGACTTGCAGCGCACTTTAATTTTACATGTACGCTGTGAATTTTCATTGTTTAGAAAACCATTGCTTAGAAAACATCTGGCGTCTTTCGTTAAGCAGCTGTTCGTTTTGCTTTAGAAACATCTGGCGTTCTTTCGTTTTGCTTTTACAAAACATCTGGCGTCTTTTGTTGGTTTATTTCATCAATCAACGGCGTTTTGAACAAAATTTTTATGTTTAATCACGCACAGGAGAAATCTCACCAGGCACTACCTTGGAGGTAAAGAATGGCTGCTAATGGGAATGAGAGACAGAAGAAGTCGGCTTTTAGCTAACGCTGCGAATTTTTTATTGTTCAACAACGCACAGGAAAAATCTCCCACCGGCACCACCTTGCAGGTCAAAGCGTAAGACTGGTTACATACTACGCTACGAGGGACGAACGGGTGCCGCTATAAGGAGTTTGGCCCCTAAAAGATTAACCAAGTTATACGCCTGTGAAATCTGAGTAAATAGCGGAGCTGGCGAGCAAACGCCACCACCTCGCGAACGCATATTTGATTCTTTTACAGCGAAAGCTGTTATGAGATCATTTCACCGGCCGTTTTTGGCGCCGTAGTTGTCCGCCACCGCCGCCGCCGGTGTCCGTAACGACTATCGCTCGAAATAAAAAAACGAAACAAGAAAAAAATTCCAGGACGGAACGAGGTTCGAACCTGGGCCCTCTGCGTGGTAGCCCAGTATTGAACATCTGAGCCATGCCGGTGCTTGAAACTGCTTTGCAAAAAGACCCTATGCAGGATTCATGTCGGGAAGGAAGCACATTAACATATGCAATATAGCGTGGTAGAAGAGTAAAATATGCACCAAACGTCGCACAACGCGAATCCTGTAACCAGGCGCCACACAATGCGAATTGCGTAACGAGTAGGTTGTTGACTGCTTCCAACCCATTACAAAGGGCTCCACCGTAATTCTTCATCGTCGTCAGGCACAGCATCAACAAAGTGCGAATAATGCCTTACATGCGTTTAGGAAGTACCACGGCTCTCCGTGGAATGACGAAGAATGGCATAGTGCCTGCTTCCCTATTTCTCAAAATTACAATGATTTATAGCGTAGTGGGTACGTCGCAAGTGCACTTGTATTGGATGCGAAGGAAGCCCATAAGCGCATGATCCATTTCCTCGGGGTCTCTATAAAGTTTTTCGCCCCCCCCCCGCCTCTCTCCCACGTCGAAGTATGTTATACAGCATGGCGGGAGATGGAAATGGCGACTGGGCGTCATCCAATGCAAATTACATAATTGGTGGGCCGTTTAAAGCTTCCAACCCATTACAAAGGGCTGAGCCATAATTCTCCATCGTCATCAGTCGTCGCTTCAACAAAGTGTACATAATGCCTTACAGAGGTGTAGCTGGTGCCTCGCTTCTCCGCAGAATGAAGAATACTGGCTTAGTAGATGCTTCCGAACTTCACAAAAATAGTGATTTATGGCGTAGTGGGTACCATGCTAGTGTACTTGTATTAGTAGCCCCAAGAGAGCATACATCGGGCTCTAGAAACGCCGCTCTTCTAGCTTTCGCTGTGATTATGCTGCGGTTTCAGCGCAGGCCTGGCGTTTTTTTTAACACGAAAGTGTTTTACGCCGGGGTCCACCAAGACATTCATGACGTAATACCGTCACGGAAGTACGCCAGCAAAATGAACGCCATCAGATGGGAAAGAAAAAAAACTGTGTGAAAAAGCTCCGTTGACGGGATTTGAACCCATGACCTCTCGGTCTGTGACGTCGGCTGGCGCGCGTTTAACCCACTGAGCTACCGGCACACACATTGCGGAGAGTACACGAACGCGCCTTTCATCTTTCACACTTTACTCTCACAGTGCTCTTGGATTGATGGATGCATGCCGTGAGCTTCCCCTTTATAACGGGGTGGTGACATCTGTGCCACCAGGCTTGAAAAGAAAAAAAAACGAGCCGTGGCTACGACCGTCCCGTTCGGCGCGTTTCCAATACAACTTTAATTTCGTCAACGCTTTAACACACCGAGAGGTGGCAGTTTCAGCCCAAGCCTCGCTCATAGCATCCATCTATATCGAAAAATAACTCTCAGACGCTCGGCTGGCTGTCGCACCACGTTCCCCGCTCGCCCTATGAGTAGTAACGGGCCGGCTAGAGGGAAGACACGACGCGCGTAGCGTTTCTCTTCGCATTTGACGACGCTTTGAAGGAATGCATATCGAGTATGAGTGTTTATTATGTGAAGCAAAACTGCTAGCCGGCCTAGTTGGAACGAATTCATTGTAGTACTTGCGCGAAAACAAACGGGGACGAAGAAAGGAGACACACGGACAAGCGCAATCTATGCATCTAATCATTCCAGAATTGTTAAGAATGGTATTGTAATGTCTTGTTTCATATCAGCGTTAAGAAAGTTATGTTTTCATACTGTGAACACCGTGTTTTTACAGCAAGTTGATCGCTTGCGGGAAGCCGGGTATCCAAACACCATTCTGCAGGCTTCATGCACTAGGCTAATGAAGAAATTAAAACAGGAAGATGACTTAAAGGGCCCCTAAACCACCAACAGACGCTCGCGTGCTCCTCTCCGTGCCTTTCCTATATCGACAACAGCTGTCATGACGTCACCTGTATGATTAGGTGACGTCGTGAGCAAGAGACGCTGTCAGTGGGCATACAAGAGCCTGTTTTCTGCTAGTAGATGCGCGCGCTTCTTGCCTTTCCACCTCGGACGCTGAGGAAGGGCACTCGGAGTGGTGGACAAACGAGCCGAGGAACGCAGCCTAGCGAAGGAAAGAGCGAAACGATAAAACGCGCGCAACTCCGCCAGTGTTCGCTATAGACTCGTGCACAAATGCAACGCCACAACTAAATTTCGACCTCTGGGTGGTTTAGGGGCCCTCTAAGCGGTGCTAATCCCAGAAAAAATGAACCAATTTCTAAGGTTTCAGTTATTCCGTATGTACACGGCGTGTCACACCGACTTAAAAAGGTAGCCGAAAACTACGGAGTGAAAGTGGTGTTTTCAGCCCATAAAAAATAGGAAAGGTGTGTGCCAAGGTGAAAAAGATGTTCGAATGCAAGGAACGAACAAAAAAAGAATGCAATGTCAAACATCCGAGCAAGAACCAGTTTGTGGAATGCGCGATTAATGCGGTGTATAACATTCCTTTGACGTGTGGTCATGCGTACGTAGGGCAGACTGGACGTTGCTGCAACACTAGACTAAGGGAGCATTTGTCCAGCCTCAAAAGTCGCCCTAGTACGCATATGGCCATGCACTGTAAAGAATGTGGGTGCATACCTCAGCCTGGAAGCACTGGCATTCTGTTCAAACACCGGAACAAGACTGCGAGGGAAATAGTTGAGGCGCTTTGGATTAATAGACTAGAAGACAAGTGCATCAGCCATCCGTCTGTTAGTTTATTAGATAAGGAGATTTCGCTGCTGTCCGCGTATCTTTAATGACGTTCCCTTTTCATTTTGTCGATGTAGGTGCTTCGTGTGTGTGTGTGGACGCGATGATCTCGGGAATTGTGGTCTATTGATTGTTGTATGCGCGGATGGTGTGTGCTCTCTGGCGGAAGCGCGCAGATCACGTTGGGCTTTTAAGCAAACGTTTTTTGTCAAAAATAAATCAGTTGTTAGATTGCGCTTGTCCGTGTGTCTCCTTTCTTCGTCCCCGTTTGTATTCGCGCAAGTACTACAATGAATTTATTATGTGTTTGTTGATGGCATCTTTGCACGGCATTCGCCATATGCAATGTCCACGTATATCTAAAGAACTCCAGCTACCGCAAGGGTTAAATCATGATAACGGGCGTTAGTCGTCGGTACGGAGATGCGCCGCCAGGCGTCAACGTGAGTGAGGCGCGTCCATATAAAGCGGTGCTATATTTGCCGTGCAACATTAGACATTGTACGATCTCTGTTATAGCAATGCACTAGAAACAGTAAACTACTTCTGTGACGACACGTTACACTTTTGTGCTATACCGATTCCTATGACGGAGGGATCAGCCATCATTTTTAGATATTTCTTCTACTCCCTCTTCTTCTTTCCTTCGCAATTCTTTCTTTACCTCTTTGTACATCTTCTTGAAGTTTTATGTTTCTTTATTTGCTTATTTCTGTATTGCCCGCTCTCCTCCTTTCCTTCCTCGTAACCCTCACATCACTCCTCCTCACAGTCACTTCTCTTTCCCACTCTTTGCAAAACTATACTATACAAGGCTATGCCATACTTTAACCTCTCACCATCTTTCTTTCCTTCCCCCTCACCCCCACATCACTTCTCCTCACCCTCGCTTCCCTTTCCCACACTCTTGCTAAGCTATACCAGGCATGTCTATGCAATGCTAGGAGTTGCTTGGCACATATCCGCCTTCTGTAGCAAGTACCCACCGAGTTTTCTGTCTAAGGCGCAGACCTTACTCCAAACTCAAACAGTTCAGCTGGTTAATAATTTGGAGTGAGCGTCACGTGACAAGTCTAAAGCCCAGCCCCCCCCCCCCCCCAAAAAAAAGAAACATGAGGATGCTGGAAATTCTACCATGAGCATCGAGTACGAGAAGCCAGCGGCTTCGGAGGAGGTTGGCTTGTGAACGCCAGGCGTGCTCCCTCCCAAGTCTCTTTTCTTCAACAGTACAAACATATTACCGCCATAAAAGATATTAGGTTATAGGGCTTTACGTGCCTATATACGGATTCGCTGCCATTTTTGAAAATTACCTGTTCTGTATGCGGGTTCACGTAATTAAAGTTTAGCGTTGTTTTTTGTATAACATCGCTTGCCACCATAATCTTTACCTCTACGATTTCCTTCGGGGATCTAAAGATAACTATCACATGCGAAACAAGGACTGGTCAGTTGTTAAAGTCATAGTTCATTAAGCGCTAGTGCAGGTATTTAATTTCCTTATTAGATCTCCAAACCCGAGGGTGCGACTAATACTTCACTGAAGTCCGAACTGCGTCTCTGACCGCACGTGTGGAAACGCTGGATCCGAATTGTAACGCGACATATTTAACAATTACCAATACACTGTATACGTCGCCTGAAGTGTGAGCCACAACACATTTATAAGCTATATTCTCAGGGTAACGGCATTTCTCGGTAACGTAGCCTAAAAATGACATGCTACTCTTCTCGTATGCATCTATCAACTGGCGCAATTAAGAAAACACGAAGAGTTTTCTGTTTCATCAAGCACATACCCGTATTGCAGTTACTTGGAGGCATGGGTTAACGTAAAGGTGACATGTTCAAAGTTTGGTTTGCCCACCCCCTATTCGGTAGGATATCAGAATCACTAGGCAGCAATGATGAATGAATTACCTTGCGATTGATTTGTTTGCTTTCGTCTTTTTAACCCCTAGTGCTGTTGAATGTACTGCAGCGCTTATGTTACTTGTTGTGCATGCCATGATCACGATTTCCTAAATTACGTCGTGCCGGCCTGCCGAGTCATCTGATGGCGTTTGTCATCCCGTTCAAGAGAACAGATAATAGTCAGAGCCTTACCCTACGTGTCCTTCCACTGTCTCTTCGTTCACGCTGTTGAGCTATAATGTACATTGAGCACCCCCTGGAACATCCTGCTCAGAATCTGCCAGGTCACGGAGGGTACCGTATCTCCGGATGATGTCATGCTTATTTTCATGGTTATAAGAGACTTCCTTTGATTGTTGTTTGTACAATGACGCCTCGCATAGAGTGTTCTCAAAAGGAAGAACATGACATGTGACCACTCTTGTTAACGCAGTCATGATCCTGCAAAAACTTTTCATATTCATACATGGGTTGTGGAATTTTGGTCATACGTTCAGAGATTTTGCAACAGAGCATGTAAGCGTCATTCGTCTATACTGCTTCTATGTAGTGTAGGTTCTCTACCTGCTTGCGATAACGGGATTTATATAGCTGTTCTTCAGTTAGGCACGCATTTCACCCAGTTCCCCTATCACGGTGATAAAACGAAGTAAGGCAACAACTGCTTGCTCTAAAAGGCGGTATTGGTAGTGCCAGGTGTTGTCGTGTATAAACCATATCACTGATTTCGTGGCACTTTAAAAGGGTGTTATACGAGCTATGCGCACTTTCCATTGTCGGGCATTCTCATTTTCTATGTACTGCTTATGTCCTAGGAGCATTGCCGAGCTGGATTTGGTGCCGAAGTGGAGCCCAATAGTATGATGATTGTACGTATACTTACTTAGATGAGAGTACGGTTATCGTGAAGGAAGCGTAGTTGGCCCGGTCAATGAGGATGTCAGTGAATGAGAGCACAGCTCTAAACCCACACAGCTCTTAGCTCTTGAGCTTGGGCAAGAACACGTCGCAGCACCAGTGCTTAAAATATGTGCGCTGTTAGAAGGAATAACAATTACGGGAATCGCTTGAAAATTTCTACGAATGTGAAAGTGAAAACTGAGTTGTAAATATAGAAATGTGCAATGAAGCTCTGAACACATGCAGTAACGTATACAAGGCGTGCCAGTGCGCTGTGAGCGTGGTGCCGCCGTTTTCGAAAAGCGCTGCGCGCGCCTCCGCTGACATTTCCCTCCTCTTTCCCAGCTCCGCCACCGTGCTTGCCCTCAGCCGTACTGCGCTCCTGCCCACGCGAACTCCTCAAAGACGAAGCGCACGCTCTGCTCGCGCGCTCACGTGAAATTCTGTGTCCCTGAAAACGCGACCTTCAAACATAAAGTTGCAAGGATTTCGCCTTACAATATATATTAATATAAAGGCAACTGCAATTCAGTCAACCAAAAATTCCGGCCGATCGCTCGCACAGTAGGACTCCACGTTACGCGAAGCAGTCGGTAACGAGCCAGCGTGCGGCGCTCGGAGTCCACGTTCGCATCGTGTAGTGTTTACTGTGCGGGCGCCGAGTGCGGCCTGCGAACTCGAGTTACAGCGGCCGGGTGTTGTAAACACAGTGGCCGGGCCGAAGCTACGGAAGTCGCCCCGTCGTTGCTGCCTCGTTCGCCACGCAACGCTTTTGCTTAAATATACGAGTTCTTATTGCAGACGTGCCTTTGTGTTTCTGTTTCTCGAGAATACGCATAATCATCACGCAACCAACGCCCCGGACGTCTACAGAAGGTTATTCGGCTAAGAACCAGGCGTAATGAAGTGGCCGCACCTGCGTGTGTATATCGAGTAGCTGCTTTTGTGGCACAGGTTCACCAGGCACAGACACCCAAAGTTGGCCGTCCTAATTTCGGCACAAGCGCATGAGGCACGATTACACAAGACTAGCGAAAACTATGCAGGATCATTCCACGAGAGATCGACACGGGTCCAAAAATTGATATATTCGATTTGATTGAGTATTATTTTATGCACCTCTTTCCAGGTAGCCTGAAAGCAAACTTCATTTTATGATACCGAACTTATCCAGCACGAAGGGACCAATTTTTGTCACCTGTCATTCTCGAAAGTTTGAGATGCTATAAAAACAGAAATAATAATGTTACAAGGGAAATATTTTTTTTCCTGAGATTTATGCCTATTGAAGAATGAATTCATACGGCTTCAAGTTTGTAGAGCGAAGGGAAATAGTTTTTAAAAATGTCTAATTATGTGACATTTTATAAAAGATTATGTATTCCCCATTTTTTTTTCTCTGAAGGCAAAGCAAGCAGCGCTTCGAAACTTGACGAGTTGTGGGAATATAGTGTGTTCAATAAGTGCATAAAATATTGTTTCCGTAGGGCAAATATATTTTTTAATATATTGCGTCAAACTTCTCATATCGGCGAAAGTGAACCTTACTGAAATGCGAATATTAAAAAAACCCCATCTACGATTTTTCTTAAAATCCCGTAAAGAGACAACCGGAGGCCATCAAAAAGTAATATAGAAAAACATGTTGCATTATGTTCTTTTTAGCGACAATATTCGCGGTACAAATCAGACCTTTTCCGGAATGCGCTAGAGGTGCTGAGAAATTATTGTAATTTTTTAGAAGTAGAGAAGCAGGCACTATGCCATTTTTCGTCAATCTACGGAGAGCCGTGATACCTGCTAAACGTATATAAGGCATTATGCGCACTTTGTTGATGCTGTGCCTGATGACGATGAAGAATTATGGCGGAGCTCTTTGTAATGGGTTGGAAGCATTCAACAGCCTAGTCGTTGCTCAATTCGCATTGTGTAATGCCTGGTTACAGAATTCGCGTTGTGCGACGCTTGGTGCTTATTTTTACTTTTCGGCCACGCTATATTGCATATGTTAATGTGCTTCCTTCCCGACATGAAGCCTGTATAGGACCTTTTTGCAAAGCAGTGTCAAGCACCAGCATTGCTCAGAGGTTGAATACTGGGCTCCCACGCAGAGGGCCCAGGTTGGAACCTTGTTCCGTCCTGGAATGTTTTTATTATTTCGTTTTTTTTTCTTATTTCGAGCAATAGTGGTTAAGGACACCGGCGACGGCGGCGGTGGCGGACAACTACGGCGCCAAAAACGGCCGCTGAAAAGATCTCATAACATCTTTCGCTGTAAAAAAAATTTGCAGTGCCTTAGCTTGGCTATGCCAGGATATACGTAGCGTTAGCAAAGGTTCAGCTGTTTTTTTTTTTTAATACCTTACAGGCATCCGTTGAGGCATTGTGTAAGGGGGGCAGTACAAAAAAGTGGACTTCCGAAGCATAACACAACATAACACAAGGTCTGTAACATCACACAAATTTCATGAACAGCGGTCATGTAGCACATCACATAAGAAGAGCAGTACAATATAATTAATTAGTTCATCAGCAATGGTAACAAAAAAAAATTTTTAAAAATCAACACTAGCAAATAGAAAACATATAATAAGGAAATATTCATCTGCCTTTCCAGATTGTCTAGGATTATTAGCATTCTTCTGTTCATTCTTCGTACGCTGAACCGTTAATTGCCAGGCAACTACTTCGGGATTCAATGAGATGAGCTTCTCGGCTCTTCTGAGCCGTTGAGCAGCATTTGCGCTCTCCTTCTCCATGGCGTTACCCATCTGCAAACGCCAATCAGAGGCGCTATCAAGCGGCTCCAGCTCAGTGTCAGACGGCGACTGCACAACGAAGGCGAATAGCTGGGCGCGCTGGAGCCAATACATCTGCCAAGGCTACGACGTCACTCTGCAAAGCGCAGACCGGCGGCGGCGAGTCGCGCGCGGCGGTGGCGGAGTCTGCGCGCGCGCCGACGCCAGCGGCGCCAGTTTGTCTGCCGCGGCTACGACGCCACTCCTCCTGAACCCGCAGACAAGCAGCGGCGAGCCGCGCGTGGCGGTGTCGGAGAGCACGTGAGATGCCAACTCCGGTGACTCAGCTGTGCGACATCACTGATCCTCGCGCATGGGCAGCACGGCTCATGAGGATCCACGCGAAATCGGCTCCGGCTAGGCAAGTGTAGCTAACGCTACAAAACGGTGTTCGCGTGACTCTCACGCGCCTTTGCAAAAGCGCGAAATCCATGCGATAAAGTGAACGCTACTCCTGGTAACATCCTGCGCTAATTCGATTCCCTCCCCACGGAAGGTGGGCTGGGACACCTTTCTTCTCGAGGAACTCATTAGAGGTCGGTCTCTCTGAATTGAAACTCTATGGGCGATGGGCATTCGGAAAGCTTATGATCATGTTAGTCATGAAGCAATTGCCATTAACTTACTTTGGCTTTACCTCCCAAGACGAGTTTGCATGTTCGTCGGAGCCTTCCTCCGTGACCGAACATACTTCGTCCGCCTGGCTAGGCATGCAGAAGCCTTGTGCACGTGGCACCGTGGTGTTCCCCAAGGCTCCGTCCTTGTGCCAGCCCTTTTCAACATTGCCCTTCTTCCGTTGTCGAGGCAACTGGTGGTAGCACCTGGCGTGCTTTCTGGTGTGTGCCCTTGGTAGTATTGTGAAGGCCGCATACCCAGGCCTCGCCCGCCATGTGCAGGGACTTCAAACGGGTTTAGATGTGACAAGTGTCTCGTGCGGCCATATCGCATTTGAAATATCGAAGGAAAGAATACCTTACATGACCGCAGGAAACAAGTACGGGCGCCGTGCACTTTCAAGCCGACCTATTCGCCTCTCCTTAAATCTCGAACCTATACGGGAGGTGTAAACTCTTCGCTTTTTCAGTCTAGAAATTGCTCGAAATGGTTCTCCGTCCCCATGGGTCAAGATCGCTAAGCAGCGCGGAGCAGACACAATCCATCTATTACGTCGGATTGCCAAAAAATCTGTTAGCGCACGCACCACCACGGCACGCCACATTGTCAAGGCTGTACTTGCGACACGCCTTGAGCACCAAGCCCAGTTCCATCACCTCACAAACACAGGAGCCACGTCTTGAAAGCATTAATTATGAAGCGATGCGCGCGATAACCGGGCTGCCATGAATGACTTTGGTTCCGAATTAACAAGCAAAGGCACAACGTTAACGCGATTGATGAACTGGTACATCAATGGTGTTGGGCTTGCGCCGTAAAATTCCCAACATTTCCAAAGGTTGCTGTCTTAGCTCGTTACATGGGTTATACCGTACCTATTTTCATTGTTACGGCCATCACTCCTCTGTGGAACCGAATACAGCTCATCGATAGCGTGCCACTTGGCCGTCTTCATCGTCCGTGTCCTCGCCAGGCAACGGCGCTGATCTCCCGTCTTAATCGCACCTACGACACACCAGACATTCTCGTAGCAAATGTCGATGCTAGCATCAGCAATGCTATGGTTCACGCCGCACTAGAATGCCCAAAACTACCGCAGGCAGGACAGACATGCACGCGTGCAGCTGGCCGTGAACTCCCGGCATATATCGCTGAACTGGGCGCTATAGATGGCATTAACGCATTGGCGCGGTTTGTTGAAGCAGAGCGCTACTGTAAGCTTGTTCTTCGCACTGACTGCACGGAAGCCATTCGCGATATCCGTCGTGTAGAGCCATCAACTGCGTTTTCAGATGCCATCCATCAGCAGGCAATAAATTGGCAGTCTTAGTCGAGCGTCCGCAGCATCTCGACGGCCGAAGGCCACCAGCCAGTTCCAATGGGCCCCTGCGTCCGAGGAGCTGCTGCGGGCGCCCAACTAAAACTGTAATATCAGCACAATGATACGCATTGAATGGGTTCCACGAGCGGTGGTGTCTGGTAAGCTAAAGGCGGATTCTGTCATTCACTCGCCTGTCATATTTTACCGGCTGCCGCAATTCCCCGAAGATAACTACGGAAGACTGCTTCGCCAACAGGAATGTCTCCGACGCACCACACGAACACTCATGGTTCCGACCTCACTGATGGCCTTACTGGCTTACAGGAGGTGGCGCTTCGGAGACCTCGAGTTGGGGTGGTGCTTACACCAGCAGCGACCGCCCACTGGCCGCAAGACTTCCGCGCATCGTACGGAACAACATGCCGCTTTTATGACGCTTCTATAACTAAAGCGGTCGTGACACACTTACTCTGGTGGTCCCAGGGCCTAGAACAAGGCCTGCTCTGAGCAATCGGTCACGGTCCTGCTCACCGTCCGGACTAAGGAGAGTGGATACAAGGACCCTACCACCGATCCTTATTAAAAATTATGCACAAGTTGAAGCTGTTTGTTTATGTGTGACGCGATTTCCGTGATAATAATGTAAATATCTTATGCCTAAGTGCAGTCTTTCAAATTAACAAAAAGTAGGACGAAGACGACAATGTCCAGGTAGATAACACATCATGGAAAACTTTCAGTGATCGTTGCCGGCCGTTTGGAGATTAAAAACAAGCAACGTTCGCTTTTTTACCGCCAGTTACTCACATGCGAAAGCAAGTGAAATGTATAGTGAAAGCCATCCAAAAGCGAGTGAATGCATGAATCTGCATCGGTATGATGACAGCCTAAAAAAATTACCCGAGTAATGAGTTGATTAGCGAAACTAATTTCCTGAATTTAATAAAAGAACGTAAATACGTCATAGTGATCGTAACAAATTAAATGTGCACTGAGATAGTCAGTGAAAACAATTTTAGAGCAGGTGAATTCGTCAAACTTCCAGTAGTTGAAGTTACTTACTCACAATACTTCATGAACGTCCTGTGAAGATAAGAAGTTCACAGGAAAATAGCTGCGCCGCGTCGCTTGCGATTGTCCTTGGCGGATACATGCGAACCCTGTGGGGCTTTTAAAAGTATGAGTGAACGTTGTCTATCTTGGAGTATTTCTATCATTGATATTCATCTGTCTAATCAAATATGAAATGTACGCGAAGCATCTTGCCCTTTACACCAGCCACTGCAATACTTAGTACATTACTTATTAGACAATAATGACGTAGAAGACGATAGGGAAAGGAAGTGTCTACCGAACATGCAATCATGGTGAGCTACATCTAGAAGAACCGAAAACAAGTTAGAGTACTGCATATATTCAAGCATGGAAAAGCTGTATGCAGCTATCGCTGTCTCATCCGTTTGCAACAATACAGAGCGCTATCATTTTCATTGCAGTTTTTGTAATGAGAATAGATGCAAGCAATCCAGAGTACTTTTAGGCCTTCTAATACGGCAGGTCTGCATGATATTACTTCGAATAAGTATGCACGGTTTACAATAGTGAATATAGTACTAAACGAGAACGGTAAACTGTCATGGACACAGGTATATGATATGTCCATGACAGTATCGTAAAATCATCGTGTTTACCAAAAACGTTTGATAATTCAGTATATGTATTCTGCTATGGAATTTTCTTTCACAGTTTGTCTGGACACGTCTATAAACTTCGCGTACCGAAAAGCGCGACGGTTTCCATGGAAGCAAAGTGCTTGAAAGACGGTTACCGCCTAGTATACTGAGTAAGCACTGCAAATAGCGCAAGTATAGCCTCCGCTACACCGAAAGATAGATCGAAAGAATTTTGTTCAGAAAAACAAAAATCTATCAACTCGATGGAAACTTTACCATCATTTGCATCCTTTAATACTTTCTTTGGATAGCTGTCAATTTCTTGGAGCAATAACTTACTGCCCTGTTAGATTGTCAAATTTCATCACAATACGCTGTAGTCATTGATCCGGCCTTGCCTATGGTGGAGGGTGACAAGTTTTTTAGATGCGAAGTATCTTAAGGCGGAGCTCAATCCGGTGGTGGTGGTGGTGGTGGTGGTGGTGGTGTGCGGCGTGACCACCCTTACTGCGCATGCGCATACCCTCTCCACACACCACCTCTCCACTCACCCTCTCCCCTTCCCCTCTCTACTTTCCCTCTCCCCTTCCCCTCTCCACTTTCCATCTCCCCTCCCTCCCCTCTCCACTATCCCTCTCCCATGCCCCTCTCCCCTCCCCCTTTCCACTCTTCCTCTGAAACGTGGGCTAGACATGCCGAAATTCTCTCCTGCGCAACGCCGCGATGAGCTCGAGCGCATGCGCGTCCCCTCCGCTTCTCTCTCCTCTCCCACGCTGCCCCCCTCTCGCCCGCCTGTCGACCGCGTTCCCCGCTCGCCCTGTGAGAATTAACGGCCAGGCTAGATGGAAGATACGACGTGCGTAGCGTCCCTCTTCGCGTTCCACGACGCGAGGTCGGTAGCATGCCCAACGAACGCCAACGGAACGCGATCGTGCAAGTGCTCCGGCTTCGTATCGCCTCATGGTCCCCTTTAGCGGGAGATGGTGTAATTTTTAAAACCAATTGCCAAGGTAAAGCTTTGTCTCATGCGACCTAATCACTTTCAGAAGATCATATTGCCACCTGGTCATGAACTGCGGCGAGCAGGAGCCTCCATCTAGCAAAAAAAGATGGTTGATTCCTCCGTGATAGGAACCGGAATAACACGAAAGTAATGCGTGCCCTTACAGAAGTAACTGGATGTTTACTGTACATTGATATTAGAGAGTTTGCACAATGTATATTCATGTCTAGCACCTATTGCACAGTTTAACGTGGATCCCCCACTTTGCTGATTGGTGGTACATCTCCATCCCGACGACAAACGTCCATGTTAAATGATTAAAAAACCCTTGTGGTAGCTGTAATTAACGTTGAAAGCGTAATCAGAGAACGAGGTGTGATAGCAAGAAGAGCGTCGCATATTGGACGCAGAACTTGGTCGCCATGCCGCGGCATGTTCAAATGTGATTGAACACCACGGCCGGACTAGAGGAGAACACAAAGCGCGTCGTGCCGCCTTGGTAACCCGGCCGCGATTTTTCTCGGGCCGAGCGCGTGAGCGGGGAACGCGGTGTTGCAGCAAGCATAGCTCGGCACACTCACTCATGAGTGCACTCACTCACACTCACTCACACTCATTTGAACGTTGTGAGTGTGAGTAGGAGTGAGTACTCATGAGTGTGAGTGGACGTGAGTGTGAACGTGAGTGAGCGTTCATGAGTGTGAGTAGTCGTGAGTATGAACGTGAGTGAGTACTCATGAGTGTGAATGGACGTGAGTGTCCGTTTCCGTTTCCGCGAGTGGACGCGCGCTGCACCTTGAATACCGCAGCAAATGTTATTAGGCCTTACATGAAAGCGCATCTCAAAGCGACATGCTGTGCCTTCAGCAGTGCAGACACAATCTGGAGTCAGCAAACAATCGCCCTTGATAATTTATTGCATAGCTCATATTGCGGGAGCCTGTACAAAGACGCGCATAACGGTCTCAACTCGTTCCTTGACAGTTTTAGTTGGGCGTCCGCAACAGCTCGGCGGACTGACGCTGCCAGCCATTCCGCAAGACACTTTTATCAAGTTGTGCCTACGTAACATGCCTTCGTACGCAGCACGTCTACGGGAGAGAAGTGCGCATGCGCAGTATGTACCGTATCTATTCCAGGGATGCGCGCTTATACACCTGTAACAAGTAGTGATGCAGAACTATCGATGGTACTATCGATACTATCGATAGCGGAGTCACTATCGAACTATCCATGGTAAAAAATAGTATCGATAGCTCTATCGATAGTAAGTACTATCGATAGCATAAAATCAGCAGCGCGAACTCATTGCAGTATAAACTTGGTTCCCCGCGCGCGTGGCACACAGTGGAGCCGAAGGAGCAGGATGACGGGCAAGAAAGATGACATGCTTATGTTCTTCACCAGAGTGCTTCGCTGACACATGATCATAAAGTCAAACTGTTCAGCTGTAGCGGAAAGCAAGCCGTTACATGTGTTGCAACAGCGCGGCTTCAAATTTATATTGCATTTCATGATTCTAAAATAAAAAAAATTATCAAGAACTAAGGTTGTTAATCGTAAGGTTTAACTGGTTGCTTTTGAATATGAATTTATTTATGGACATATACCGCCATTTTCACTGCGGATATAATTCCTTTCTCTCGTCGAAAATTGCTCATAAATTAAGCAAAGCTGATAGTAGGCTATCGCAACTATTTTGGCAATATGGCCAGCCAGCAACGGCATCATTATTCGCACCACTATGGATAGTTTGTCACGTGGTTGTGAGGGTGAACAATGCTGCAGAAAGACTGGAAAATACGAAGCTCCTTATTTGGGCGAACTTGTGCCAAGAAAATCAAGACATACAGGAGATACACGCTGCACACTGATAAAGGCGAGACCAGTCGCCGGCCGTCGAGTAATCTGATGATCGGTGGAACGCTTTGTCTTTTATACATCACTCATCGAACCTTCCAGGGTTATCGCTGGTGCTCGCGTAAGCTCTCGAATAAACTTGTCTATCCGCGTCCAGCGCGTAATCTTGACAAAATGATCTCAAACAATCGCGAAGCTTCTGAAACTTTGCGGCATGGTCTGGGTCAAACGCTCCGAACAGTCTTTGTTGGTGAAACCCGAACACATCAAAACAAAGCAATAAACACGCGTGCTAGTAACATCGCTAACAATATTACTGATGGTACTGCCGACTGGACTGTCGCTAGTTTGTTTACACCATCGATAGTTTCAAAAAAACTATCGATACTATCGATTGTCAATTTACCGATAGTTCTGCATCACTAGTAAGAAGACGCGTACGTAACGCAACACTTATTACGTTGCGTTCTCGCCAGACCTCGAACAAACCAGAAACGAGAGCACATGATGGCTGCAGTGGCTTTCGACGCAGACAGCAACAGCGAACCCGACGCATGTCGTGTGTACACCACATTGAAAGGACAATGTGGAGTAACGATTGTGTAGCTCAAAAACGTACTTATAAATAAATAAAAAAGTGGGACGAAGACAGTCATGTATGGGCCGCAGGCCGCTAGCAAGAGGTCCGCGGGCCCCGTGTTTGAGACCCCTGCACTAAAACGCGTTCTTGGGCTAGTTGGTGCATGGTCTGACAAACAATTTCGAGGCACAAAGGAACGAGGACAAGAAATGACAGGACTGGTGCCAGTCCTGTCATTTCTTGTCCTCGTTCCTTTGTGCCTCCAAATTTTTTATCAGACCCCTGCACTATATAGTGCGAGAGCTACATGATAGTGCCCCAACAGCGTTGTAATGTGCAGGAACAGCACAAGTCCATTAAACATGTATATTCATGTATAAAGGCAAAGTATATTAGGTTGACGAAGTATCTGCCTTAAAATAAGAATCACGAATTCCATGCCGGGTGATGTCCCCTTACCTCGATCGAATCATATGCATCCAATGAGTAAGCGTGGAGAAGCTTATTCGCACCTTAATTACCAAACTAGAATGAACCCTGAAAATAGATCGCAATCACTTCGTCCATCTACTGCCAGTCCTATGCCTACCAGCGTAGGCCACCTTCTACCGGTGCAACATCGTTAGGAAGACATACACCATTATATTATGAAAAAACAAACAAACAAAAAAAAACAGAGTCCTGTGCAAGTCATGCTTAACAAACACTGCTGAAAACTGCAAGGACAAGCTCTCAGAGGCATTTATAGATTATATTGAAGTGTGACACAACGTTCGGGAACGAGAGAAATGAAGGGATCAGCTTAACAGCTATTGTCATTCTGCAGAGGTCCAAAAAGACCTCCTAAATTTGCTCCAGTGGTGGAAGTTAAGAACGACGACTGCCGACGCCTTCACATGTCGCATGGCAGATGTGCGCCCCTGGGACTAGCGCAAGCAGGAAACTAGCGTGGCAGGACATGTGATACAACGGCGCATGGTGTGCTTATAGCAGAATCTTTTTTATAATTTGATTTTTGTTGTACAATAACATGCGAGCAAATACACTATAAACTATGCCACAAAAGCTTATAGACTATATATAATAGTAGTAGTGTGACATATGAAAAAGAATGTTATGATAGTTATAGTTTCTTATTTGCCATTCCGCTTCTTATACGTATTTCCAAAGTGCATGCCGTGCGCGCGGTTCGTTATAATTATTATCTAGGTTAGTGTAATTACAACAAATGTAATAAATCTGGCTTTTTTCCTCTATTTCTCTTGATGTGGAAAGGTGCTACAATGATGAAGATATATGTGCTACATATTCAGAAGGGTGCACAATTGACTTTGTCTTACAGCACGCTTTAAAGGGACACTAAAGGGAAAATCGATTTTCGTATTATTAGTAAATTACTCTTTCATAATTCCAAAATCCCCACACCGGCCGCCGCGAGAAGACTCATGGGAAGCGAGAAAACGCGCGAAAAGAAATTACGGCTGGTAACGCCACCTTGAAATTCCCGCATCAAACGCGTCATAGATTTTGACGGCGTCAGCTAGGCCCATAGAGTTTCTTACAATAATACCTGGAGAGGAATCTGGCGCTATTGTCTACGCAGGCTCCTTGAGCGGGGCTTCAACCTCCATGGGAATGATGGGAAGTACAGGCTTCGGATTTGCTTCGGATGGATTAGGTTTTTGAGATTCGCGACGCTTGTTTGCCGAGCGTAAAACTAAGCGATATGAAGGTATTTCCAATTAAAACGCGCTTGGTCCTTTTCTACGTAAAAGTTACTGCAAAACGTTTGCGTGACCGTAAGGTAGGAGTGAAACCTGGACAAATTTAACCACCAGGACATTGTTCATGCATTGTTCCACAGTTGTGTTCCAGATTTGGTATCACGATATAAATAATTATTTTTTACAAGACTTAAAAGAAACATGCTTGTTTTTCCCTCGAAAGTACGCAGCATCTATTAATGGAAATAACAGTAGTGTAGTGAGCGAGAAACTCTTAACTTGTCGTCTGCTGCGATGCCAGGTGCGTCTGTCCAAGTGGCCTGCTCCAACGCATCTCTCGTTTTGTTGTGAAGTCGAGTCAGAGGAGCGTGACGGTGCGTCTACTTAGCTTCGCCGTCGTTTTACAGTCGATTTCAAAGAGTTTTGACAAGTAGCGCTTATCAAAAGACGTGAACTCTATGCAATTTCCTGCACTGTCGTGGGACGCTACATCTATGCGCAGCGGTGAGTGCACGATGATTTGCTAAAACTCTGTCAAATACAACCTGTAAAGCTGCAACATCGCAGCAAACGAAGAAATCTAGCGGTCTTCAGCCTCTTGAACAACAAAGGCACTGGTTGAGTGCTTTGCAACGCACCCCGCTACCCACGCCTCCCGAAGAACGAAACTGAAACTGTAGAAAATGATTCGTAGAGAGTTCGCTAGCTAACACTATCCAATCCGAAGCCTGTACTTCCCATCATTTTCATGGTGGTTGAACGATCGCAGCGCCAGTTTTGTAGGTTATTGTATGAAACTCTATGGCTAGGCCCTGCGCAGTTCATAATCAGTAAAAATGACGCGCATTGTTTTCCGAAAGGGCGCCATAGACTTAACATACGAAGCTTCAGGAAATTTCGACAAGCCAAAATGCGAAAAATACGCTTTAAAATCCGTGTTGCCGCGCCTGGAGATTCTGGCGCGAAATTTATTTTATCCTTTATCTGTATTGGTGGAATTAACGACATTAGATTTCTCAGAGTACAATTCATCAATCTAAGCTGATTCATTGTTTCACTTTCGTGTCCATTAAAATTTCTATGGAGAGCGCAATAAACACAAAGTGAAGAGATTGTTCTGTTGTCTGTCCCTTCTGTTTATATTGCGCTCCTTAGCGAAACCAGACATCCTGCAAATCACTCTTCTTCCAAAAATATCTGCTACAAAACGCTCTTGATGATCGCAATTGTATTCCTAGAAAATTAGGTAGAGTGTACCACTGCCGAAGGAACGTTCATCGTACTCAGTATGTCCGCTCAACTGTTTCCACGGCGAGCCAGCCCCTCTTTACGAGAAAGTACCGTACGTTAAGGTACACTTGCTAGCGAAGCATGCGCCAAGCATGCGTACATCTTTGCCCCTTAAAACGCCTCGTGGTCGATTCTATGCTCGGGCAACACCACCTAGATTAGTGGCTCGGGCCCCTGTTGGGCCCGATCTGTGGTCGGGCCGGGCCGGGCCGGGTAGGCGAAATTTTTTCTCGGGTTCGGGCCGGGCCCGGGTCTTGCTTTGAGTCGCCGGGCCGGGCTCGGGCGGGTAATTTTGAACGAGTCCCGGGCCCGGGCCGGGCCCGGGCCGAGAATCCCGGCCCGTGCAGAGCTCTAGTACGAGTAGATGAGAGTAAGAGCGTGGGTAAGTGCTATGAGTTTACGTATGAGTGTGAATGTGAGTTAGTACGTATGATATTCAGTGCACGTGAGTATGAACGTGAGTGAGTACTAATGAGTGTGAGAGGCGTTACTGAGCGTGAACACCTATGAGTGTGAGCGCGCGTGAGTATGAATACGAGTGAGTACCAATGGTCGTGATGTGTGAGCATGAACGTGAGTGAGTGCCTACGAGTGTGAGGAAGCGTGAGTATGAACTTCAGTGGGTGTGAGTGGGCGCGAGTATGGGCGTGAGTATGCCCATTAGTGGGTGTTGGTGGGCGTGAGTATGAACGCGAGTGAGCGCCTCTGAGTGTGAGTAGGTGTCAGTATGAACATGAGTGACTACTGTTGCTTTAACTTGGCGTGAGTATGAACGTGAGTGAGTACGTATGACTTTGTGTAGGCGTGAGTATGAACGTGAGTGAGTGCCTGCAAGTGTGAGTATGAACTTGAGTGAGTGTCTATGAGTGTAAGTAAGCGTGAGTATGAACGTGAGTGAGTGCCTATAACTGTAACTAGGCGTTAGTATGAACGTGAGTGAGTGCCTGTAAGTGTGAGTATGAATGTGAGTGAGTGGCTATGAGTGTGAGTTGGTGTGAGTATGAACGTGAGTGAGTGCCTAGAGTGCGAGTAGGCGTGAGTATGAACGTGAATGGGTGTGTCAATGAGTGTGAGTAGGCGTGAGTATGAACGGGAGTGAGTGCCTATGAGTGTGAGTAGGCGTGAGTATGAACGTGAGTGAGTCTATGAGTGTGAGTAGGTGTGAGTATGAACGTGAGCGAATGCCTATGAGTGTGAGTAGGTGTGAGTATGAATGTGAGCGAATGCTTATGAGTGTGAGTAGGTGTGAGTATGAACGTGAGTGCTTATGAGTGTGAGTAGGCGTGAGTATGAACGTGGGTGAGTGCCTATGAGTGTGAGTAGGCGTGTGTATGAACGTGAGTAAGAGCCTATGAGTGTGAGTAGGCGTGAGTATGAACGTGAGTGAGTGTCTATGAGTGTGAGTCGGCGGGAGTATGAACGTGAGCGAATGCCTATGAGTGTGAGTAGGTGTGAGTATGAACGTGAGCGAATGCTTATGAGTGTGAGTAGGTGTGAGTATGAACGTGAGTGCTTATGAGTGTGAGTAGGCGTGAGTATGAACGTGGGTGAGTGCCTATGAGTGTGAGTAGGCGTGTGTATGAACGTGAGTGAGTGCCTGTAAGTGTGAGTATGAATGTGAGTGAGTGGCTATGAGTGTGAGTTGGTGTGAGTATGAACCTGAGTGAGTGCCTAGAGTGCGAGTAGGCGTGAGTATGAACGTGAATGGGTGTGTCAATGAGTGTGAGTAGGTGTGAGTATGAACGGGAGTGCTTATGAGTGTGAGTAGGCGTGAGTATGAACGTGGGTGAGTGCCTATGAGTGTGAGTAGGCGTGTGTATGAACGTGAGTAAGAGCCTATGAGTGTGAGTAGGCGTGAGTATGAACGTGAGTGAGTGTCTATGAGTGTGAGTCGGCGGGAGTATGAACGTGAGCGAATGCCTATGAGTGTGAGTAGGTGTGAGTATGAACGTGAGCGAATGCTTATGAGTGTGAGTAGGTGTGAGTATGAACGTGAGTGCTTATGAGTGTGAGTAGGCGTGAGTATGAACGTGGGTGAGTGCCTATGAGTGTGAGTAGGCGTGTGTATGAACGTGAGTGAGTGCCTGTAAGTGTGAGTATGAATGTGAGTGAGTGGCTATGAGTGTGAGTTGGTGTGAGTATGAACGTGAGTGAGTGCCTAGAGTGCGAGTAGGCGTGAGTATGAACGTGAATGGGTGTGTCAATGAGTGTGAGTAGGCGTGAGTATGAACGGGAGTGCTTATGAGTGTGAGTAGGCGTGAGTATGAACGTGGGTGAGTGCCTATGAGTGTGAGTAGGCGTGTGCATGAACGTGAGTAAGAGCCTATGAGTGTGAGTAGGCGTGAGTATGAACGTGAGTGAGTGTCTATGAGTGTGAGTCGGCGGGAGTATGAACGTGAGCGAATGCCTATGAGTGTGAGTAGGTGTGAGTATGAACGTGAGCGAATGCTTATGAGTGTGAGTAGGTGTGAGTATGAACGTGAGTGCTTATGAGTGTGAGTAGGCGTGAGTATGAACGTGGGTGAGTGCCTATGAGTGTGAGTAGGCGTGTGTATGAACGTGAGTGAGTGCCTGTAAGTGTGAGTATGAATGTGAGTGAGTGGCTATGAGTGTGAGTTGGTGTGAGTATGAACGTGAGTGAGTGCCTAGAGTGCGAGTAGGCGTGAGTATGAACGTGAATGGGTGTGTCAATGAGTGTGAGTAGGCGTGAGTATGAACGGGAGTGCTTATGAGTGTGAGTAGGCGTGAGTATGAACGTGGGTGAGTGCCTATGAGTGTGAGTAGGCGTGTGTATGAACGTGAGTAAGAGCCTATGAGTGTGAGTAGGCGTGAGTATGAACGTGAGTGAGTGTCTATGAGTGTGAGTCGGCGGGAGTATGAACGTGAGTGAATGCCTATGAGTGTGAGTAGGTGTGACTATGAACGTGAGCGAATGCTTATGAGTGTGAGTAGGTGTGAGTATGAACGTGAGTGCTTATGAGTGTGAGTAGGCGTGAGTATGAACGTGGGTGAGTGCCTATGAGTGTGAGTAGGCGTGTGTATGAACGTGAGTGAGTGCCTGTAAGTGTGAGTATGAATGTGAGTGAGTGGCTATGAGTGTGAGTTGGTGTGAGTATGAACCTGAGTGAGTGCCTAGAGTGCGAGTAGGCGTGAGTATGAACGTGAATGGGTGTGTCAATGAGTGTGAGTAGGTGTGAGTATGAACGGGAGTGCTTATGAGTGTGAGTAGGCGTGAGTATGAACGTGGGTGAGTGCCTATGAGTGTGAGTAGGCGTGTGTATGAACGTGAGTAAGAGCCTATGAGTGTGAGTAGGCGTGAGTATGAACGTGAGTGAGTGTCTATGAGTGTGAGTCGGCGGGAGTATGAACGTGAGCGAATGCCTATGAGTGTGAGTAGGTGTGAGTATGAACGTGAGCGAATGCTTATGAGTGTGAGTAGGTGTGAGTATGAACGTGAGTGCTTATGAGTGTGAGTAGGCGTGAGTATGAACGTGGGTGAGTGCCTATGAGTGTGAGTAGGCGTGTGTATGAACGTGAGTGAGTGCCTGTAAGTGTGAGTATGATGTGAGTGAGTGGCTATGAGTGTGAGTTGGTGTGAGTATGAACGTGAGTGAGTGCCTAGAGTGCGAGTAGGCGTGAGTATGAACGTGAATGGGTGTGTCAATGAGTGTGAGTAGGCGTGAGTATGAACGGGAGTGCTTATGAGTGTGAGTAGGCGTGAGTATGAACGTGGGTGAGTGCCTATGAGTGTGAGTAGGCGTGTGTATGAACGTGAGTAAGAGCCTATGAGTGTGAGTAGGCGTGAGTATGAACGTGAGTGAGTGTCTATGAGTGTGAGTCGGCGGGAGTATGAACGTGAGTGAATGCTTATGAGTGTGAGTGGGCGTGAGTATGAACGTGAGTGAGTGCCTATGAGTGTGAGTGGGCGTGAGTATGAACGTGAGCGAGTGCCTATGAGTGTGAGTAGGCGGGAGTATGAACGTGAGCGAGACACTATGAGTGTGAGTAGGCGTGAGTATGAACGTGAGTGAGTGTCTATGAGTGTGATAGGCGTGAGTATGAACGTGAGTGAATGCTTATGAGTGTGAGTGGGCGTGAATATGAACGTGAGTGAGTGCCTATGAGTGTGAGTAGGCGTGAGTATGAACGTGAGTGAGTGCGAAGGCTGAAAATATTGAGGTAAGTGAGCTAGGACGCACAACATAATTCAAAGGGCGAATTAAAGTGGAATAACAGGTGAAGCATTTGTTACATGGAGGCTTTTCCTTCCAACATGTATTATTTCACAGATTCGATGTACATTTACAAAACTAGGTACCCGAAAAAAAACACGTGATGCGGTGACAGTAGGGCAGAGCACGTACCTGTGTAACTATGGCAGCGATGGCTTTTTTCCTCCGCAATAGAAGCAGGAGAATAGCATCGAATCTGAAGTACAAGAAGCATATCGCCATGTACACGATTAATCACTACAGCATTAGTAAACGTAACAATAACTGCTAAAGTTTTACGTGCGATAACCACGATATGATCGTGAGGAACGCTTTAGTGTGGGAGTATGGCCAGGAATCGAACCGGCGCCCGTGAGCTTAGCAGAGCGACACCTTACGTGCTAAGCCACGGCGGCAAGTACGGCAATAGTAAGTTGCCTTATTTTTTAATGCATAAATAATTTCGGACGCCTGTATGGCCAAAATGAAAGAATTGCATGGCGCCTACTATGCTCTCTAGAAAGCCAAAGAAACGGTAATATTTGGTAGGTAATACACTTTAATTAGAGTCCAACAAGAAATCACTGGCCCGGGCTAGGCCTCCAGGAGCCGTCATCCGGGGAACGTAATGTCCTCGGCGATAGCCCTGGCTCGCTGGACACCCCAGATTTGGTCCGCTAGATATGGGCTGAGAAGGGCAGCTCGCGACCGCTCAAGAGTGTTTTTTTTTCTCTTAATCCAGAAGCCCATAAAATATGAGTGCTTCACAACTGACGATTCATTCCGTTTTTCGCTCACTATGAGCGTTACAGAAGACTTCCATTCCCTTTTCGCTTGTTGTTATCTTAAGTACTTTTTGATATAGACGCCACATTTCACGCCTTTAAGACGCACTAACGAGCCATTTCAATTGTCCTGACGGGATGTGACAACGCCCATGAATATCATGGACCATCGTCAACGACACCGTCCTGTTTGCAGACGGGACAAGACGAAGGGGGACACACGCAGGCGTCATTACACGACGTCCGTGATGAAGTACTGGACATCTTGTTCTTCGTGGCGTTGATGCATCATGCGTGTTGATTCTGACAACGCCATATTTTTGGACTCAATCAGAAAAGAGACAGTACGCTGTACAGCGGTAGCGGAGAGCTACAAGCAGCCGCACATAGACATTCTGGATTTGGACCACCGATGGAGTCAAATCGATGGTGTGTTGCAAACTTGCCATATTTGTAGTGCCACCGTTACTTCCCTCGTTATTAAGTCTTCTTCAAATTAGTTAATTAGCATTATGGCTCAGCGTAACTCTAGACAAATATTTTTAAGCTAGTTTACCAAAGCTTCACACCTTTTAGGCAAACAAGAACCAATACATTTTCTCATTATTATGATCATTGCCATAAAGAAATAAATCAATAAAACAAAATAAACATTCTTGGCCGCGCTGCGTTTCACCCAAGGTTTAAACCGAGGTCCCCACGCTTTGAATGTGAATGTCTTATGAAATCGTTCTCTCTCTTTGGCGTAGTAGACACGCATGCTTCAAAAATGTTAACATACCGGAATTATATGAGGGGGTTGTACTCGCCCTTCCAAACAAAATTGATAACAACACATTCTAGGAAGGATACGTTGAATGTCGTGGTAGTGGGAAAAGAAGGCTTCTCCGGTACGAGATGTAAAGGCAACAGAAGGACTCTTCACATCGTGAAAATATAGACACGGCGAATGTTTGATGCGAAAGTCACATTTCAGTGGTAGCCGAATGTGCAGGATGAGGAGGCTGTTCGAGAGGAAATAAATTCACCAACGTTTACGATACTCCCTAATGGGAATTCTGAGCGCATCTTCGTGTTGGGGCCACGCGAACTGTGTTTGAAGTTTTGGCTTTCTGCAGTCGCACGAATGTAACATCCTTTACATATTCCCACAGAAACTGCCAGTACTCGAGTGCTACGCGTTCGCTCTCTTTCGTCCTCGTTCGCTCCATCGGTAACACGGACGCCAAGGACAGCGCCGCTACACGCAGGAACGGGCGCCATAGAGCTACGCGCTAAAACGCCAGGCCTGCCCGGAACGCGCAGCACAGTCCCTTCGAAAGCTGGAAGAGCGGCCTTTCTAGAGCCCGTTCTAAATTATCTGGGACAACTAATAAAGTGCACATGCAAGGTATCCACTACGCCATTATTCATAATTTTCGTGAAGTAGGAGAGCACCCGCTACGCCATTATTCGTCTTTCTGCGGAAAAGCGAGAATTCAGCCGCACATCGGTTAGGTATTATGTGCACTATGTGGATGCTGCATGTGACTGATGACGATGAATAATTTGGCTCAGCACTTTGCAGTGGGTGGGAAGCACTAAGCCCCCACTCGTTGCTAATTTAGCATTGTGTGATATTGAGCGAATAAAAGACCACAGCGCTAATATAAGGGCAAACACACACTGTAGATGCTACGGGCGATTGTGTCTTTGCGCTGCCGCGTCATAATCGGGCCAACGAGAACCAACTAGTCTAATCGAAAGTACTGCTGAAGACAGTCGACTGTGAACTTGTGTGGGTGATGCATGAAGTTACATTAACTTAATTTCGTGACTTCAAACCATCTTCGAGTTTGAACTCGAAGATGGTTATCCGGGGTTCAAAGCTGCCGCCCGCGCGCTTACTCACCGGGCATCGCCTCATCCGCAGTCACCTCCGGAACCCGATTTCAATCCGGCCACCACCTTTAGAGAGATCACCTCTCTTTATCAATCTTCGCATGGCCTCTATTCCCCCGTTTGCAAAGGCCTCACCAAGGCAGAGGAGCGCTGGCTTCTCCGCCTTTTTACCAATACTGTGCTGTGCCCGGCAGTATTAAAACATTTCAATTGGGCCTTCTCAGGGCGCGTGCCCGCAATGTGCGGAGGAGTCTTCTGACACCTATCACAAGGTGTGGGCATGCCCCTCCAATCCTGCCTACCCACCCCATTCCACCCCACCCGAGAGGACTGGGAAGCTGTTCTGCTTGGCTGCTCCGACCTCCAAGCCCAACAGGCATTGGTGGCTAGAGCCCGGACCGCCGCGGGAGCTACAGGGATACAGCACTAGGGTGTATAATCAAGCGCAGCACCGTGTCGGACCGAAGAAGAAGAAGCGCCTCCTTCCACGAGAAAGACCGTGCTCACGAGCACTTGCAGCTAGAATCGACCGAAACGGTTGACAATAAATATCGTCCGTGATGTTTAAGCCTCGCTTCTTGCCAGGGAACCGTATGCCATTTTAAACAATTTGGTGCCGAAGATCCGGGATCTACCACCAGGAACCACGGAAGGCTACGAGTACCGGCATGGAGTGGCTGAAATCGAAGCGGACGTCGAGACGATCTCTCAACACAAGAATTATCAACGAGGCAAGAGCTCTTCTCGGCGATGCTACAGCCACCGTAGATCAGCTCAACGCCATTTACGGACGTCTCAAGGCGAACAACGATGAGCTGAAGCAAATCAACCAGGAGCTGGAGAGCCACATAGCGGATGAAGAGTTTGAGCAAAAGTACAACACCTTCGTTGAATACGAGGACAACGCTACCAGCGTCATGAGTGAGCTGCTTAGCAAGCGCGACCGCATGGTTGCGACCATGTGATCAACACCGGAGCTTCAGACTTCGTCAGTAGCCAGTACCGCTGGAGCCTCTGGTACCAAGCTACCCAAGCTTACCATCGCCCCATTTGCTGGTGATCTGTGTCGGTGGAACGACTTCTGGGAACAATTTGACCAGATGATTCACCGGAACGGAAGCCTCACTGCGACGGACAAGTTCAACTACCTGAGGTTCTTCCTAAGAGGCGATGCAGCTTCAGCTATTGTGGGCCTGCCAACCACGGAAGCTTGCTACAAGGACGCCATCGACATACTCAAGAGACGCTTCGGTGACAAAACGAGACTCGAACAGGAGTACTTCTCCAGGCTTCGTACGTTGCCTTCAGTCCGTTCAAGCGACCCGACAGCTCTTCCCAAGCTGTACGACCAGGTCGTCATCAACATTTGAGGACTGGAGACCCTCGGGGTGAGCAAGACGTCTTTACCTGCAATGCTGTGCGACATATTGCTGCGGGCTCTACCACACGATCTCGTTGTACAGTACCACCGGCGTTGCGATAATCGCGAGATGAGCGACAGCAGTAATGCAGCCTCTATCACGGAGCTAGAACGCCTATTACATTTCTTGTCCATCGAATTGGAGAGCTTAGAGAAAAGCGAGCTCGCGAACCCTCGAGGAAGAGACAGCCATACAGAGAATGCGCAAAGTAAATCGCGCCAGTTTCGTGGCTCGAAGCCCACGTCTTCAGTTCATAACAATACCATGAAAGTACCCGAGAACTGTGTATTTTGTAAATCGAGCCAACATTCCACGGAAGACTGTCCGTTGGATCTCCCGCTACCGCAAAAGAAGCACATTTTATCAGGAGACATGAGGTGCTTTCGATGCTCGACCAAAGGTCACAGGGCGTGTGATTGTAGGCGCAAGATTACATGCTCTACCTGTCAAGGACGTCATGCGACGAGCGTGTGTGATTCGCAGAAATTAAGCCAGAAGACACGCGAAACCGGCAGGACAAATGCCAGAATACCGCCAAGTAAACCAAGCACAAACACGACTATGTGTGCATCTCTGGGGACGAATCGACATACCCTCGAGAATTCATCGACGAGCGTCCTCCTGCAGACATTTCGGGCTTGGGCAGTAACAGATGTTACATGTCGGTATGTCAGAGGTGTTATAGACGGAGGCAGTCAGCGCACGTTCGTCACAGAGAGGCTATCGAAGAAGCTGAAGTTGCCATGTGTGGGATCCACCGTCATTGCGCTCAACACATTTGCAAGCAAGTCAAGTCGAGCAGCGCAAAAGCGGCGTGTTGTGCAGCTCCGTTTGTGTAGCCAGTTTTCACACTTGGAAGTTGACTTACAAGCTATAGAATTTCCGCAGATATGCCAAGATATTGAGGCAACTACCACCAGCTCACCGTTCGTCGCTGAAATCCAGAGGTCTGGAAAAGACATCGCTGATCAACTACTATACGGATCCGTTGTCTAGGAAGAAGGCGTAAGCGTTCTCATCGGGTCCGACCAAATGTGGACGGTGATGACGGGAGAGGTCACTCGATGCGCAAGCAATGAGACACTTATTGCTATGAACTCCAAACTAGGGTGGATGTTTCAAGGCAACACCAGCAGCGTAGCATCGGATATGAAATACTCGCGGATTATGGTCTGCGTATTGAAAACAAGTGTACAGGAGAGCGACGAATTCCTCCGTTCATTCTGGGAACTCGAGAGCGTAGGAATATCAGACGCCGTTGACAGCGAGAGAACGCTCAGTCCACCATTGAAACAATTTGAAGAAACCATCTGTCTTACGAACAGAATATACGAAGTAACGTTACCCTGGAAGGAAAATGTGGAGTTTTCTGACAACAAGCAAGTCGCCATGACAAGATTTTGGAAACTTCTTTCCCGACTCTCGAACAAGCAAGGACTTTTGGAGACTTATGACACCACCATCCGGGAGTACCTGCGAGCGGGACATGCGGAAGTAGTTGACGGGCCACCCCTTGATTCGACAAAGGTCTATTATATGCCGCATAGGGAAGTCATTCGAGAGCACGCACTAACCACGAAGGTCAGAATCGTTTTCGACGCTTCTTCTCACGCAAAAAGGTGCCTTTCCTTGAATGAATGCCTAGAAAAGGGTGACAACCTGTACCAAGATCTCGTGAATGTACTATTACGCTTCAGAACGCACCGTATAGCTCTGCCAGCCGACATTGAGAAAGCATTCCTTCATATCTCAATTGCAGAGAAAGACAGAGATGCCTTCAGGTTCCTCTGGTTTAAGGAAAAAGAAGCACTACATTACTCAGAAGAGGAGATTCAGAAGTGGAGAATGACGCGAATGCCATTTGGAGCAACTTGTAGCCCCTACCTATTGACGGCAACTATACTCCACCATCTAAAGAGTGTGCATTCAAGCAAGACCAGAACCGCGAAACTACTTAGTGAATCATTCTACGTAGATGATCTAGTGGCTGGAGCAGAATCTGATGAAGAAGCACTTCAAATCTGCCGAGAAGCCAAGGAGATTATGCAGCAAGCAGGAATGACACTGCGGAAATGGACGACCAACTCAGATAGCCTGATTGAGGCATTGGAGAAGGAAGAACAGTCAGCAGGCAAGGAACTGGCTATCCTTCACGAGACGAGTGTGAAAGTACTCGGAATTACATGGAATCCACCCACGGATACTTCCACGTTTTCTTTGAAGGGCCTTCTAGAATTTATGAAGGAAAAGTGTGACACCAAGCGGTTCGTTCTTCAAGCTGCTTCAAGAATATTCGACCCAATGGGATTTGTTGCGCCATTCACCATTGCTATAAGGATCTTCTTCCAGAAGTTATGGACACGTGGAATAGCGTGGGATGAACAGCTACCTCGGGATCTCCAGGAGGAGTGGCATGACTGGGTGCGTCAACTACTGCTCTTGCAGAATGTTTCCGTACCGCGTTATCTTGGAAGCGGATCTCAATTGCCCAAATCGCCCCGAGAGCTACAGGTGCATGTTTTTTGCGACGCAAGCCCTTCCGCGTACGTTGCAGCGCTTTACGTCGTAACGAGCTGCTCAGTGAAGCCCGAGTTGCTGATCGCAAAAGCACGTGCAGCACCTATCAAGACGATGACACTGCCACGGCTAGAGCTTCTTGGAGCCTTGATTGGAGCAAGACTACTTCATTACGTGTCAAGCGCACTCACAAACTTCGAGATCCACTGCACAATGTGGTCGGATTCTACAATCACGCTGTCGTGGATAAAAGGCGACATAACGAAATGGAAGCAATTTGTGTCTAACAGAGATCAGGGAAAAAACAGATCCCTCTATGTGGAGATATTGTCCGGGACTGGTGAATTCGGCCGACCTTCTCACACGTGGGGTTTCGATGGATCAATTGTTGTCCAGTAGCACGTGGCGACATGGTCCAGATTGGCTATGCGAATCAGAAGACCGATGGCCTCTACAACCGTCAGAAGCTATCAGCACCGACGACAGGATCACTTCTGAAATGATTGCCGCTCACGTCGCAATATCTAGCGAGACGGCGACGACATCGCTCCTGAACGTTGACAGCTACAGCAGAATTGAAGAGCTACTCAGGGTCACAGCCTGGATATTCAGGTTCATTAAACGCTGCCGCCAGACAAACGCAGCACACACTGGATTTCTAGTAGCGGAAGAGATCCAGGAAGCAGAAAATTATTGGATCAGGCATGTACAGCAACAAGTCTTCAGGGAAGAGATGACTTCGATTTCGAAAGGCACATCTGCAAAGGAAACCTCTCGCATCAAAGACCTCAACCCGTTCTTGGATGTCAACAACATCCTTCGGGTCGGTGGGCGCCTGTTACACCTTCAAGCATCTGAGGAGGTAAAGCATCCAGTCATCCTCCCGCACGATCATCACTTTTTTACGTTACTTACAATGCGAGCACACTGCGAAACACTACACGGAGGCGTGAGAGACACTCTGTCGCAATTGCGAGAGCAATATTGGACCTGCCGGGCGCGAACATTGGTCAAGAAAGTCATACATGGCTGTTATACGTGCAGACGCTTCCGTATTAGCCCAGGCGACGCTCCAACTGCTCCTACAGCACGTCATTGTTTATCATCGACGAACCCATTCGAAGTCACTGGAGTTGACTTCGCCGGACCACTCTTTGTTGTGACTACAGCCGGGGAGAGAAAATGCTACATAGTGCTCTTCACATGTGCCACATCACGTGCAGTCCACCTGGAACTGGTTTCCAGCATGACATCGGAAGCCTTCCTCATGTGTCTACGACGCTTTGTAGCACGAATGGGTCTCCCTCGCGTAATTTATTCTGACAATGCAAGAACGTTTAAGAAGACGTCGAAAGACTTAGAGAAGCTGTTCCAGATGTTTTCCAAGAGGATGTGTCGGCATACTTGGGTGAGAATAAGATCACCTGGAAGTTCATTCTTCCCAGCGCTCCATGGTGGGGCGGATGGTGGGAGCGTCTAGTCCGGATGATAAAGCTTCCACTCAGAAAGGTTCTCGGCAAAGCTCGACTTAACTTTGAAGAGCTGACCACTGTGCTCACGGAAGTAGAGGCGGTCGTGAACTCGAGGCCTCTCACATACATTGAGTCGGACAGCGCGGAACCCCAGCAGACCTCATCATTGGGCGGAGACTAACGACGCTACCACAGGGCAGCAACGACATGCCAATGCCAAGCTGAGAAATTACCTCGACAAATGTGGAAACTTGCAAGGGTTCTTGAGGTATACAGAAGTGCTGATGGCCACGTACGTTCTTGCAAGATTCAACAACAGCAAGGGGTCGTTACCACCAGGCCGATACAAAAACTTTATTCGCTCGAGCTGAACGAGTGACTTGGCGGCCGGGAGTGTGTTTAATCAAGCGCAGCACCTTGTCGGACCGAAGAAGAAGAAGCGCCTCCTTCCACGAGAAAGACCGTGCTCACGAGCACTTGCAGCTAGAATCGACCAAAACGGTTGACAATAAATATCGTTCGTGATGTGTAAGCCTCGCTTCTTGCTAGGGAACCGTATGCCATTTTAAACAAGGGATCCCTCCTAGTGTTTGTGAAGGGCGGGCCCATCCGGCTCACCCCGTCCACACCTCTCGCTGTATATAGCTTAAATGTTTTACACCACCACCTGAACCCCGGATAATTGATTACGGCTCACATTCTGGCGCAAAAACACAGCAATGGCAGTTCTAGCTGCCAAGTGAACGAAATAAATACTCACTTGCCCTCCTCAACCAAGTACGGCGGGCTGGTGAAGCCAGTGGAGCCCTGGACTAGGAGCCCGTACCACCTGATCTCCCAACCCCTTTGTATTTAATAACAATAACTTATGGCGTTTAACGTCCCAAAACCACGATATGATTTTGAGACACCGTAGTGGAGGGCTCTGAAAATTTCTACCATCTGGTGTTCTTTAAGGTGCACCTAATTCTAAGTACACAGGCATCTAGCATTTTCACCTCCACCAAAATGGCGGCCCCCGCCGACGTGATTCCATCCCGAGACCTGCGGGTCAGCACCCGAGCACCATAGCCACCACCGTGGTGCGTTAACCCCTTTGAATTAAATGCGAAGCATTTCTTAGCGAACCCCAGGCACTTTGAGCATCTCCATCTGTCCGTCCATCCGTCCATCCATCCATCCATCCACATCTATCTAGCTGCCTACGTCCGGGTGCTCTTATGATATCCTTAACTGGTGTAGACCCCAATTAGCATGGAAGGGTAAGAGAATTTGACGAATATGACTGCCTGGCCATGACAATATTAACGTGAAAATTTTGGGCGCGTACGTCGACATACCCTTTCCTCGAGACACGCGTGGCACATACCCGTTTACCATTGGCCGTGGTGTATGGGTATGCGCCACCGGTTATTGACAGTTTATATCGACGTAGGAACGGCGAGAACAGACGTTGTTAACTTAAATGCGAGAGCGTTAAGAAATACCGACATCGGCAGCGTTGACCCAACGAATGCATAGAAGGAAAACTAGGATCCCAACAATGAATCGAAACCAAGCATTCTGCGTGGCAGTCCGGTACTCTACCACAGAGCCACGCCAGATCTTGAAACTAGTTTCGAAAAACGCCCTATGCAGGCGTAATGTCGGTGCAACGTCAAGTGTGGTTGTGTGGCTGGTTATCTAAGTTTTCAACAAAGTAATAAACAGTACATATGTACTGCAACGACACAGTTGTGAAGTGAGAATAACGTCGGTGTTTCTAGCGTTGGCTACGCTTTTAATAATAATATATGCGATTTAACGTCCCAAAACCACGATATGAATATCAGAGACGCCGTAGTGGAAGGCTCCGGAAATTTGGGCCACCTGCGGTTTGGCTACGCTTTTATAGCAGTCTGAAAAACAGTACATTTGCATTCCTATGATTTGGTAAGCTATAATCCAGCGTTGCTCGACTCCGGAGGAACGCATTATTGAAATGCATTATATCACATCATTGCACCGTAAAGTGCGCTTTGTTTCGGTAATGCTGACATATGTGCTTTAACGTGAGTGTTGACGTTACGTCACACCATATGTTAACGTCAGTGCTGTTGTGTTTTAACAGTAAACCCCGGTGTTGTCAACGAGCCTGGTAAGCCCACGATGTGCACACAACTACTACACTTACATAAACGCGTCGCTCCACCTCGTAACGCGCGGTCAAATACATATATTGCAACATAGAAACGCTCGCAGACTGCTTCGCATTAAACCGATTCCCACAAGGCGTGGGATCTGCCGAAATTTTTAGGCGTTTGGTATATTGAGGTATTCATTTCAGTACACCGCACACGGTATAATGAGAAATACGAATAATCTGTCCTTCGCGAAATCGAGAGGGACCAATCCACTGACACTGGAGCCGACTCTATTTGTGTGCGCTAACATGACCTACCTGAAGAGGCACCGTTCTCTCTCTGGGTTTTCGGCAACTTTTGTTTACCGTAATTCATTTGTGACGTCGGTTCGCGCAGCAATAGAGAGCTATTTTTAAGAGACGCTGAGCTTCCTTTAAATCCTTTAGGCGAACATCATGAGTTAATAATGCAGTACGTCGGTACCTAAAAGAGCGAAAGAACATAATTCGAACCTGGGGCCAACTTATTCCGGCCACCAACATTTTCTTTTCAGCTCCTAATCAGTTCTCGTAGACATACGCATAAGAATGCGTTCGATGTTTGCTTTTCATCTCTTTTACGCGTCTCACGTTTCATTAAGCGTTTATCTTCTAAATTCTTACAGAATCCACATTCAGTGATTTTCAAAGGTATGCGGGAACCAATCGCTTTCCGCGCCTGTTTTATCCGAGCAAATGCCTTATCTTATTTTAGCTTACCCAGGCGAAAGCCTACGCCGCATTAACAAATCAGCTGTTAATACCAGCTTCCTCTTTGCCACAGTTCGGGATAGGTGGTACGGCTTCCCAGGAGATTACCGTAATTGGAGATTGACGTTGTCCGCCTCTGGTACGGTGTTTTGTCTTGGCTGTTTCGCAGATGTCTCCTTTGGCGCTTCATTTTGTCTCAACACTTGAAGGATGCGTGACTACATCCGGTAGCACATGCCCGCAGGAAGCTCTACAGCCGCCCATTTTATTAACCTGAACGCGCGAGTGTCGACCGCCCAGCCGATAAACGCCGTATACCGGAGCAAAACGGCGAAAGCGACGAGATTACGCGCGTGCGCGCGGTGAGCAGTCCTGCGTAGCTGAATTCTGGTAGGCTGTTCCGTGAACCGGGCACCAATCCCGCATCTTTTGAGACACCAGTTGTTATCGTCATACTTTTTCTCTTTTCTGAGCGCCGCCACCATCAAGTTAAAAAAAGGTATAAATGTTTCGCGTCAGATAGATGGGATGTGTTATTGCTACGCCCGCTTCTTGTTTTAATATGATATATTAGGGTTGACCCGCAAGACGGTTAGCGACGCTCGACGCTGACCGCGCCGCAGTGTTCGAGCACCTTGGCGATTGTAGTAGATCATTTTGCTAACACTGCGCGCAGGACGCGAATAGTCTAGATTATTCCAGAGCTTGCACCACCACCATTGAGAAGGCTGGAAAATTCGACGCATGATGTATAAAAGACGGCTCGTCCCAGCGATCATTAGTTTTATCGATGGCCGATGCCATTCGCCGCTATCAGTGTACAGCGTGTATTGATGTAGTTTGAGTTCTCCTTTCCCGGCCATAAGTTCAGCCAAATAAAGAGTTTAATCTTACTCACGCCGACTGCTGCCTTCGTCGACGTCACGATCCTGTGATATCTGGTGGAGGTGCTGCTTCATGATCCGGACGCCCCCGCCAAGCCGTGAACCCAGCCCCGTTCGTGAAGAAGACACCGACGCCATCAGGGACAGTCGAGCAAGCCGTAGACTGAAAGGACTACCCGCTCAATTTGGACTCCTACCATACAAGCCAAGAGCCACGGCGACGAAGGCAACAGGCGCAATGGCAGCAGTAGTGTCCCCTGCAGCTGTCGTGATGCAACCGCCCAGAAAGCTGCCGACCTTCCATGGATCGCCAAGCGATGACCCCGAAACCTGGATCGAAACTTTCGAAAGGGTATCAACATTCAACAACTGGGACTTCGAGGACAAGTTGAGTCACGTCTACTTTTACCTTGAAGGCGCAGCTAGAACCCGTTTCGAGAATCGGGAGTCCACTCTTCGAACTTGGGACGTCAGCGTAGATTTTTCCTTAGGCCGAGTGAGTGAAACAACTTTATTAGGACCGCAATAGCCGCGAGTGAACTCTGCGTCACCTACCTTGACCCACTCGCGGACCCTCAGGTTAAACCTGACGGCCCTCTGGACGGCCAGGATTTGAGAGGTCTTGTCCTGGGTCTTAATCCGCTTCTTCGTTTAATCTTGAATGAAAGAGGGACTGGCAGAGGCGCAGCCCACAGGGCATGCTCGAAGTCCGCATAACCAGCACACAGGGGCGGTCCGGGCTTGGGAACCGTTCGGGGCACGTTGTGTACAGTGCCGCAGTGCTCGGGCAAAGGATCTTAGCACAGTTTACATTTTTGCAGTTTACACTATACATTTGAGCAAGTGACGCATGAAAGAAAAAAAGTTGTCTTGCCTTACCTCCGCAACAATATTCACAATCTCAAGATAATTGGGAAGTGCGTTGGTGTTGATATTGCGCTATTTGCTCCATTAAAGTTGTCGAGCTTGAGCGCTAAAATAATCACAGATGTGCGCAAACCACATGCATGCTCCCCACCCCCGTGTCGGCGCTTAGGCGGAGGCACGGAACACCGACTCTTTCTGGAGAGGGCTTATGCCGAGCGAGTCGGGCATGTCGCCATGGATGGGTTCCCAGCAAAGCGTTTGAATTCGAAGATCCCTTTTAGGCTCGGTGTTTTCAGCGAGAGAACACACCTCTGGAGGGATTTTCACCAAGCCACTGCATTCTTTTACCCGAGCGCAGGCATGAATGTTTGCACATGCTGGAGTGGACTGTCTCCCTGTCATCCGAATCTGACACCTCTCCTTTCTTGTGCGGTATTTCTCAGCGCGGAACAGCGCCGCTGTAGGCGCTCTCATCGAACCGGGTGAAGGATTACACCCGAGGGCAGCCATCATCATTTCTTACGAGTCTCCCCGGCAGCGGCAGCAGAGGTCATCAACCTTGCACCCCAAACCGCCTTCGGACTCAACCTCCTCGCCGACATTCCGGCACTGGAGTCGTCGGGGCCTGGTACATGATCATCACTGTGTGGGGCACTGGTGTTCCCCAATTGGACTTCTCGCCCTACGAGAGTGTTGTGCAACTATCTGCCTCCTTTCTGGAGGCCGGACGCCGGGTCGGCAAGTACAGTACTGGCGGGAGCTAAGGACACCGGTTTGGGGGCCCTCAGTGTTGATAGACTCGTGGCTTTAAGAAGCCAAATACTTTGTGGTAGGGCAGTTCAGTCGAGTGAGTTGATTCACTCGTATGCTGTCACTTGTAATCGTGTATGTAAATCTACGTTCCTTTTTCAAAGAACGCGCCTCCTCACTGGGAAACTTCGGCTATGCGGACGGAAGGCGGGAGCCAGCTACCTTAAGATACCCGCCGAACCCCACTCCTTACAGCAGATGCATGAACGATCGCCTGCAGGAGCACCGTTACAATATCGAAAAACTCTCTTTGTCAGGCGCCCTCGCCGCGTATTGTGCACGTTGCGGTTGCAAGACACTCTTCAACCGCGCGCATTACCTAGCGAAAAACTCTGACCAGATAACAGAAAAATTATTGAAGCAGCAGAGATTAAATATAAATACGCTGTAAGTTGCCATTTCATCTGCTTATCGATAAAGAAAATGGTATTTTTGTCGCGTCAGGCGCCTATTTGAATTGCTGGGTCGATTGCCTTGTGTACCCATTTCCCCCTCTCTTTTTCCTTGACGCGGTGTCCTATGTATATATATATGTGAATACGTGCAATAAACATTAAGTGGTTAGTTACGGCTGTGTCCCGTCTTGATATGCCACCGTCCGTGTGGTTCTTTGCACTATTGTTCAGAATTATGCACTACCAACGAGCTCTCCAATCTGTTCTTTTGAAGATCAAAGACGACACGCTGATGCAACCCATAGACAACGTTCAAGGAAAGGGTACTGGCAAAAGCGCGTGCTGTCACGAGACACTCGTTAAATTCGATGCTCTGAGTTAACAGCATTGTTCCTTTTGTACCTCACTGCCCCCTGAGGTTTTTGTGCACATCATCTGGTGTTGGAATGCCTCAGGGATCGGGCCACCTTTGATCAGGCGACGATGGTGTGTGGTTACCTCACTAAACGACCTCATTGATGAAGGAATGGGATAATACGCAAGAAAGAGAGAAAATAACTTTTCTTTTGGTTGCCGGCAGACTGGTGGCCAGGATGGCGCCCAGGAAGCCTTGGTCTCTCGCGGCATCATCGGCCTGTTGGACGGCCAATGGTTGGTCTTCAGTGGCCGTGCAGAGCAGGAGGTCTACCGCTGCTTCCTATTCTAGATTTTTCGACCCAGTCAAGGTGCCTGTGGGCATGCCTATATAATGCTATCTAGGTCCGCCCTTTCTTGACAAAGTTTACATTTGACCGAATATTGCTCTTGATTAATGCGGTTATACGTCACCGGGGTTGGATACCCACTGGTTTGGAGGGGGCGCCGTGCCACCGCCTGCTGCTTATTAAATGAATTATGCGCGGAGAGAAAGCGGGCCCTCTCCAGTCTGTAGTGGTTAATAATCTCCCTGTAGCTAACCATCCGGTCTCCTCCCAGCCTCAGCCGCGGCGCCCGGTGGCTCAGCTTGTGAATTCTTCAGCCACGGTGTCCGCTACTACGTTGCCAGGCAGGGAGCAGTGCGCAGGCGCCCAGATTATATGGACAACCCGCTGACAGCGAAAGTTAGCCAGAATTTTTCAGTGCTTCCGGTGAGATGTGCCCCTGCGACGCTTCGTAAGTCGTGAATTTTTCGTATCATCGATGTTGGTATGGATTTGCGACTCATAGGAACTATTAGGCTTTTAACACCGAGCTAAGAATAGAGATGGGAGACTTGTATTACTACAGAGCGAATCTCCGATATGCGTCGCTGACATAACCTCGCTGTAGAGCCACCGTCGTTTCTCTGGGTATTCTGGCAATTTACTTGGTGGTAGTTAACTATGATTGCCACCAAGCGTAAAGCCAGTCATAGATTTTCAAGACACGTTACAATTCCTTCATATGCTTTTGGAACATATGGCGAATTGTAACTTCCTAAGTACATATAAGCAGTAGCCATAACTTTCAAATCATTCAATCCAAGGACGTGGTCAATTTAATCCAGATTCTTTCGGAACTCTTGATTCAATGCAGTGGACATGGCACAGCTGTAACAGCGCCTCCTCGGCTTCAATAATACGTTCAATATTGCATCGCATCGCACCATTGTGGGTTCACCCACAATGGTGCCACACGAAGTGAAACAAAGAAAAGGTAAAGGTATTCGGTACCACATTAATTTCATTATTCTAATTTCTAGTTAGGATGGGAAGTCTGGGCTGAATGTAAAAATAACTATTGCACTCGTTCTTTTTTATGTTTGCTTGTATTTTGTGTTAACTCAGTAGTTATAACTTTAAATCTTCATATCTACAATTCTTGGCCAATCCCCCAGTGTGGGTATGAGCCATGTGTAGAGGCACATCGTCATCATTATCATCATCACCGGCATATCCCACGCATTGTGGGAATCGACTTCATGCGAAGCAGTCAGCGAGTAGCAGCTACTACCGCTTTTTTTTCTCTGAGCCAAGCGTTGAGGTCTGTGTGTAAATAGTGTAGTTGTGGGAATATCGATGGCACATCAGTCACGTCGACTACATTGGCACCTAAAGGGCGGCTCATGGTTTCATGTAACATTGGTCCCCCCGTTAGAGAACTGTACGTCTGTTATATCGAAACTAAGTCCACACTACGGTGCGATGAGGTACATATTATCAGTAGCTGTCGTTGACATATTCCTCCGGTTTCGAGAAACGCTTGACTTTAGCTTGCCGAGTCACACCAGTACATGTGTAATGTTTATTATATTGTTATCAAAGCGGTCAGTCCACACTGCAACCACAATTCACGGTGCATCGATATGACATCTGTATGTGTTCTGTTTTCGAAGAAGCTTCAAGCTCTGTTGTGGCTCTGTGGTAGAATACTTCACTGTCATGGAGACTGAATGGGCTCGATTCCGGCTGGCACCGTGATTTATATTCTTTGCGCCGATCTAGAATTTTTGGGACGCGGAATCCTTAACGCTATAGTGTAAACATTTCCACAGTCTATATTCTCGCCGTTGCTTGGTTGATATAGGCTGTGGATCACACGTGGCGCGTACACACATTCCGTGCGCCGTGGTAAGCGGGAACGTGCCACACGTGGCTTAGGAAAGGGATTTAATGACGTACGTGGCAAGCATATCACGTTATTTATGTCATGCCCTGCTAATCATGTTTATCGTACACATATGTACTCCTACGCTATTTTTGTGTGAAGAAGTGCTGTGCACTTCTTCATCGCAATACCAAATTAAGGCGACGACCACGAGAGCGCCAAGACGTAAGTAGCTAGATAGATAGAACAGGTGAAAGTGGGTTTGGCCGGAAAAGGAATTTTTCTAATTTGAAAGCTCAGGGTGAGTGTGAGTGTATAAGCAATGATTTTTCTTGCAGACAGTGTGGCTTCAATCGCATCGTAGATAACATTCGACAACAAAGCTCCAGGAACATTGCATCTGTTGTTCCCATCAAGCCATCAGCAGTAGCGCTTGCGTCATGAATATCACTACATCGAAATGTGCGTGTAATTACTGCCATGTCTTGCGTTCTACCTATCATTTGATCCAATAATGCCTTTCTCCCACTGCAGGGTAGCAAACCGAACATGCGTCTGGTTGAACCGCCTGCCTTTTATTCCTTCGTTCCGCATCAAAAATGCAGAGGTCGGCATTCAGGCTGGTATCTTTTGGGGTTTGTATTCAGGGCTTTTGAGGCCGGTGTTCAGGTTAGGGCATTTAACACACAAAGCAACGCTGAAAACTAGAACCAGTTCTCACACCCAGGTGTTTCGCATACCATTGACGTTGCTGAATGGCGACTCAACGGGAAAGCTGTCAGGCGGTTTGTTCGTCGCTTTTTCACGCAAGACGACCATCGCTGTAAGGAAATAAATGTCAGAACAAAGAAATTCGCACAGGCCCTCATTTGGTCGCCTAATACGACTGGAAAGCGATAGTGTGGCTATTTTACCGGGTATTTAATCTCACGCGAACCCAGCTCTTTAGAATTTTTAAATCACGTTAACGCCGCAAAGACGAAAAGAACGCGGAGCTCGTGTGATCATTGCATTTTTTACATTTATTTTGTCACGCGACCGCCTAGCGCCACAAATTGCGCGGGTGGCCATGAGACTGTATGCCATTCCGTGCCTTTTACTTCACCCTTATCTCTCCCACTCATCCTCTCTCTGTGCCAAGTGACGCGAACGCCGGTTTTTCAGTATTTTTAAAGGCGTTAACACCGCAAGCACAAAGTCAAAGTGCAGCTGGCGAGCTACGATACACGGGGCGCATTGGTGGCCGTGTTCTATTTCGTAGGATCGGAAAATTTCGCTGAAGGTTGCGTTCACGTGAATATTTAATGGTTTCCGCATAGGAAATTTTCTTGTCGGTGCTAGTTTGGAAACCCAGCGCCCCCCCCTTCCGCTCCAAGGGCGACTGTTTAGTTGCGCTATACAATTCACAGCGAGTATTTTGTTGTTGTTGTTTTCTTGTTGTTTTGTCACCTAGGGAAACTGGCTCATACTAACGAGAGGGATTGGCCCCACTGTCGATTACAAATGAATCAATGAATGAATGAATGTTTATTTTTAGCGAAATATAGGAAATTAATATAAAGGAAAATGTGTGAAACGAAATAAATAAAGCAATACTACACGCCAGGCAACGTCATAAAGAAAGAGAAGTACGCAGCGCGATATGAATAAAAAAAAACCTCGCATCTTCACGAACTGAATAATGACGAGCGGGCGAAGCTGTAGGTATCGTATGGGTGAGTAACCGTACGAGATCCGAGCGTTGCCCCATATAATGTAAATTGAATGACATAAAGTGACATAAAGAGTCGACGACAAAGCTAGGTCCTAAGGTCCATAATGTCTACATTGATGTCGCCGAGTAGTATAAAGGGTTTGTGCTGGTAGGTGCTTTATATTGTTCTGTCAAAATTATGATTGATGTTTGTCTATTGCAAACCTTTGTTTGATTCACATACATATATGTTTCGACTATAGCAACGGTATCTATATGCCGTGACAGCGGTCAGTGAGAGTCGATGAGAAAGATAGGTCATCAAGTCCGTAATGTGTACGTTGAAGTCTCCGACGAGTATAAAAAGTTTGTGCTTGCAGGTTTTCTATATTAGGGGCGAAGTTCCTTAAAGCGGCACCCGTTCGTCCCCGTCGTAGTGCGTAACCAGTCTTAACGCTAGTACCAGATCTTGACCTCCAAGGTGGTGCCGGTGGGAGATTTCTCCTGTGCGTTGTTGAACAATAAAAAATTCGCAGCGTGCGCATTAACTAAAAGCCGACTTCTTCTGTCTCTCATTCCCCATTAGCAGCCATTGGCATGTTCCAGTAGAAAACGTTAGTAGAAGTAGAAGTGTAAGTGTTAGCTAAAAGCCGACTTCTTCTGTCTCTCATTCCCCATTAGCAGCCATTGTTTACCTCCGAGGTAGTGCCTGGTGAGATTTCTCCTGTGCGTGATTAAACAATAAAAATTCACAGCGTACATGTAAAATTAAAGTGAGCTGCAAGTCGTCATGACTCTCATCGACCCTTTAGTATAAACCGGCCCGATCTCACGTCGTTGATGATGTACTGGGCGTGAAGCTGCGCGACGCCGCCGCCAAGATCCTGCCGTACGAGAGCTTCGCCCCACTCATCATCACTCACCCCGTGGATATGCTGTGGAATTTTCGTTCTGTCACAATTATGGTTGATAATATTCTATTGTAAAATCTGATATTTCAATTTACAAGGTGCTGTGCCGTGCGCACGCACGCCATACGGACGGACAAGCCTTTAGGTGCTTCCTCCCTAATAGAGAAAGGCGTAAAATAATTAAAGAAGAAATTTGTGAATTATTGAGCAAAACAAAAAAAATCTTCTGTGATGGTTGGTAGCACTACCAGCGAAATGTGCCAGACGCCTAAATAAATTTTAGTAGAGCACTCAGCATAGCCCTTTGGTTGTCACCAAACAGATCGGCTCCGAAAGAGAACAGGATAGAAATAGTGAAACATTTCCTGGGGACTAGGCTTCAAGCACTTTCTTTTTCCTTTATTGACTAGGCTTTATACCGAGGCATGCAAAATATAAATAAATCATAACCATTTGAATGCTATCTGCTGTGCAGAGGGAAGTAAAATAAGGAAACTATCAAGGCTTCGTTCAATTTCATGGTAGGTAAATAACACTCCTCACAAACACATGACGGCCCTCTGAAAGCTCGCTCTAGGACAAGAAGCCGACTCTAGGACAGCGCGCCTTTCCCCCGATTTCGCCTACCCATGGCGCCCCCTTCCTCCTCTCTTGCCAGCACCATCTGTGCTCGAGCGAGCACGACCATTGGTTGAATCCTTTCACCGGTACAGCCAATCGCGCTCCTGCTCTGTCCTTCTCTATCATCAACGGCTCCTCTCCAACCATAGCTCGGCGTTTGCTCTCCTGCTCTCTGCAAAGCCTCACTCTCACCACGTCGCTGCCCTTTCTCTACCAGGCTTGCTCAAATCTGCCCAAAAATGTGCTCTCTTGGTCTCCCTCTCATCAGGTTTCGCTCTCACAGCTGCCCTAGAATGGGCGTAGGACGGATCCCTAGGGATTTACCTCGGTTCAAACAGCTCCTATGTTCGACCATGTTCGAGCGGCGTCTTCTAAGGCATTTTGTGCCATAGCTTGTCGTGATCAGTCCAGATGTTGAAAAGAGAGACGCCGTCGTACCTTTCAAGCCAACTTTCCGGGTCTTCAGCGGTGACCCGCGGAAGGTAGATGGCTCCCTCGATTGATGTAGAAGCACAGGTGCAGGTGCCATGGGTGCTGTCGCCGTCACTGATGTGGTGGTCATGGTCGGGGACGTCCTGGTCTTGTCGGATAGAGGCCCGTACTCCGGTGGTAGACCTTGTTGCCTACGGCTAACTCATTGGTCGCGGTTGGCTTGATGTCTTATTCGCGACGCGGGCTGAGTTGACGGCTTGACGTGGGCGTCCGGAACATGGACGAACAGCACCACCACCAGGTGTCACGGGTCGTGACTTCGACGAAGGCAGCAGTCGGAGTTTCCAAGATGAAACTCTATTTGGCCGAAGTTGTGGCCGGAAAACGGAAATCAAACTACAGCAATACACTGTACACTGATAGCTGCGGACAGAGCGTCGGCCGTCGAAAAACTGATCACTGCTGGGGCGCGCAGTCTTTTATACATCATGCATCAAACGTTTTAACCTTTTAACTGGTGGTCTCGCAAGGTCTGGAATAATCTTGACTATTCGCGTCATGTGCGCAATCTTGACAAAATTATCTACTACAATTTGGAATGTTCCAAGACACTTGTCCCGCGCAAGACGGTGATCACACGTGCAGCGCACCAGTTACACAAACATAGCAAAAGAAGCTTGCGTGGCCATATAACAACGAAAAAAATGAGAGGCTACCCTCATCCACGAGTTTGGTGTCGGGTAGTGGCACTCACACGTTGTATTCCTTGGATTAACTTTGTGGGATAGGTTTCAAACAGGAGAAATTGCCTCAGAGCAGGCTGGCCGACGTTTCGATAGGTGGGCCTATCTTTGTCAAAGGTGCATTGCCATCCCTGGCGTGTTAGTTTTAAAGGGTTAGTGTTGACGTCATATCCAGCGGTGGCGCTGTTGGTAATTCCTGCCTGGAAAGAAAAAAACTCGGAAGCGGCAGAGTGTAGCTCTTGCCACATTATTTCAAGAATGTTTGCAACTGCGATCAGGGCTCCCATCTCAGAGGTAAGAGAAGCCAGAAAAAAAAAGGAAAGAGGAAAAGGGGGGGCGAGGAGAGGTTGGAGGTGTTGACGGTCTAACAAAGCTAGAGCGTTTGTTGCTCCTGTAGCGAATCTCAGAGGCCACGTAGAAAGAAGCGCGTGGTCAAGATATGCTCCACCAGGTGCCGAAGGAATTCTTAGTTGCCCCCAAAAGAACCGTCTGCTCTTTAAATGGAATCGTTCAATTATTTTCGTTGAATATTGTCACGGTATTTGGTCCTTAAGTACGTAAACTTATGCTCCGATATCATGCGTATCCAATATAAACCTTAACTTCAACTAGAACAATGAATATCGTACCCCGTTTCCTTTCTTTAAAACCAATTATGTGGATATTTTAAAATCCGTAAGCAAGTGTTCGACCGGACATCTGTGTTGAAACAGCGCTCACTAGATGACGACGAAGTAGTGAGCCTTGTCGTCGTCTAGTGAGCGCTGTTTCAACAAAGATGAACGCATACCAACTCGCTCAAGCTTCCATTCTTATGCTGTTCGACCGGAATTGCTTGAAATAGAAGCAAGAGTGTCAATAGGTGCTCCAGCCACAGAAAACAGTACGGAAATAAAATGAGAATTACGCTTTGGTATTCCTTCGACTTTCGTCGTTTGTTTGCTAATGCTACCTGCTGACAGGCGATTGGCCCGTACTGTTTGGAGACGGGCATGCGACTTATTGTTGTACACATTGAAAGCACCTGCGCTCCACTAGCGTTCATATATTGCATCGAAGCGAGTAAGCTAACACCCGACCAGTGAATGAGTGGTCAAAAAGCACAGTGTTCTCTGACCGGTAGGCGGTAAATCCGAATCCAGCTAGATGATTTAGAAGTGGGATGACGTGATAGACATCCTCATCTCACGGGAGCTGATCGAAATAAGTCTATTGCTGCGTGGACTGTGGCCATGTTGCCCCTGGTAGGTATAGATCACCTCGTTTATGTAGAAGATTAGATGACATTCATCACGATCGGGGTCATGACTCGCGCGTGCTGCAGGCACTTTGATGCGAGCAGGAAGGGCTGCCTAGGGCGGAGGGGATGGTCGTCTCGATACGGGTGGCCACAGACCACTTTCTTAATCTTTGTTGAGCTGTGCTGAGAATCCGACTGCTTTAGAAAGAGGTAACAAAAAAGGCAAAAGAAATGTTCCGTAGGCAAGGCATTGCCATGTCGACTTCGTCCATTTCCGAACAATAATGTAAATACGTGAACAAATGGACGTTCATAATTTATTTATCTGCAGGCAGAAGTATAGACAATATGGCTTGGAGAAAGACAATTTAAAACGGCATGCTAATACGTTTGGAAAGGCATTGTATTCTCTTCATTCTGTGCGCCGAATTCCCGTAGAATAAATGCATGACCTGTCGTTTATGTTCATCACGCACTCGTGTCATGCCATACCAGTTTTGGTATATATCCAGTTAAAAAAACGGCCGGAAGCGCACCATGACAGTGGCATGTAAATCATACCGTACATGACATGCATAACATGATTCGCATATTAAGAGCTCTCATTTATGTTCGTCATGCGGTCGCGTCGCGCAATGCCAATTTTGGTGTATATGAAGCAAGCGAAACGGCCACGAGTGCGTCATGAGCATGGCGTGTAAATAATGTCGTGCATGCCATGCATGTCATGATTTTCATGCTACCACCTGTTATTCATGTTCTTCATACAGTCACATCGCACAATACCAATTTTGGTGTATGTCAATCTAGCGAAACGACCGCGAGTGTGCCATGAGCGTGGCATGTAAATCATGTCGTACATGACATGCATGTCATGATTTTCATGTTAACACGTGTGAATATATTCGTCATACAGAAATGTCTCGTCATACCAGTTTTCGTATATACGCGTATCCTTTCATTTAAACGGCCGCGAGCGCCCCGAGATCATGCCATGTAAATCATGCTGCACATGACATGCGCTTCATGATTTGCATGTTAGGACCTGTCATTATGTTCGTCATGAACTCTTGTCACGCGGTACCAATTTTGGTATATATGAAATTAACGGAACGGCCGCAAGAGCCCAAAGGCCGTGGAATGTAAATCATGCTGTTCATGACATGCATGTCATCATTTTCATTATATGACCTGTCATTTATGTTCGTAATAAGGCCATGTTATGCCACACCAATCTTCGTATACATCCGATTAACGAAACGGCCAGGAGAGCACAAAGTCCTAGGCGGCTAAATAGATAGATAGATAGATAGATAGATAGATAGATAGATAGATAGATAGATAGATAGATAGATAGATAGATAGATAGATAGATAGATAGATAGATAGATAGATAGATACGCTCAAAGTCGCAGAAGTTCGCTAAAAATGCTTCGCATTTAAAAAAGGATCGTATCCGTACAGTGGCAAAATACCCAAAGAATCGTATCGATACAACCTGAATAACAGTACCGTTTCACAAAGGATCCGTAACAAAGGACAAGTTGACATTGATAACAAACCTCGTCCGATTTCTGTGCCATGAAAGTGCTAATGTATAGACCCGTTGTGCCATCACCCTCCAATGATAATACGCACAAGTGTTACTCTGTATAAGGTAATCCAGAGTCTTGTGCGCAGAAAAAGATGACGACGATGTAGTTTGACAATTTCCGTTGATGTTTGCATTCCAACATTCTAGTGACTTCAAGCACTCTTGTGGTCTTTAGGTATTTTATTTTACCGCGTAGCTGCACGTTCGTGTCGCTAGTTGTTTGAGTAAAACCTGAACACGTGCATGATTATCACGCATAACATTCCGGCGAAAATTGGAGAACAGAGCAATCAGAGAGTTAAATCTCCAGGAGAAAAAAAAAAAGAGGCCCAATTGCCGCAGGCCAACAAGCACGGCAGACTTCTGAGGCAAGTGGAGCAATGGACGAGGGGCCCACCCACCTGCATTCCAAGACCCTGTCAAACCACAACAAACGTTGTGTTGTGTGTGCTAGACTGGCCGAGCCGGAGCGGTTTCGCGTGCGCGTATAAGAGCCGTGCTGCGCATGCGCGAGGAGCAGTGATGTCACACAGCTGGCGCTCCGGAGCCGCCACCGCCGCGCGCGCCTCGCTGGTCTGCGCATGCGCATATAAGCGCATTCGGCGTCCGATTTTTACGAATGGGCGCAGACGCAGTGCAGTCTGGGTAACCTCGCCGGCGCGGAATGCAGCATGTCGCATCTCGCGCCGGCTGCAGCTGGGGCGCGCTGACGAACGCCGGAGTAAAGGCACGTTCACACCGAGCGCGGATCCGAAAAGCGGAGAGGCGGATGCAGAAAGCGCACGTGGATTATCCGCAAAAGCGAAAAACCCGCGACTGCTTGCCCGGATAGAGTGACCTAGAATAGGGGGAGTGTCCAAAACGCCGCGCGAATACATGCGAGAAGCTAAGGTCTTTTGCGGTGAACTTCCGTGCCGCGGCGCTGCCGTGCCGGACCCGTGGGCTTTCTCCGCGGCGGAAGCCGCGTCAAAGCGGCGAGCGTCTGCTTCGCGCCTTATCTGTCGGCCGCTATTAGCCAAAATTAAGGCAATTTGGGCAATACTTAATACTGCATCACTGCAACATAATACTGCAGAGACTTCACGCACAGAGAGCGCGTTTGGGCGTTGTGAAATGGGGATTTTTTATATTTCCTTTCAGCTGGTTTGTCACCGCGATGGTCTACACTTACGCGGCTGTTTGAGGACCGCATTCTGTGTGCACTTCATCGTGAGAGAAGGTGCTTAATTTACTTTCGTGTGGAATGACGAATGTAAACTTGCTGCAGGAGAGAATAAACTGGAGATGACAAGGAGAACTTAGCAGATATGCACCTAGTAACTAGCTCATGCTAACGTGTTTGCACCCTTCATATCCTCTCTTTTATTTCGTGCATTCGATTTGTTTTATAAGGCTGCCTCCCGCGCTCGGCTGTTTCAACCAATTCGTGCGAAGCCGAATGTGTCAGCCGGCGTGGCCACGGTACCAAAAGTAAAAATGTACTCGCGGAACTCGCGGCTCATCACTTGGTATACATGAAAATTCGAACGGAGGGGCACGAATGTACGTATGCCTAACACGACCGATAGGTCATGCGTAACGACTAACAATAATAATATGGTGTGTGGCGCGCAAACCCGCTTTCTTTAGCCAGAAATAATTCTGACGATGTTGGGTCTGACGATTTGTTTCCGCCACGTGATAAAAAACGTGGTGGTCACCAATATCGATGCCAACATGTAAGACTTACCCATACGTTTGGAGAACTGACCGCATAGGTAAAATGTATGCAAAAACTGTCATGAAAAAAAAAAAAACACGGTTCCTTATACATTCGCCTGAGACAACTCGAAAACGAAAGCCATCTCTTTCGTCAGTATATGCATTGATACTCTCTCGCCCCTATCCGAAAGCTTTCTGCACATAAGTTTCGGACTGCCCACAGGATCGAAGGCATTAAAAGCTTTCTGCACCTCGCCTGCTTTTACATTGCCTCAGTGATCGGCCCCGATCACGGAGGCAATGTAAAGCGACCATGTCATCTGATGATGTCATCATATGTAGTCACGTTGAATGAGGTCATAGTGACGTCACAAGTTTTGTCGACCTGTGGCGTCATCGTGACGTCTTCGCGTGATGATTTTGTGCATCGCTCATGTTGGTGACGCGGGACGCCGACGGTCACTTTTCGTGCTTGATGAGGCATCTAAGGCTTTAGCCTTAAAAAAAAACAAGACAAACTAAAGTAAATGAAACGATAACAGTGCAACATCGTGTATGCCTCCCTTCATGTTACGAGCGATCACCCGAAAACTTACGTGATGCTCAGCTCAGAACAGCTGATTACACGCGTCGGTGGGACAAAAGAGGCTTGCTTTACCCGTCTGGTCATCTCTATATTTATTCAAGAGATGACCAGACACGCTGTTTAAGTATTCCGGAGCTTCAGCACGAAATTGTGGTGGATGCTATACTGAGGTCATCAGGAAAAAGCGGGAAATTGCGGTCGGGTGCCCTGTTGACGCGCACTCAATTGCCGCAGAAACAATTATATTTTATGTAACTACTCCTTCACATCTTTTTGTAGTCTCTGAACCGGGCGAACGCTAACCGCCGAGATTTGTGAATATATCTGAAGTTGAGAATGAGTTGTTTAAAACTGTTTTCATTTCGTATGGTGAAGGCTTGAAGCAATGCACGCATCTCGCGCGAAAGTTTCATAGTGACGTTCAGCAATCTCTGTAGATAGAAACTATAAGAACGAAGTATGAGTGACCACAGCTGGCTCCGAAACATCTAGTCGATGGTATATATATATATATATATATATATTGATGGTACGCGTTTAGCGTTGAGTCCGTGAGGCGTTTAATAAATAAATAGCACAGGTTCAGCGACCAGCAGTCCGAAACGGAGCAAGCACGAGCACCAACAACCGTCCTCGTCTTCGTCTTTCACTGGCGCCCCTGTTTGCGCCCTATCCATTCTACAAATCACTCCCCCGCAGAAAAGGAGCCATCCTGGCGACTTAAGGAACAGGGACGACTGGTGGGTCGTAATGCGGCTTCAGTCGGTCGACGTGAACAATCTCACGGCCACGGCGGCGCCGGTCTGCGGATGGTTGAACGGGCTCGACAACATAGTTGACGGGAGAGGCTTGACTTAGGACGCGGTAGGGGCCTTCATACTTCTGCAGTAGCTTTGTGGAAAGGCCAGGAGCAGAGGAGGGAACGCGAAGCCACACCAATGTTCCAGGCGAATATGACTGGGGAGGCAGGTTTGCGTCATGGAGGTCCTTTTGGCGTGCTTGGTCTTGTGCGGTTAAGGAACGTGCGAGCTGCCTGCATTCCTCGGCGTAGGTGGCGACTTCAGATAGAGTTGTGGACTCTGAAGCGTCCGGGCGGTACAGAAGAATGGTGTCCATAAATGAGGAAGGTTCGCGGCCGTAAAGAAGAAAGAAGGGAGAAAATCCTGTCGTAGACTGAGTAGCGCTATTGTAAGCGTACGTAACAAAGGGTAGTATGCGGTCCCAGTTGGTGTGGTCAGCGGAGACGTACATGGACAGCATGTCGCCTAGTGTGCGGTTAAAGCGCTCAGTCATTCCGTTGGTTTGTGGATGGTAGGCGCTGGTTGTCCGGTGCACAACGTTGCATTCACGGAGGAGGGCTTGTACGGCATCAGAGAGGAACGTGCGTCCGCGGTCGCTGAGTAGCTCGCGAGGCGCGCCGTGGCGAAGAACAAGTTGGTGAAGTATGAATAAGCCGACTTCACGTGATGTGGCCTCTGGCAGCGCGGCAGTCTCAGCGTAGCGTGTCAGATGATCGATAGCGACGATCACCCAGCGGTTCCCGTCTGGTGTGTACGGAAGGGGGCCGTACAAATCAATTCCGATGCGATCAAAAGGCCGGGAGGGACAAGGCAACGGCTGGAGCGGTCCAGTGACTATACGTGGGGGGCTCTTCCGGCGCTGACACTTGGAGCATGAACGCACGTATTGGCGGACGAAGCGGTACATGCCACGCCAGTAGTACCGCAGCCGGAGGCGTGCATAGGTTTTGATTACACCAGCGTGGCCGCATTGGGGATCCGCGTGAAAGGAGGCACAGATATCGGCACGGAGATGGCGAGGAATCACCAACAACCACTTGCGACCATCAGATAGATAGTTGCGGCGGTATAGGAGCCCATCGCGGATGGTGAAATGTCGAGCTGTGCGCCGCAGCGAGCGAGTGGCGGTACGTGGTGAGGGCTTAGATAGGAACTCCATTAAAGAGACTATCCAAGGATCCTGACGCTGCTCAGAAGGCATGTCAGCGTGTGTAAGGGCCGCAGAATCGTAGCTGGACACAGACCCGTTGCCACAGTCATGGGGAAGGGGAGAGCGAGAAAGAGCGTCGGCATCTGAATGTCTACGGCCTGACCTGTAGACGACGCGGATGTCGTATTCTTGGAGACGTAATGCCCATCGAGCTAGACGACCAGATGGGTCTTTCAGTGAAGATAACCAGCAGAGGGCGTGGTGATCAGTCACGACATCAAATGGGCGGCCATAGACGTAAGGTCTAAATTTTGTAATTGCCCAAACGATGGCTAGACATTCTTTCTCCGTGACCGAATAATTTTCTTCAGCTCTGGTGAGAGTGCGACTTGCGTAAGAAACAACGTACTCGTCGAAGCCAGACTTGCGTTGAGCAAGAATAGCGCCAAGGCCGATTCCACTGGCGTCCGTGTGGATTTCGGTAGGGGCGTCTGGGTCAAAGTGACGGAGAATCGGTGGCGATGTCAGTAGGTGACGTAATTTCGCGAATGCGGCGTCGCAAGCGGAAGACCATGCCATGACACCTTGGCTGTCAGAAAGTAGGCGTGTTAAAGGGGCCATTATGGATGCGAAATCACGAACGAATCGTCGAAAATATGAGCATAGGCCTATGAAGCTCCGGAGTTCTTTCAGGGTCGACGGCTTGGGAAACTCGGCGACAGCGCGGAGCTTTGCAGGGTCGGGTAGAATGCCGTCCTTGCTGACAACATGTCCCAAGATGGTGAGCTTCCTGGCGGCGAAGTGACACTTCTTCATATTGAGTTGTAGACCAGCCTGTGTGAGGCATTCCAGGACACTTGCGAGGCGCAGAAGATGGGTGTCGAAGTCCTTTGAAAAAACTACGACGTCGTCCAGATAACAAAGGCACGTGTTCCACTTGAGACCTCGAAGGATGTTGTCCATAAGACGCTCGAAGGTGGCGGGGGCGTTGCAAAGGCCAAACGGCATCACGTTGAACTCGTACAGGCCGTCAGGAGTTACGAACGCAGTTTTTGGGCGGTCAGCTTCATCCATAGGTACCTGCCAGTACCCCGATCGAAGGTCCAGTGAAGAAAAGAACTCCGCGCCTTGCAAACAGTCGAGCGCATCATCGATTCTGGGGAGCGGATAGACATCTTTGCGTGTGATCTTGTTAAGGCGCCTATAATCAACACAGAATCGGATGCTACCGTCCTTCTTTTTCACAAGTACCACGGGGGAGGCCCAAGGACTGTGAGACGGCTGTATAACGCCACGACTAAGCATATCAGTCACCTGGTCATCAATAACTCGGCGTTCAGCGTGAGAGACCCGGTATGGACGCTGACGCAGGGGTGCATGGCTCCCGGTGTCTATATGATGGACGATGGCAGACGTTCGACCCAAACTGGTTTGCTTGTAGTCGAAAGACGTCCGAAAGCGGTCGAGAAGCTTCAAGAGTTGGGTGCGTTGAGCAATAGGAAGGTCCGAATCAATTGATGGAAGGAAAGCGTCTAGGGAAGATGTGTTGGACGTGGTAACGAGATCAACGCTGGCGACCTGGAGACTTGTTGTGCGATCGAGCAGTTGGCTGGCGCAAACAGAATCAATCTCCTCAAGACGCCCTATACATTCTCCGCGGAATACTGTGGCTGCGACCGAAAGCAGGTTCGTGACATAAATGCTTGAGCAGGAGTCTTCGATCGTGACAAGAGCAAAGGGGAGAATGAACTTCTTACGAGAAGTGAATGCTCCTGACGGTGTGAACATGGCGCTAGAGAAAGCATAGTCGCAGGAGATCGGTACCCGGACAGAAGACATAGGTGGGATGTCCGTGTCCGCGGCGACGACGACACGAGGAAAAGGTGACTTGCCAGAATCGATGTCGGAGATCGCTGATAATTCTAGTTCGGCACGGGCACAGTCAACAATGGCATGATGTGTGGAAAGGAAGTCCCAGCCCAATATAACGTCGTGCGAGCAGTGTGGAAAGACGACGAATTCGACGACATACAAAACGTCCTGAATGAGTAGCCGAGCCGTGCACGTCACGGAAGGTTGTATGGGATGTGCGGTTGCCGTACGGAGAGAAAGACCAGAAAGCGGAATCGTAATTTTTTTTAACTTGCGGCACATTGCTTCGCTCAACACAGACACAGCAGCTCCCGTATCGACTAAGGCCTGCACGGCAACACCTTCAATGAAGACAGTTATTTCGTTAGCAGGTTGAGAACGAGGTCTTGTAAATTTCGACAGCGGCGCAGTTCTTGCCTCCGGAACTGCGATGGTCAGTTTTCCGTTTGGACGGGCGAGGGGCGACGAATCATTGGCGAAAGCGAACGTCGGCGCGGGGACGGCGATCGACGGGAGTTGAAAGCTCGGCGGTTGGATGAAGAGGTGTCCGAAGTTGCGTGGGAGGGCATCGGCTGTGGTGGCTCTGGACGGACGTAGCTGTAACTTGCGTCAACGGTACTTGGACGGGCAACGCGGCGGCGGCAGAAACGCTCGACATGGCCGGGTAGACAACAGTAGTAACATATTGGTCGGTTGTCCGTTGTGCGCCAAGGATTATGAGGAGGGGTGACAGGACGGCGATAAAGTGGAACGGGAGGGCCTGCCGGCGTCTGCGTTGAGTAGAATGCACTTGAGGAGTGAGCAGAGTCCGTGCCGTGTGGCAGCGCATGTGACTGCCTTCTCGCGACGTCAGCGTAGGTCAAGGGCGCGGATACAGGCGGCGGCTGGTGCGTAGGCGGAAGGGCTTCGGATACTTGCTCCTCAATGGTTTGTCGCAGCGACGAGGGGATCCCATGAGCATTGCCTGGGAGAAAGGGTGCAAGAGACAGTTGTCGGGCAACTTCCTCTCGGATGAACTGCTTGATTTGTTGCGTCAATACCGTCGGGTCCGGAGAGATGGCGCCAACGGTGAGTGCTGACGTACTGGTCGTGTCGAAGCTAGGACGGCGTGTGGAGATGCGCTGCTTTCGCAACTCGTCGTAGCTCTGGCAGTGCTGAATGACGTCCGTGACTGTTTGAGGGTTTTTGGCCACAAGCATGTGGAACGCATCGTCCTCGATGCCTTTCATGATATGCTTGACTTTGTCAGCCTCGGACATGGCAGGATTGAAGCGGCGGCAGAGGCCCACGACGTCCTCAATATAGGAAGTGAAACACTCTCCAGACAGTTGGGCGCGATCACGCAAGCGCTGCTCTGCGCGGAGCTTGCGCACTGTCGGTCGGCCGAATACGTCCGCGAAAGTCGCTTTGAAAGAGGCCCAGGTGGTAATCTCAGCCTCATGGTTGTTAAACCAGAGTTCCGCGACTCCTCTCAGGTAGAACTGGACGCGGCCGAGTTTGTCGTTATCGTCCCACTTGTTGTTGACACTCACTCTTTCGTACGAAGAGAGCCAATCTTCGACGTCCTGCTCATCAGTACCGCTGAAGATGACTGGGTCGCGCTCCCTTAGAATACCGGGACAGCGAGGAGCTGGGGGTGTGGCAGCATTCTGCTGTGCGACGTCGTCGGGCATGGTTGACAGGGAAGGTAGAGTCCGGTTACGGAGTTCCAGGGTGCAAAAGAGAACCAGCACTCTCCACCACTTGATGGTACGCGTTTAGCGTTGAGTCCGTGAGGCGTTTAATAAATAAATAGCACAGGTTCAGCGACCAGCAGTCCGAAACGGAGCAAGCACGAGCACCAACAACCGTCCTCGTCTTCGTCTTTCACTGGCGCCCCTGTTTGCGCCCTATCCATTCTACAATATATATATATATATATATATATATATATATATATATATATATATATATATATATATATTGTCATGACGATGAGCGGCAGCCTAGCTTGGGCGCTCGTGCTTGCCCAGCACGAGGAAGAGAAAGACGAGGCAGAATAGAACAGCCGACCTAGCGTACGGGCGTTGTCTCTGTTCCCTTCCTTGACAATATATATATTAGATGCCAAGCATCTTATGGCGGAGTTCCATCCGGTGGTGGTGATGGTGTGCGGCGTGGCCGCCCTTACTGCACATGCGCAGACCTTCTCCACTTCCCCTCTCTACTTCCTCTCTGCCATTGCCCTCTCCACATCACCACTCCCCTTCCCTTTCCCCTCTCGTTTCCCTTTCCCACCCCCTCTCTACTTCCCCTCTCCCCTCCCCTCTCTACTCTCCCTTTCCCCTTCTCCCCTCCCCCTCTCCACATCACCTCTCCACTTCTCCATTCCCTGTCCCATCCCATCTCCTTTGCCCCTCTCCACATCCCCTCTCCCCTTCCCCCTCACTACTCCACCTCTGAAACGGGCTCTACATGCCGAAACACTGCTTCGCATCACCTCATGGTCCCATTTAGCGGGAGATGGTGTGATTTCTTATCGCATGCTGCAGTTTTTGAGGCTCGGTACATAAGGGACCTCTGCTTTTGAACAACTTTCTGAAGTGATTGAAATATTATACTTCTATTTGCCAATTTGTTACCGTATTTTCGATCAGGCAGCTATTTAACTTGTACAGCAAGAATGGGGTATTTGTAACTTTATTTCATAATATCTGGATATTTGTGAAGCATTTTCTGGATTACGCCTTTCATGGAAAAACTTGTGGAATAAGTTTAGTTTATTTGGCATTGCTTTTCTTTCAAGTGTTTGCGCACGATGAGCCTTGTTGTACGCTACCTCAGAAGAAGTAAGCCAACAACACTGCGGTCGTATGGCCGTTTCTATTCCATTTTTTTTTGTTTGCCTTGCATCTTCCCGGTGTGCTCTGTCCATAAAAAAAAACGCCAGGCCTGCGCGGAAAGCGCAGCACAGTCACAGCGAAAGCTGGAAGAGCGGCATTTCTAGAGCCCGTTGTAAACTCTCTTGGAGCTACTCATACAAGTACCCTAGCAAGGTATCCACTACGCTACAAATCACAATATTTGTGAAGTTGGGAAGCACCTACAACGCCATTATTCATCATTGTGCCCAGAAGCGAGGTTCCAGCTACACATATGTAAGGCATTATGTGCACTTTGTTTACGTGACGACTGATCACGATGAAGAATTTGGACTCAGCCCTTGTAATGGGTTGGAAGCTTTAAACAGCTCACCAGTTACGTAATTCGCATTATCTGACGCCCGGTCGCTATTTCACTCTCCCACCATGCAATATAACATACGCTGACGTGAGAAAGAGAGACAGAGAGAGGAGGGAAGAACTTTATCGAGACCCTGAGGAAATGGATGATGGGCTTATGGGCTTCCTTGGCAACCAATGCAAGTGCACTTGCGAGGAACCCACTACGCTATACCTCATCATAATTTGTGTGACATAGGGAAACGGCAACTATACCATTTTTCGTCATTCAACGGAGAGCCGTGGTACCCGCAACAGAATCCAAAAAATCAGAATCAGAACAACACAATCCAAAAAATCATGTGTCAAGCGACATCAGCGTGGCCTAGTTCCAGTCACAGAGTTTAAGAACGTTGGTGCGTGCGTAAAAACGCGCAAAACGGACACGCACACGCAAAAAACGAAAAAAGAAACTTAATCGCATGAGCAATCGGGCAATAGCATCACGCATGCAAGAATTAGGAGTAATAAAAAAGGTAGATAACACGCGCAGTGACGGCTTCACACTACGAGCTTTTTACTCATGGTCGCCAGTGGTTTGCTAGCCATATGCACACCGCTTCATTCGACATTTCATTAGCCTCCACTAGCATTTTACAGTGACAGCTGTTATGAGATCATTTCACCGGCCGTTTTTGCGCCGTAGTTGTTCGCCGCCGCCGCCGCCGCCGGTGTCCGTAACCACTATCGCTCGAAATAAGAAAAAAAAACGAAATGAGAAAAAATTTCCAGGATGGAACGGGGTTCGAACCTGGGCCCTCTGCGTGGGAGCCCAGTGTTGTGCCTCAGAGCCATACCGGTTTTTTTTTCTTTAATTCATGGAAATATGACCCGTTATAGCTGTGAACCACTTACTACATACTTCGTCACATTAGAATTACCTTAACATTCAGAACACCCACATTGTTGCCTACAGTAAGAGGCTGTTCAAAAGTCAGGCAAACACACACAAGCGTCCAGAAGTGCAAGCCACTGCGGAGCGGGCTCAAAAGTCTCAAACGCCATACCGGTGCTTGGAACTGCCTTGCAAGAAGGCGCTATACAGGCTTCATGTCCAGAAGGAACCACATTAACATATGTAATTTAGTGTGGTAGAAGAGTGAAATAACAACCACGCACCACACAACGCGAATTCTGTAACCAGGCGTCACACAATGCGAATTGCGCAACGAGTGGGCTGTTGGATGCTTCCAACCCATTACAAGGGGCTCTGAAATAATTCTTCATCGTCATCAGGCACAACACCAAAAAAGTGTGCATAATGCCTTACAGATGGTACCTCGCTTCTCCGCAAAATGACGAATAATGTCGTGGTGGGTGCTTCCTAACTTCACAAAAATTATGATTTGTGGTGTGATGAGCACGTTGCTACTGTACTTGTATTAATAGCCACAAGAGAGTTTATAACGGGATCTAGAAATGCCGCTCTTCCAGCTTTCGCTGTGACTGTGCTGCGCTATCCGCTCAGGCCTGGCATTTTTTTGCTCCTATCCTCTTCAGACCTGAGAGAAAACTAGGCAGGGTAAACTGTTATAAACTCTTTATTGCAACCATTTCAAAGCCCCGAAACACTTTTCGGAAGAAATAACGAAAACTGTAATTTCAGACGAGAAATTAGCTGTACCCATTTGTGTACAACAGGCCTAACATGAGTGAAAGTCAAGAAAGCAGTTTATGTTGAGAAGGCAAAGAAACAGGTCACATTTAGTGCACCTAACGCGTGTTTTTCCGCTGCAACCTTGATTGCCGCATCTCATCTGAGACTATAAGGGCACACGCTCTGGAAAATACCCGTACTTGTCCAATCGGACCTCACTTGGCGGCATGGAAGTCACCTTGGCACGTTTAGGGAGTGCAGCAGTCTCGCCAATTTCAAGATCCTGCTCTACTTCGTTTACGGCTTCTTGCATTTCGTCGACGTGGGCGCGAATTAGCGTTTCCGCAACTCGGTTCTTAAACTCGAATTGATCGAGAATATCTTTTGCTGCAACGTCCATGAGTTTGCAGTCATTCCTGTATTCAATCCAGGCATTTGCGACCGCTAGGTCTAGAAAGTGGGCAAATACCCTAATGGTCCACTTCTTCGTACGTATTTTTGTCCTGTAATAGGGCACGTATCTGTCCGCAAGATCAACACCGCCCATGTTTTCGTTGTATATTTTGATGCAGTGCGGCTGCGGCATATCTACTTTCTTCCTCTCTTCCTTCGACCATCTTCTGCAAGTGCCTTCTGGAGTGATGCCGCAGGCAGTCGAAAGAATCATGACTGAGTTTCGATCGTTCCACTTCGTGAGACACATTTCTCCATCACTGCGGACAACGCAGCATGATTCGCCTCGTTTCATGTTCTTTTCGTTTGGAAGCTTTGATGCCGCACCTCCAGTTCTGTTTGCCATAATTGTACCGGTAAGATGTGCATTCCTTCGGAGAAGGTATTCGGCGAACTTCAAACCTGTAAAAAAAGGTCTGTGAACACATGAACTGGTTGTTCTTCCGGCACTGTATGCAGAAGACGCTTCACTATTGCCCCGCCAAGACCAAGTTCTTTCGTATCGGCTTCAGGAACAGTTCCTTTACCTGTGTAGATGCCGAAATCTAAGACAAGTCCATCAGAACTCGTCAAAACAAAGTTCTTAAGGCCGACGGGATTTGGTTTACTGGGCACGTATTGTCGGGCAGGACAACGTCCGCTGAATGGAATCATTTGTTCGTCGACAGATACTGCTTTTGGACGCGGTAGCTCGAGGCACGCTTTTCGAAATGACTCGATGATGGGTTCCGCTCTGAACAACTTGTTTTCAGTTTGTGCATCGGTTGTTTGGCTGAGGTCCACGAAGTGCAGCATACGGCGTAACTCGAAGAATCGGTCGCGTGTCATGTTTCCTGTGACAAGAGGCACAGCCGATATGCGGGACCAGTAGAGTCTTGCTCTTGGGAGTCCGAGAAGGCCCATTAGCATGTGTATTCCGGCAAGTTTTTTTCATTTCTGCCGGTGACGTTCGCACTGACCTGTGGTCACGCATCTGAACAGAACAGAGATTTGTTTGTTCTGCGCAGAGCTTCCAAAAGGGTTCTGGAAAATACTTCGCAAAGTAGGCAAACGGAGACATGGGAAACCTTGAGTGGACTTGGCACGGCGCAGAGTCCGAAGTGCACCTGAGAGGGAAGCTGCAATAAAAAGTACCAGTCACAAGGTAAACTCAATAGGCTGCAGTCAAATAATGCTGTTATCTTCAAAACAAATAACTGAAACGGAGCACGCACTCTGTCGCTTTCCAAATGGGGCCACGACCTTGAACTTTGTGGCTAGCTGGCGTGTCATCTTCAACTTCGTCATCGTCGTCACTGCTGCTACCTGAGCATTCACTGCTGCTGCGTGGCTCATCCAGAATGTCGTCTTCATCAGACAAGTCAATGTCGCTCTGAAAGAGTAGCTCTTGAATCTCCTCATCGCTGAGTAACTTGCCTGTAACAATCAACAGAATCAAATTTATTTTCAACGTAATGACCTGAAGTACCCAATTGGGTACAGTTGTAAATAAGTTGCGCTATCTCTAAGGCAAGACGTAGGAACAGGCCGAAACTTTCCATGCTCCTTCTCTAATATATCCTGAACGTTAATATACAATATTTAAGAAGACATATGTAGTATTTATTGAATGAAAAAAAGTTAAACTCACCTGGTCGCTTGCGCGCGCTTTCTTTCCGTGATGCCGCCATACTCGTCTGTACTGCGAGAGCATGGATGGATGGATGCTATGAGCGTCCCCTTTAAAACGGGGCGGTGACATGTCTGCCACCAGGCTCGACGAAATAAAAAAGCTTCCTTGTTTCATGTTGGCCTATTACCTTATCTACATTGATTAAATCTATGTTATTATACCAAAACAATATAAATTCACTGTCCATCTCTCTGCCTCTTAAGGCAGAATGACCTTATTTTTCCCCCATTATTTATTTTTGTTCTTTATCTCTACTTTTCTGCCACCAATACTCTAACCGTCTCTTACTTATTTCTATCGCGGACGTGTGCAGCTTTCCATTGTTTTCCCTAAAACCCAAGGCTTCATGTAGACTCGTGCCCACACGTATACCTGGGTGAATATCGCCACATTCAATCAGTACATGTTCCATCGTTTCCTTAGTTCCCCCGCAGCATGTACATTGTTCTTCTTCGTTACTGAATCTCGCTTTATAACTACGCGTTCTAAGGCAGCCCGACCTTGCTTCAAACAGTAAAGCGCTTCCCCTTGAATTATCATAAAACCTTTCCCTCCTTATTTCGTTTTTTCCCTTTCGGTAGTTACTCAGAGCCGGCTTCTTTTCCATCGCTGTCATCCAATAAGTCCTCTCCGCCTCTCTGACCTTCCGCTTAATGCTCCTTGTTGCCATATCGCCCGCACTGCTAGCCGTATATTTACTGGTGAGCCTCCTAGTTCTTTTTCTCCACTGCGTGTCAACACTTTTTCTATACAAATACCTGAAAACCTTCTCTGCCCATCTACTGTTCTTCATTTTCCTCAGCCTCTCTTCGAATCTCATTTTGCTCTGAGCTTCCCTCACTTCAAAGCCTGTCCATCCCATATCACCCTTTACAGCCTCATTTGTCGTCTTCCCGTGAGCGCCCAACGCGAGGCGGCCCACCGTCCTTTGATTTACATCCATTCCTGATTGCACCTCTGACTTCATGCACACCACTGAGTTCCCAAATGTAAGCCCCGGAACCATCACACCCTTCCACAGCCCTCGAAGCACCTCGTACCTATTGTATCCCCATAAAGCTCTGTGCTTCATAATTGCAGCATTCCTCTTTCCCTTTGCTACCGATGCTTTCTCTTGTACCTCCATATATCTATCCCCCTCATTTACCCATACTCCGAGGTACTTGTACTCGCTTACCCTCGGTATTTTTTGGCCCTGTATAAAGACCACGTGGTCTTCGTGATCATTGAATACCATCAATCCACATTTTGTTGCGCTAAATCCTAGTCCTAGAGCCTCACATTCCCTTCCGCATACATCTGCCAGTCGCTGTATATCATCTTGACTGTCCGCAAATAAGACAATATGACATACATGAACCTGCGACGACATCTCGTGGGGATTTTGTTAACTGATGCTTCCGCGTGCAGAAGAACCCATTTTCGCCGAGCGGTATTCGACTATAGGAGCATAGCGGGCGTTTTTCAAATGTACCCATTTTGGTACTCACGGACTGAAGAGGATAACGTCATTTTTCATCCTGAAAAACTGCTCATGACGTCCCTTGGTAATTTCTTTCCCTTTTCGTCGCCAATGTTTATCATAAACACGTTATACGCGTCTCAGCGATGCACTTCCCTTCACTCCACGCGCGCACTCACACCACATCCTCATCGCTAGTGACATGACGTGCGTCTATGAACACTTCAAAGTTCACATAAAGAAACCAGGTCACTGTGTCTATTATCACAATTTCACAGTGCTCGGGCAAATCAACGTCATCCCCGTGAGGACAAGCCAGACTTCCTAAGGCTACGCGCCGTAGGCCACGCACCAGAAAGGACGAGCGGTGCAGCCGCTGCGGAGAGATGACTTCGACGTCGTTGCTGAGCTACATCGGCGGTACAGCTCACGGCTGTACACCAGCGACGCTGCGAACATCGCTGACGCGACCAGCCGTACGACTTCACCCCGAAGCAGCAGCTACGTCAATGCAACGCACTTGTGACGAACTGTAAATATGACTATTAGTTTTTTGTACATGATTGCTTAATGGAGTGTTATAGTTGTTTTGCGTGTCTGTTTTGATACTGGGGTTCTTCATAATTGAGTTTTCCAGTTATAAAGATTTTTCGTGATCCACAACGTTCCTGCGTCGCGTTTTCCATCTATAGAGGCCATGACGAAATATTGGCGAGCTTGCCAGGATTGTTTATCCTACCTTATTGGTCTCTCACGTCACAACAGCATGGACTACGAGGAATTGTTGGGAGGAGCGACTGCGCTGGGACTCAGCAGAGATGAGTCAATCACGTTGTTCGAGCGTGTGGAAAAGGAAGCTGGCAAGGCGCGTGAAGCCGAGAAGGAGTTACGCCTCTTAAAGTTGCGATCAGCAGACGCGTCTAACGTAAGAGATGATGAGAGTAGGTCATCCGTATCAGTAGAACAGGAGCTTTCCAGAGCAAAGAGCGTTTGTCCGCGGAAGCTAATGGCTCCCTTTGATGATAAAAGGGATCATCTAGATGCTTATCTGCACCGTTTTGAAGGAATAGCTGTGGGTCAAAGATGGGAGAGACGTGAGTGGGCGATAACACTATGTCTATGTTTAGTAGGCGAAGCCTTGAGTGTGTTTAGAAGAATGCCCGCGTCCGAGTCGATGGACTACGACAAGGTCAAAAAGGCTTTGATTCAGCGATTCAGGTTAACAGCTCAAGGATTTCGAGAAAGATTTCAAAAATGTAAACCCGAAGACACAGGGTCAGGTAAACAATTTGTTTGTAGATGAAGAAACTATTTCGAGAGATGGATAGAAATGTCCGACACAGAGAAGACATATGAAGGTGACCGAGATAGAATCGTGATTGAGCAATTCGTGACTTGTTGTAGTCCATTCCTCAGTGTGTTCCTTAAAGAACGAGCATTGAAGCGGCTTGACGACTATGCTTAGTGTGCTGATCAATTTCTTGAAGCGCAAGGCTCCAACAACTTAAGTAAAAGAAAGGAAAATCCCTATAAAATGGACGGTGGTGAAAACCAAGCAATGGCGGGTGCTATACCAAAAATGCTGAGGTGTTTCTTGTGTAACCGTGTCGGTCATCGTGTCCTTCACTGTCCTCTCGGAGGAGACAACAGTAAGATGCAGGTGTTTTGCGAACACTGTAAACGGAAAAGGCATCGCACCAAAGATTGCCGACTACGGAACAAGGGCCAAGCTGCTTGTGTAGTCGCGATGAAGAAAGAAGTACCACGCATGATAGAGTCGGACAACAAGCTCCTGATAACAGATGTGTCAAAGACAACAAGAAGAGAGACAGCACTCAGCAAAGGGATGAAACAGCGTATCTACCGGTTGTCTATGGAGAGTTGTACGGGACGCAATACACGGTGCTTGGAGATAGCGGCACGTACAGAGCCTTGGTGAGACAGAGTTTGGTGCATGAAGAGGACATGATAGATGAAACGTCGTCTGTTATAGTGGTTGACAGCCCAGTGCGATGCTTACCGGAAGCCAATATACAGGTGTCAACGCCTTATTACAGCGGTTGGATTACAGTCAAGTGCCTCGAGGAACCATTCTACCACCTCATATTGGGTAATCTACCAGGCGTCAGGAAAGTGGATGAGCCTGATCCAACGTGAAGGAGTACAGGCGCAAGAGCAACAGCACTGCCTCAGAGGGAGTAGGAAGTACATGGCGAATATAAGGACGACGATGAAGCAATGAAGATTGGGGGTGGAGAACCTGCCCAAGCAGTATATTTGGCTGTGACGACAAGATCTTGCCAAAAAAAGACACACCGGCCGTAGCTGCGCTGAAAGTGCCTGCAGTCGAGGTACTAAACGTCACGCCGCAAGAGTTTCCTGAAATCCAAAATGAAGAAAGGTGCATTCAAGCATGCTTTGACAAACAAGAAAATAAAACTCCAAAAAGAAAAGGTAGGACTGTTCACGAGTGTCAGCGACTAAATGGACTTTGTATAGGAGATGCCGGTTTGCGTCAGGAAGGGAAGCTTTGCAGTTGCTCGTACCAAAGGATCTACGACAAGGGGTACTTACTTTGGCACACGACAGCATTATGGCAGGCCATCAGGGCATACGAAGGACGGTTGCGAAGATCACTGAGGATTTCTTTTGGCCGGGTCTACAGAGCGAAGCGAAGAGATACGTGAAGTCTTGTGACGTCTGCCAGAGGACGTTTCCTAAACGACGAATTGGCCGGTCACCCTTTGGAAACATGCCAATCATTGAAGTACCATTCCAGAAAGTAGCAATGGATACCATAGGTCTGACTAGGCCGGCTTCTACCAAAGGAAACCGATATGTTCTCACGATGGTTGACATGGCGACAAGATATCCAGAAGCCATCGCCCTGAAAAATATAGATGAAATGCATGTCATGACAATCTATCTGTTACTGTAATCAGTATAACACGAAAGTAAGTAGTTGAATGTTTACCGTATATCGATATAAGAGAGCTTGTTCAAATGATATTGGTGTCTGACCGGTACATCACTGTTTAATGTGGATGCACCCACGTTGACGCTTGGTGACACATCTCCATCCCGACAACTAACGTCCATGATGAATGAGTGACAGACAGAACTTCGCTAATTACTCGCAGAACTTAAGGTAAGGTTTCCATGTTAAATAGTTACTAAATGCAACCCCGCGACTAGAGGAAAACGCGACGCGCGTCATGTCTACCCTCTAGCCTCGCCGCGTTTTCTCTCGCACCAAGTGCCCTTTGATCGCTTCAAATTTTCCACTTTGTTTTTCTACCTACACTCTAAAGCAAAAGGGTGTTAAAAGGATGTGTGGTACGTCCTTTTGCGGACTAATGGGGCTGCCACAACCATTAATGAATTCAAGGAGATACGGCATCGGGTCTAACCGTGAGTCCCCACAGATCAGCTCAATGGACTAAGAAGTAGTGCTGATATTTACACCTTACCGGGCAACTGTTTGTCCCCAGAGTTGCACCTCGCCAGATGAACGGTCGGTCCACTCAAGTGCTCCATGCGGATGATCTTTTACATGCGAAGCAGCTTTTGCTCGAGGCTGTGTCCGTTGTTCCGTTGGCCACCGTCCGCTTTCTACCACCTAGCATAGCCATCTGAGCGCGCGCTCGCGCCAAAGTGAAGTCACTTCCTCTTGTTCTTCGACCGCCTTGATTATAATACGTGCAAAGCACTTTAGGGGCCCGGGCTGCCGTATGCTGTCCTAGCTTGGCGTAACGCAGACAAAACCATGTGTGCTGGCACGCGCTAACGCGTTAGGGCCTGTGTAAGGCTCTTAGTAAGACGCTGTGGCCTCTCTTCTTACATTCTCTCAGCAATCACGTGATGACGTCGGGGAAGGAGATTCTGCAGACGCGGGATACACCCGCGTGGCGTCCTCCAACAAGAGTTCGGAACGAGTAACAGCAACTACAGTGAATTCATGGTCTGCTTCACTTGCAAGGAAGCGTTAACATTGGGCAAGATGCCCGTGATGAACGGAACTTTAAGTCGACACATGCGCTGCTTCCCATCCCCACATGGTTTCCTTTAGTGGGAGATGGTGTAATTTTTTTATCCTCGGTTAAGATGACCCGTTAATCCCCAGGGATTATTTTCTACAGTTACTCTACGCAAGGCTTAATACTTTTTTTGCGTGTTTTTTTTTTCTGCGATAAGCAACAAATGGTGCGGAAAAAACATGCGCAAAATATTTAGCCATGCGTGCTTGAATGCTTTCGCAGTCATTGAGACAACAAAATAGAAAAAGCAGAATGTGAAACGTTTTATTTTTCTATATACAAAAGAAGTTTCTGCTTTCTTTCAGTACATTCTTTCAGTTCAGTAGCTGTTGGGACAGTTGGTGCATTATGAACTTGAAAATGGGGTACCAGTGAAAACACAAAAAACACGTACACAAGAAGAAGGCGTTACACACGGACGAACACTGGACCTTCACGTGTGCTTTATTGGAAACTGCATGCGTGAGAAGCCTTGTGCGGCAATGCAATTTCCAATAAAGCACAGTTGAAAGTCCAGCGTTCGTCCGTGTGTAACGCCTTATTCTTGTTTACGTGTTTTCTGTGTTTTCACTGGTACCCCATTTTCAAGTTCATTTTCAAATGTCCAATACAGGTCCAACTGCATTGTCATATCTCGTGCAGTCCTTTATGTGAAGCCGCTCTAACGGAAGCGATAAATTTCTGGCATTGCACGCGCCATCGCACATTACAGTCCGCACGTTGTGGAAAACGGCTGCGTCGTGCAAAGCACAAACATATTGCAAAAAAAAATGAGGGACGGTTAAGCTTCGCTTTAAGAGTTGAACGCGATAGCGAAATCCGGCCCCTAGTGCGCACATCAACCACTAAGTCCATACTTATTTATGTGTGTTGTTACACACAACTACACGCACACAGACACACACACACCCGCGCGCGATGTACTTATAGTAATAGTACAAGTATTCGATCTAAAGCACTTCCCTGTGCTAGAGTCGAGACATGTTTCTCAAAATTCTTCACAGATGGCAGCCCATTATCTAATGTTTGCTGTTTGCTTGATATGTTTTCCGCTAGATCGACATAGTTGTCCATTTTTCAGCTGTTTGCAAGTTTGTGTGTGTTTGTTTTTAGCGGCGATGGGTGCACTATCCCGGCTTTTTTCGAAGCATGGCGCCGCGCAAAAGAACGTAGTTTGATGGCCTCGACAATGCGCCTACAAATTGCCGAATGAGCTCATTTTCGCCGTGACACCTGCCGAACAAAATGCGTTAAGGAGACTCCTTCCACTACATGACATTTATGTGGTGTATTTTTTCCAAAGCAGTTGCAACTAACGTCGTGGCTTTGTGGTAGGACACCGGCTTGCCACGCAAACGGCCATGGTTCGATCCTCAATGGGACCGAAGACTTTTATTATTTACTTTATTTGCATCTTTCTCGAGTTTTCGGTCACGGACAATTTTTCAGTCACCAGCGACGTCGTCACAGACGCCGTTACCGACGCCGACGGCGGAATTTCAGCGAAACGAGCTTTCTAATGCTATCGCGATAATAGATAGCCACACTTGACAGAGAGGATGAAGTTGCACGCACGTAACATATACGTGGAAGGTGAAATAAAAACACGTCTAAAATTTGGCATGCATATAATTTCACCGTGATTGCATACATAATCAAAGACTCATTTCGAGCTACATAGTGCAACATCTCTAGTGCAGCAGCCGCAGCTATCACGACAACGCGCTGCCAACGTTTCGGCGAGTTTTCTGCGAGTGGCGTCGTCCAGCTCGAACAAGCCCGCCATCCGCCGCTGCCGTCAGGGAAACGACCGTCGATCGAAGGGCTGTAGAGCGAACGAAAGCCAGACCACCGCTACGAACGGCGGCTAACTGCTTGCTAGGGTGCGACGGGGAGGTCGATCGTCATGGCGGCCAATTTCCGAAATGTACCAAGCACAGATATAGTCGGTTAAAGCCCCCGTCAGCCCATGTGGCGTATTCTGGGCGCATGACATACAATCGAGACCGTTGTCGGCCACCGAAATGCGCTTTGGACGAGTCACAGCGCAGCGGCGAGGCCTCTTGCCCAATAACGCCTGCTCGCTGCTAATCATCGCCGCGAACCATCCGTGAGCGCCCTTACGGGGGCCGACGGCAATGGCGGCCACTCTCCAGGCGGTCTCGAAGCACCGGCGAGTGGACGCGCAAATCGGAACGCGCGGTACATTCGTGCGCGGCATTGGGAACCAAAGCTCACGTTTGGAAGCGGTGCTTGCACGGCCGACCTAAGCGTCATTTTGGGCACACGCTGCCCGCGAAGGCGGTTTGTCGGCAAATTTTGCAGCTGTGGCGGCAAGAACACGTACGCGCTTGCGCTCCTCATTCGGTCGAGCACTGCTGGTCAGCAATAATTATATTGTGACGCACCACAGGTGCAATCCGAAAGCTCTGCGCGTGCGCGGAAGCGGGAGCGGCAGTGTTGTGGTCGTGGACATTCCCACTTGCGATAAGAGCAGCGGTGCCGCTCCACATTGCTTTAGAAGCCTATCCAACACGACGAGTAACGGCACACTTCATTCTGCCGTTACTCCTCGAACAGTCTATCCACCTGTGTCCACGACGCAGCGTCCACGTCGTTTCTTTGCGTTCCTGTCCCTTCGGCGCGCTATAGGTGTTAAGTCTGTTCGATCATCGCGAGCGCCCATTGGGCTCCGTTACTCCTTTTAGATGCGAAGTCACACGGCGTGGTAATCCGCACGCGGCGTAGTAGTCCGCACTCACACTACGCATGCGCAACTCTCCTCCTTCCCTCTCTCCAACAGCTGCGTGTTACTCTCTCCACTTCTCTACCAGCACCTGCTTGCGCTTCTCCCGCGTTCTCGCTTCTGCTCTCACGGCGCACACGCTACTCTCCTCCTGTAGCCTCCTCTCCTTCAAATAGTATAGCGCTGCGCGCGTTCAGTCCAGCGCTTGCCTCGGTTCGCTCCTCTGAAATGCGGGCTCGACATGCCGAAATTCTCTCCTGCGCAGCGCCGCGATGAGGGCCAGCGCATGCGCATCCCCTCCCCCTCTCTCTCCTCTCCTACGCTGCCTCTCTGTCGCGCGCCTGTTGACGTTCCCCGCACGCCCAGTGAGAATTAACGGCCAGGCTAGAGGGAAGACACGACGCGCGTAGTGTTCGTCTTCGCGTTCCACGACTCGAGGTCGGTAGCATGCCCAGCGAACGCCATCAGAACGCGATCGTGATAGTGCTCTGGCTTCGCATCGCCTCATGGTCCCCTTTAGCGGGAGATGGTGTAATTTCTTTCGAGTACTTTTCGTTTAGATATTGTACGTAACATAAAATACCAGATAATCACATGCTCCTTCTTGGCGTTAAAAGTATGCTCTAATTTACTCTACCGACCTAATACGTCGTCATGGTGGACTGCAAGTAAACATGAAATGATCTGTCTTGCTTTGTGCGAAAAGATTTTTTTTTTGCACGATAAGGTGTCCCACTCTTCGCCACTCATTCTTCCATTCTGTGGTAGTAGTACCTGCGTTATCTGTGTTAAAGGGACCCTGAAACGGTTTTTTGAAGTTTTGTCAGCGTTTAGTCAGGAGTATCCCCAAATCATTCGCACCAGAAATTAAGCGACGCACTGTGTACCAAGGCCGCTACGGAATTTACATTTATACACTGCTCCTCACCACTGCCTTGCACCCTCAACTCACAGACACCCTGACATCGCCGGCGATCTCAGCGCTCTCATGAGCGCACTCGACGGTTTGAGCTTCGCCCAGCCATGGCCTCAGATATTGTGCGCCGACGGGTTGCGCGCAATCTCGGAGGCCCAACAAAGACGAAGCTCGCGGAGTGGTTGATATCTGCTCCGACAGGTGCCGCCACACTACCAGCAGATCTTATTTTATTCTCCTGTACGGCGACAATCTGCAAAAGCATGCGGACAAACAAAAATAATTCGAGAACAATCACCGATAAGAGTAAACTCGGGCAATGTGGTTGTGTCTTCAGGGGTGAAGTTACAGCCACAAAAACGTGGATCATGGCGTTGAACGGATAGCGAGAGCGCGACGCTCATTGCAGCGACGAGCTGAAGGGATTCCGCTCGCCAGATGCCTCACGAACATTGCACGATGTCGCAGCTTTACAATGTGGTACACAACACGGCTAGGGCAATTAATTATGTCCAAGAAAAGAAACCTCGAGATAAACACTGTCGCTCAGCTCACGTTAACACGGAGTACGTTGTAACACAGGCAGACGATGCTCGCTGCCCGCAGGAGGTTCAGTGACGTGTACTGGACATATCAAATCAGATCAGCCGCCTGCGTGACGTCGCGCTTCCAATACGACGCGCACTGGAAGTGGGCGGTTTGAAAACGCGTTTGGCTGAGCCGCTGTGATCGGCGGCGATTCGCAGCTTTAAAGCCTTGTAATAAATTACACAGTTTACGCACAGAGCTTAAATCGGTCTGTAAATGATCCTTAGGACTTGCTCTACCGGCTCAATGTGGTCGTACAAAATCGTCAAAACCGTTTCATGGTCCCTTTAACCAGCCTTTGTTTGTAGATGTGTCTTCTTAAGCGAGGATCCCTCTGTAGTCACTTCATATTCAGACCACCATCAGCATATATTACCTAACACGCAGTCTCGCTGGGCATGACGATTGACTTCCGACAGCAAGATCGTAGGCGAAAACGGACAGTTCAGCGGCAATTGTTCAGTGTATACTTTAACGTTCACAAGCGCACAGGCGTCTTTCCCTATTAGTTGAACTATACTTTCTTTATTTCTTTACTTTTGCTTTGAATTTAGGGTCAACTATGTTCAACCTTTTTTTTTCCAGCAACACAAAGATAAGTAGAATAGCCTAGTTGCTATCTCGTCAACCTTCCTACAGAAAGCAAGTTGATGATGAAGCGATACTGTTGATTGGTGCAAGGGCCAAGGTAGGTCAAGAGCGCCACGCACGCAGTAAGCGAGTTAGAAGAGAATAATTTTCGGCTGCAATGGTTGGCACAGCATGGTGCATTCCTGTGGATACGTAATACGAGTTTTATTGTGTACCATACGTGGAGTGCAACTGTACAAAGTATAGAATGTCTCATTTATTCAGCAGTTTTCTGCGATGCAGTGCCTCATCACCAGCACGTGCGAAATATTTCTTCGAACTGCTTCGTCTCATGCTTTAGGAGCAACAAACGGCAAAATACACGGCTCGCAGTGACAGAGCTGTTGGTTCGCATGTGGTCCTTGCTACTGACTCGCCGCCTTGGGTAATAACACGTCGGGTACACCTCTGGCGAGAATTAACGCTGCAGCCTTAAGTAACTCATTGTGCAGTGAACTTGAGCGTGGCCTTGTAAAAAAACACGATGATTCAGAGTTAGCAAATATGCTCAGTTAAGTTCCTTTCAAAAGTGACTCGAGGTGCGGGTTTATTTCGTCTTCGCGGCGACAGCGCGACCAAATTAATCAGAAAGCGCTGTTCAAGTGATAAAAAAAATGCAAGGTAAAATATCTGCACGACGTGGGTTTCGACTTCGACTCTTCTTAGACGAATACGTGACCCTGTGAGTTGTTCTCATAAGAACAAGTTTAGTGCAAGAGTCCTTCAAGAATGGTCACTCAAACGCGAGGATTGCAGGAAAAGTAGGAGAACGGCTGCCGTCCTGCCGTACTTCCTGTTAATGCAAGTCTGTTTTGTGCCATTTTTTAACGCGAATTCACGTCTACCCCTCCACTCGACATCTCGCAGTATCAGGAGGAAGTCTGAGCTTCAGCTGTCACTTATGGCGAGCAGGTTTTGATTCTTTTGAACCTCTTTCTCAGTGGAGGAATGGGTAGACATGTCTACGCAATCAGCAATGAAAAAGTCTGCATTACCCCTACTTTCGGACAAAGACTACCTGTCATTCAGCGATTTTCGATTAAACAAAACAAAGGAATTATATGTACAGTTTCGTCATTGTTATATATATGAGGCCTCGCCGTTAAAATAATTGCACATGAGGAGGAAAACTCTAGTCTAACCAGATGGAGCTAGAAGGTCTTCAGGATACTGTACGCTAGTAGTCTCGTATTTCATTGGCTCCATTAGCGGTGGACGCAGAGGGATGTGAAATTCGTTCTCTATGGTTGAAGTCTGGCAGAATGTTCAACATGTTTCTTGTTATATATTTTCTTAGAAGCGCGCATTGTATTATTGCAGTTTCCCTAAAATTGCGTCTAGCGTTTCCATGAGTTTGCAGAAATAGGAAGAAAGAGAAAAAGTGAATGATGATTTAGGAGCTACATCTGAGATAATCGGGTTTTCCCGGAGTTATTATCACCATCAAGGCTCTCATGAACAAGAGGAAGAAGACTTCTCTTCCACGCGAGCGCGCTCATGCTACAGTTGGCTATGCTATATGTGGTTTTGCCTGAGTTAATCTCATCATCAAGGCGCTCGAAGAACAAGAGGCAGAAAACTTCTCTTTCGCGCGAGGCGGTCACCTCGGGAACGAAGGTTACGCTTACGACGCGGCACATTGCCCCAACTTAAGAACATGGCGAGCCAGCTCCTCAAAAAAGCAACGCATAGCCATGTATACCACAGTATAGCAAGGGGTTTGGAAAGAGAAGTGAGGATGAGTGGTTTTAGGGTGAGGAAAGGGAAAAGGAGGACGGGAAGGCCACGGGATTAGCTGTTTCCATAATATTCGCAGTACTCGTGCGCAGCTTCCCCTGTGGTTTTCTAAGGCGAAAACCTCAGATGCCCCACCAAACACGAAAATTGACCGTCTACGACTTGTGCGAGATTTGGTGAGACCTGACAATATATCGCGAGACCAGCATCGGTGTTACCAGGACTGATACGAGTACAAAAGTTATGAAAGTCGGCCATAATTAACGTGATACTCTAAGGAATGTGTGCGTGTGCAGTCGGTGTGCCAAATGTCTCAAGACCTATATGTGAGTGTGGCTATTATTATTGGGCCAGAAAAGAGGCTCCCACTTTTCCTTTACACCTCCCAAACAAGCCCGTCAGTTCGTGCAGAATTCCGCGGCGATCACATTTTGCGAATTTCACAGCGCTGCGGGCCGCGCATGCGCTCCATTTCGAAAAAGACTTCCCGCGCCTTTGTCCAACGCCCGTCCTATTCTCGTCGTACGCGAAGTGACGTAATCTTGTTCATGGGCAACATTACGCAGCACCGACTTTATCAATTAGTCATTTGCCCCAATAAAGGGCGCCTTGGTCTTGCGGTGATGCACTTTTGTCCACTTTGACTGCGCATTATGAATTTTCATTTTCCTGTGCTGCCCACTGCCGTTTTTGTAGAGCCTGGAGACTGCTGGGAGAAGTGGTACTGCCGGAACGAAAGCCTCCGAGATCAAGAATTGTCTCGCGACTTCTCCGCTAGTGGAAGGGTGATAACCTCGCCATTGACTCGTATCCCTCGCATCACGCTTTCTCCCTGCACCGCTATGACATCAGCGACACCTGGACGAAGCCTTGCTCGATCGTTGGCTGCACCCCATGAACGTAATCGCTGACGTTGTGTTAGGTTCCGGAAGTGGGCGTAGTCACGACAAAGGGCTACGCCTCCCCCCTCCGCTGCTGAGAAGGTTGGGAAGGCCGAGAGAGAAACCGAAACCAGCCGAAGCGGGTCGTTCTATTTCTTGTAACATTCTTATCACAGTATTTATTCACAAAGCCCTTGCGGCAACATGTTCACATCCTACAGCTGCGTAGTTATGCTCAATCAGAAATTTTGGATCAAGCGGTTGTTTAATGGCTTTTCAGTCTGCTATGCCATCATTCCTAACAATATGACCGAGGTTAATACTTACCGAGCAAACGCAACTTGATATCCGCTCCTGGTCAGCTCAGAACACAGAGAGCGCTGGTCTAGAACTGTTTCATTGTTTTGTTTTCAGGTTCTTTTTCCGCTGCAGAGCAAATGCAGAAGCCAACCGCAGAAGCAGCTGTTCCAGCTAGGTCAGGCTATTCACGCTATGCTATGAATATTTAGTCGCTTACTCTAAAGGCTCTCCACTATTTGAAGCAAAGTTTAGCTCTCCTGTATCTAGACTGTTTACTTATCCTTTAAATGTGCACTTCCGCTAATAACTTTACAGCTTTCTGCTTGATTTCCCAATTCCAGATTACTACCACCATGTGCACTTTGATCGCTTCAAATTTTTCCCCGGTTTTTTGTACCAATACGTACCTTGAAATACCAGATATTGACATGCTCCATCTTGGCGTTAAAATTATGCATAGTTTACACTACAGACTTTATGCGTCGTCATCGTAGACTGCTAGTAAACGTGAACTGAACTGTTTTGCTTTGTGTGTAAACATTTATTTGCACGATAAGGTGATGATGATGATGATCAAAGCTTTATTTCTCCCAAAAGAGGGGACTGACCCAGAGATCGGTTACGCTGCTTGGAGTACGTCTCCCGCTGCGTCACTCCGCATTTTTCAATTCAGGGGTAGTTGTCCCTACGTTATCTATGCTAACGAGCCTTTGTTTGTAGATGTGTCTTGTTAAGCGAGGATCCCATTACATTCATTTAATATTCACACCATGATCTGCATATTGTCTGTAAATAATTACTCTACGATACACCTACAATAAATAGGAACCGAAACAAAGCAGTCTTGAGATGATCCGGATGACGAACATGATGCAGCTTTCATTAGAGTTTCTTTTACGAGACGCATTTCACCTACCGTACAGTCTCGCTGTTTATTAAGATGTCCTGCCGACAAGAATGTCGGGGAAAATATGCACAGTTCAATTGCAGTTCTTGACTTTACACCCAAACCTTCACAGTACGCATGTTTCGTTCTCTATTTGTTTCACTTTGGTATTTTATTTCTTCACCTGAAAGTTACTTTACGGTAACCATTGATCTACAATTTGTCCTGCAGAACACAAAAAAGTGGAGCAGCCGAGTTTGCTTATACCTCAGATTCTTAACAGCTAACAAGTTTGAACAGAATATGTTGTGGGTGTAATCCTATATGGAGCAGGTGCATTCCTGTGGGTACGTTTTGCAAAAAATTATTGTGCACTATACGTGGAGTAGGCTATTTACAAACCGTAGACGGTCAAAGTAATCGAGCAGTTGTCCACGACGCAGTACATCATAATCATCCCGTACGAAATTTTTCTTCGAATAACTGGCTCCGAACAAAGATTTCGAATCTTTTGGAATATTTGGAATCTTGTAACGTTTGTTCACACTTCAAGGATATCAAGCGGCAAATTGCGGGGCTCGAATTGACGGAGCTGTACGCTCGTTAGCGGTCATCGGTAGTATCTAGCTGGTTTGCTTTATCAATATAACACGTCCGGCACAGCACTGGCCAGATAATAAAGCTAATACCTTAAGTAAAGTATCATGTACTGACCTTAAGCATGACATTGTAAAGAACACGGTGATTCATAGAGAAGCGAAAACTCCGAGCGAAGCGTCTCTTAAGCGTTCGTCGAGGTGCGCGTTGATTTCACCTTCGCGGCATCCATGCGACTAAACAAACAAAAAAACAGTGTTCGCCTGATAGAAAATGCTAGACAATGTAGCTACACCACGTGGCTTTAGATTTTGAGTATTCTTATACGAATACATAAAAGCCCCCATGAGTTTTAAATGCGAATGCATTTCTTAGTCGGGCTATGTAAGGCATCCGGCGTTGTCCGCTCGCCTCTCCGCTCTCACTTCCTCTCCCATAGCAACATCTGCGGGCGCGCGCGCTTATCCTCGCCCCTAGCAACCGGAGCAGGTGGTGCGGGCGGAGTAGCGGAGAGTGAGTGGAGAGGAGGAGCACGCTCTGGCGTGTGAGGGCGCTCGCATCGCGGGAGCTCGGCTGAGCTCCGACGTGTGTGGAGAGAGGGTAGGTGCAGTGCTTCGCCGCTCCTTCTCTCGCCGCTCGCTCTCTCTCCTCCCTGCGCCACCGCCTCAATGCAGTGCGTTTGAAACGCGTTCGTAGCGTTTGTGCTGCCTTGGCACAGCCTGAAAACAGCGTTCTAAACGTTCTAAACGTGTTTGTGCTGCATTGGAGGCGGTGGAAACATCTCTGAGGGTATTACGAACGCACGTAGGAAGCGTTCGTTGAAAGAGGCACCCAAAAGGCAGACACTTGAGCGCGTCGATGTGTCCAGGTTTATGCCATTAAAATTACTACACCGTGTACTCTCGGCGCAATAAATGCATTCGCATTTCCTCACGATTCCCTTCGGGGAGGTGGGGGCATTTTCTTTTTGTCATCAAAACATGTTTGTTGTGAGATTCCTTTATTATTCCTCACTCTAACGCTGGGGTAGCAGGAAAAGTACGAAGACGACTGCCGTCCTGTCGTTTGTATTAATAAATGTAACTCCCTTTTGCGCCATTCCGTTTAGTGCAAATTTACTTCTACCCTACCAATTGAGATTTCGCATATATGAGGAGAACACTGCGCTTCAACTGCAATCTGTGGCAAGGAAGTCATAATTCTTCGCAAAACTCCCTGATTACCAAGGGAATGGATAGGCGTGTCAACGCAATAATCAAAGAAAAACTTCCGCTACACCCACGTTTTGGGAACTACTAGCTCTCATCCAGTGCTCTTTGACTAAAGGAAACAAATGAATTACATAAAGAACTTCGTCGTTTTTCTCTTTCTTAAACTTTGTACATAAAATGAATACATATGCGGAGGAAACCCTCCGTCAAACAAGAGGACGCACGAAGGCTCTTCAGAATGCTCCATGTCAGCAGCTCTGTATTAAAGTGTGGCCATGAGCGTTATTTATCTGATGTCACGTTTTCTTCGCAGAGTTATGATGCCACTGTTTAAGGTCGTAGGCCACTCAAAAAAATTTTTTTAGTAGCAGCCAGCGTTGAAGTAACTTTTTCTTCAAAACGAGCATGTCCTATTTAACTAACCCAGCTATTTATAGTGCAAAATATTGACTACTTATTTTTTGGGAGGGGATCATTGTCAAAAATAGCCTTAACAGCGGTAGTCACGCCAGCCACCATAATGGGTGGCTTAATTCAGTAAAGCTTTGGCATTTGCGTAACTAATGTTTGGATCAATGCAATGAACTAGGATAACTATTATGCATCAAATCTTAAGGAAGTAATGTTAAAAAACAAAAAAGACGGGGAAAAACAGCCAATTTAGGTTGAAGCTGTTTGCAAAATGATCTGTGAATTTAAAAATATTCCATCAATTTCTTTTATTCTAGTTCATTCGACAGATATATACGTTACAAACTGTTATACAAAATGTTAGTTCGAAGAACACACTGAGAAAAAAGTTATGACAGTTGGCGTCAAATGACTTGGAGGAGGAGGAAATTCTGATTTTGAGAAAAACGTAAAGAAAGATTTCTGAGATTGCAAGAGATGTGCGTCCCCCCTGTGCCCGTTTTTAGAGATTTAAAAACAATTAGAAAAACAAAGGCATATTTAATGACAACTTCTTATGTAACATTCTCAATAAAATTTATAAAGTATTTTGAATATCATTAATATAGACAAAACAACACTTCGGAAAAAACACAATGTGGTTTCGGCTTCACTATACGTGCATGGGGTATGGAAAACATGCTGTAACTTGCAAACTATATGACGATAGGCGGATAATCTTTGTTGCAACATATTTTTGAATGTTTGGGCGTGCACAAAAATTAAAAAAACAAAATCGACCTCGTGAAAAAATTCGACTTTTGAAGGTGGCCTACCACCTCAAATGTGTCTTGTTCTATAGTTTCTTAGCGCACAGTGTATGATATCAGTCTGCGTAAAATTGCCTCTAGCGTTTGCATAAGTTGACGCACTTTATCAGTATTTAGTGTATAAGCACCTCTAGCGCTTGCGTATACTTGTTCAATAAATTTCACGTTGTGGATAGCGTTTGTGTAAGTTATACTGACGCAATTTACAACTGGTAATGCATTAATCTGGGTTAGTTGGTACTGATTGTATGCTTCCATATTGCTAGCGAACACGCACAAAGGACGACATGGAAAAAGATAGGAGGAGAGATAGGACCGCTAGACTTCAACTGATTTTTAATCGACATGAAGGGCACAATATAGTTCTTTGCGCACACGCAGGTGCCACGTTACAGACAAAGTCCTTCCCCCAAAAGGAAAGGAAAATAAAAATTCTCCGCCGCCTATCGGTACCGCCAATTCGCACGTGGTTTCTTCTTACACAGATAGTCCCATTCTTCTTTCGACAACTCGATGGATGGAGTGCTGACACTTGTGTCACCCGCCTTGTGAATTTCGACAGCCTCTACTATTTCCCTCTTTCTCGGTTGCCCGCCAACGTACATCAAAGAAGTGGCGTCATATGCCGGGGCACAATCCTCGCACTTCTTGCAGTGCATCGCAAATAAACCACTCCCCGCTAGCGATCGAACAGCCGAACGATGCTCCCTGAGCCTTTCATTGACGCATCTGCCGTCTGGCCAATATACACCTTGCCATAAGCAAGTGGAAGTGTGTACACGACTCCTGTCCTACAAGCTGTAAACTTTCACAGGTGTTTCTTGGCACACCGCGGCTTCTAAGGTTCCCTCACAGTGGAACGTAGCCTCGCCAAGGGAGCCGTCAACAAGACACCAAGACCGCAATTTTGCGCCACTTTTTGGAGCCGGTGGGAAACGCCGTGGCGCGAAATTGCAGTCTTTGTGTCTTGTTTCATAGTAGTGCACAGTGTATTGTTGCAGTCTGCGTAAATATGCGTCTAGCGTTTGTATAAGTTATACTAACGCAATTTGTAAGTATTTAGTGCAGAAGTACCTCTAGCGCTTGCGCATACTGGTTCAATAAATTTATCTTTGTGTGGATGGTGTGGCGATCTAAAAGAACGAGTTATCTACTGTACGCACATGCTTTGAAACTCCCTGCGTGAAAGTTTGCTCGGATGAGGTTACTGCTCTTGTACGAAGTACTCTCAATTGCCGAACATTTTAACAGTGGAGTTCTTTAGGCTTGGCAAACCTCGGGTTCTCCTCGACAAGAAAATATCATCATCATGAACGGCCTTGGGCGCGCAACGCAATAACTCCACGGGCGCGCGCTCTCCCACTGGGCCGATTTGTCCACCGTGGGATGCACTACTCAGATGAGCGAGTGAACGATTACAGAGATACAGAGAAAGATATCCAAGAAAAAGAAAAAAAATATTCAAAGTCAAAGAAACAATGCACAGAAAGAGAAACAGATAGAAAAAAACAGAGAGCAAGACAGAAAAAGAAAGAAAGAGGGAGACACAAAGGAAGAGAAAGAAAGAAATGGGGAGAGTGAGAAAAGAAGGAAGGCAAGAAAAAAAGGTAGAAATAGAGAGAAAGAAAGAGATACAAAGCGAAATAAAGAAATATAAAGAAACAGAGGCAAAAAGAGATAATAATGCACAGAGAAAGAAGAGAGAAAGAAAGAAATAAACTATAAAGAAAAGCAAAGAAGGCCGCCCAGCTCCGCAGTTGGTTCCCTCCTTAGGCAAGTATTCTGCGCAAACTTTCTGAAGCTGTTTAAGCCGGAGGTTGGGCCATCAGGTGTTCGCAGAAAAACCTCGCCGATTGATGTCGTCAACATGTTAGCCTAGCAACGCGCTGGAGTAAGGAGAGGAGGAGTAGAGGAGAAGTTGAGAGGAGGGGAAGAAGGAATCAATAAAACTAAATAAAATTCCTCGGAGAGGCAGGATTCGAACCCGGGTTTTGACAGGCCGAAGGTGACTGTCGTAACCACTCGGCTGTCCTGGCTCGCTAGCGGAACAGGCATTTCAGAACCATATGATTGATTTGCAATGAGCGAGAGAAGCAGAAAATGATAGAGAGAAAGAGAAAGGAAGAGAGTCGAAGAAGAGAGAAAAAAACAAATAGAGACAACGAAAGAGAGAGTATCAAGTAGACACACAGAGAAAGAAAAAGTTAGCGAGAGAGAGAAATAAAGGAAGCATAGCGTAGCCATCTATTGCACGGTATAGCAATCGTGTGGGAAAGGGAAGTGAGGGTGAGGAGGATGGAAAGGTGGTGGTATGATTGTAAACCACAACATAGCAATATGCACTACAGTAGAGCAAGCGGGTGGGAAAGAGAAGTGAGGCCGAGGAGAAAAGGTCTCCAGCTTCGCTTTCTGCGCAGTTTTCGCGCCACTAGTGTGTAGCTGCCACATATTTGCTAAGGCGAAAACCTTACATGCCTCATCAGACGCAAAAGTTTACCCTCTACGCCGTCTGCGAGATTTCGTGAAACCTGACGATACATCATGAGACCAACGTCCGTGTCAGCAGGATTGGTGCAATATAAAACGAAGTGATATAGTCTGTCGAAAGTCACGTGATGCTTAAAAGAATGTACCTGTGCAGTTGGCGCACCAAAAGTCACAGGACCTCAATTTTAGCACGCTTATTATGAACAGTCCACTGTGCTCACAACAGCATAACCTATGTTACTGTTTACCGGGAAAACACACCTTCATTTCCACTTCTCGTCAGCTCAGGAGATTCGTATTTAGGCTATTCACAAGAAAGAAAAAAATGCGCAAAACGATGGAACACAGAGAGAGACGCACGGAGACTGCGCTGATTTCAAACTGTTATATTGCTTTGTGTTCACTCTTTTTTTGCGCTGTTTGTTCTTTTATAAGTTTGAACCATCTCGCACAAGCAATCACTTCAGCTAGGTCAGGCTATTCGCACTCTACTAATGCCAGTTAGACTTTTAGACTAACATTTGTTCGCTATTTTAGGCAAGCTTTAACCGTCATCTATCTGGACCGTTGATTTCTCTTTAAATGTGAACATCAGGAAATAATTTTGTGGCTTTATGATAGACTTTTAAATCTAGAATACGAGTACTAATTACAGTATGATCACTTCCACGTCTTTTTTGTACCTAAATGTAACAGATCCTACTATAAATCCACAGGCTTGTTTCAGATCCAGCTTTCTTGGACATCGGCGTTTAGTTCGCGTGTCTTCCACCACGTGCCGCATGGTTTTTATCTTTTTGAATCTCGCGCGAAGTCAAGAGTTGCGTCGTGGCTAGAAATAAAGGAAAGAAACAAAAGAAAAAGAGTTCAGAACACACAGCATCACCTCTTGGCTTGGCCTGCCGCCGTTCTCCGTTGTGTCGGCGACGAAGATAAGACCGGCGAGTTGTGGCGTTAAAATGGCTAGTCATATCCCGTTTCTATGGCAACGACTCGTTTAACGCTGCAGAATAAGAAAACGGCGCTCGACAACACCGGAGGTATCGAAAGTGCAGCCAAACGGGTTCATTTATTCCCTTTTTTTTAACAGCAGGTGTGCAATGGCCGCCGTTTGTCCGGTTTGCGGCGTAGACACCGTGTCGGGGTCGCGTCGGCGCGGCCACGTCAAGCGAAATTAAGAATAGCTGTACTTAGTTAAGGTACTGTAACCGTTGACAAGCCTTATTAAGCTATGTTGAGCATGGTAAAACCTAATTAGTTTCACATAACTAAGCAAATGAAATCACAGCTTAATAAATCCTAGTTCAGCCGAGCTGGGATTTTCGTGTGCAGAGTCATGCCGAGTGCGGTAATACGTGCCGAGCTTAGTCTAATTAACACTAATTAAGAGTGAGTGTAACTATCGGAAAATAAGCTAATTAGCTAATTAGGCTTAGGTTGACTTGGGATGCAAGCTAATCGGGACCAAGCCTCGAATATGCAAGTAAATATATCTAATAAAAGTAATCAACTATATTTAAGGCTAGATTGACTTGGGATGCAAGCTATATGTGACCAATCCTGGAATATTCAAGTGAGGTCAGTTAAGCTCATTCAGGTCAATAGGGTACCTGGTGCTGTGATTGCCAAGTGATCCCCAATGGAACCCGCCCAATACGTAGTCAATACTCGTGAATTACAGTGTGATCACGTGAACATTTGTGTGTGGGCGTGACAATTGGTGCTGTGATCTTCAAGCGAATCCCAATGGAACCCGAGTTACACGTAGCCAATACTCGTGAATTACAATGTGATCACGTGAACACTGTTGTGTATGGGCTTGTGATTTTATGTGTGGCTAGTCAAGCCAGGTCCAGCCGAGGGCCCACGAGCTCTGCTCTGCCCCAGTTTTGCGCGACTCAGCGCAAGCGGCGCAACTATGTTGCTGGATCGCAAAGCTCAGCCGATGGCAGATATCGAGTGGTTGGCGTACATTGAACAGTCTAACGACAGCATTTCGCAATATGGAGCCCTAAGTTTCTTAGTTTGCAGCGTGTGGTCACTTGCCTTCCCCGTGTTTTTAAGCTGTTTACTTCCAGTTAGGTTTCTCTGGCTACAGAGAAGGTGGTGATACTTCTTACAATAATTGTTGTGGTTTTACGCCCCAAGAACACGATGTGATTGTGAGTTACGCTGTAGTGGAGGGTCGCCGATGGTTCGACATCGTGATGTTCTTTATCTTGCATTACATCTAAGCTCACGGGCTTCTAGCATGTTGCGTCCATCGAAATTCTCACGCCGCCTCCGAGATTCGCTTCCGTCACCTAACACGCTGTTGCAATATATGACTCCAAGTGGAAAGTAATGAATTTATAAGGTGTTGGCTCGCGGCACGTACAAATCGGCTCATATCACAAATAATCACGCGCGTGTACTACCGCTACACTCTAAGAAAACAAAAATGTGTCTTTTGACCATTTTGGCTTGCCACGTATATGGCCCTTTTGTAAAGGGTCACGTCAGCTCTCTATGGAGATCAGCATACACTCTTTGCAGAGTCGCGTGACCCACAAGAGAGTCACCGTGCCACTTTAAAGAGAGTCACATACGTGGCAAGTCAGGAGTCCCCGACGGGAGTCGCACACACTCTGTTTTCTTGGAGTGTACGGATCTGCTGCTCACCGGCTCCGTCCAACGAAGTGCGCAAGGAAACAAGAAACACTACCTAAATTTTGTGATTTCTTTAATAAACTAAAATGCTATTACCTGGGGTTTCTCGTGCTAAAACCAGGATACGATTACATGCACGCCGTAGAGGAGGGCGACGCAAATTTCGACCCTCTGGTGTTCTTTGACGTGCCCTCCCACAGCTCAACACAACGGCCCAGAAAAGTAGGCAGTGGCAAAGGAGGGGGGTGCCCCCCCTTCCTGGAATTCCAATGGTTGTGAGAGAAAAATGGGTGTTTTTCAAGGCCTTCAGCAAGTGGGCCCACCCTCCCCCCTAAAAATATTTCTGATTACGAGCCTGCACGGGCCTCTATGATTTCTCATCCAGCAAAATGCGACCGCCACGGCCGAAATCAAAACCGTAATATTCGGGTCAGCAACGGAGCACCGTAATCACAATACCTACGTGGCAGAGAATTAACCGGAGTTTCTTTCCTGGATTTCTCTTCCCTTTTCCTGTCCGAACGTTTTTCGCTAGATACATCTGCTCTCGCTAAACCGAGTTTCTGGGCAGGATCGTCGCCGAAGGCCAGTGCATGTTTTGTTTTGCGACAACTTTGTTCAGTCTGAATGCATGGTTTGTAGCGGCGCCTTTGCGTTCCTTCGCCGCTGAGGCTGACGGTTGTGGGGATAGCTTGTCACCCATGTTTGCACCGCGTTAAAGCACCCTTAAAATAGGTTTTGTATTTGTTGCTTCACTGAGTCTTTTATAAACGTGCACCAATACGTATCATCTCATAATAATGTAAAATCTATTACGCCAAAGATCATTTAGGTGCCTTTTACTGTTATTATTATCACGTGTCTTCTATGACAACGTGCGGCGACCTTCAATGATGAGAGCTGCTTCGTGAAAAACATGTCGGTGGGGCCTGGCTATCGATAGGGGCGAGTAGCATGAGCACTTCTTGTCCTTTCCTATCTGTTCGCTTGCATTATGCCCATTACTGCAGGTAGAAAATTTGGTCACGCGCTCACGGCAGCATACGCGCTAACATGCTTTGGCAAAGTAATCAAACCATCCTTAATGATTTGTTAGCTGGAGGCACCTGAAAGCATCTCTGGTACAACAAGTTCATACAGTCGGAGCCCATCTAAAGGATTGATAAACCACACTAAAGAAATGTTCCACCCGACAGATATGTTCAATCTTATGATCATCATTATAAAGAACTGCCGAAATATTGTCACCTAGTCGTGATGGTGAAGTACGCAAAACACAAGGTGGTACTTATGAAAATTCTTCATTGGGCGAATTTGTGCCCAGGTAATGAGAAGTCGAAGTACTAGCAATGTGCGCTGTAGACCGATATAGTGGCGATCACATTCGTAGGTCGTCGGAAATATGGTCATCAGCAAGAAACGTGGAACGGTGCGGCAAGAAACGTCGAACGTACCAACCCAACCGTTATCATGTGCGTACGTCAGCCGCAGCACAGTTCCTTTATTTGTTCAAGATACCACAGGGCAAGACTAACAGCCCAATATGCCGGAACCGAGCCCATCCGTAAAATAGTCTATACACCACACCTGTAGGCAATCAGTGAATTTGTCCGTGTGTTTCACTGGAAAAAAATACAAAACAAAAGCCACGCATATCCACGAAGTGAATGATGATGAGTGGGCGAAGCACTGGGGAGCACTGATTTTTGGGCTAGTTGGTTTTCCATCACCGATACTTAAGCGCGCACAGACAAGGACAGCGCTTGTGTTGTCGTCACCTCCCTTTGTCCTTGTCTGTGCGCGCTTAAGTATCGGTGAAGCACTGGGGATCGTTCGGTAACCCTGAATCTCCCGTAACATTGCCCACTCGCGCATGTAAATGACTGACAACGCGTGACAACATATAAAATGTTTATTGGTCATAAATATTATGTCGTGTTGAGTTGTGGATTCCATTTTCCCTTCATTACTGCTTTGTGGTCCGTGAAATGCAGAGTCGATGGTTCTTCAATCGGATCTAGCCTGCAGTTGGCAATGACAAGCTCTATGCACCAACGTTACTAGAACAAACTCAGTTTAAAAGCTCCGCCGGAGAGGCGGTCCGCGTGGCGGTCGTGAGAGCTAGTGGCGCTGCAGTCACGTCTAGCTCCCGCGGCTGGCGCTTGTTGTGATCGGCGCCGCCGATGTACGAGCGCACGTGGGTTGCAGCGTCGTCTGCGCTTTGTTAGCTCGTCATTTTTGCGACTGTTCTTGACCAGGCTTAGCGTCGTGTACGAAGACACGTGCATGATGTACGAAGCGTAACGAGGGCGAACAGATTCACAGTGCGGTATGCCGACTTGCTTTGCGCCGGGCTGCAAGAGCGGCTACCGCAACGACGACTCCGCTTCACGACACTTCTTCAGACCTGCAAAAGACCCTACGCCATTCAAGCTTTGCATCGCAAAGATAGAAAGCTTACTGCGGAATGCAAGGTCTGTGACGTTCATTTTGAGAGTGACGACATTGCAAAGCACTATCGTCGTGTCATTGCGGGACAAGAAGTTTGATCCCTCGTGGAAAGTGGGAACTCGCGCCAGGTGCCGTGCCGCGCTCGTTCCCAGCACTTCCACCCCACATTTCAAAGCCAAAATGTTCGGGGTTTAGGCGCATATCTCCCCCAAAACGCACGGCGTCCCGCGAAAGCCCAGTGCCCAACTTGGAGGAGCCGCCAGAAATAGAACAGCAAAACGAAAGGCAGGCGATTGCATATATACGCTACCGAGAATGAGAGTTGCATCACACTGATATTCGATCAGTTGTCAGCTGTCGCTATGCCTTCAAAGCAGTGGATTTTCGAACGATTTTACGACGAGGTATTGAACAAGATGTGCGGAATATTTTACACTCGCCGGCTCGGGAACGGGCTGCTCAGCGCAAAAATTTGACACGGTACACATAGAAAAGACGAGGACCAGCGCTGGTCCTCGTCTTTTCTATGTGTATCGTGTCAAATTTTTTGCGCTGAGCAGTTTAATAATTGAATACCAACTAGCCCAATCCCACACTTTGCTTCGGGAAGGGAGACTTACTTGTGCAAAAGATAATTGTAGTTGACGAGCAGTTTAACTGCGTAGTGAACGGCTACAGCACGAAACGCAAACGACTGTCGTACAGTGTAAAGTGCTGCGGGCATGGAACATCTGCTCGGTGAAGTTGAAAAACTGAAGTTGAATACTGACGACTCTTCTAGCGACAGGCCCCGCCACGGTGGTCTAGTGGTTATGGCGCTCGGCTGCTGACCCGAAGGTCGCGGGATCGAATCCCGGCCGCGGCGGCTGCATTTTCGATGGAGGCGAAAATGTTTGAGGCCCGTGTACTTAGATTTAGGTGCACGTTAAAGAACCCCAGGTGGTCGAAATTTCAGGAGTCCTCCACTACGGCGTCTCTCATAATCATATCGTGGTTTTGGGACGTTAAACCCCAGATATTATTATATCTTCTAGCGATAGAGTTCGCGCGAATAACTGCTCTGTGCTCACATCACGGCCGATCTCTTCGAATTGTTTAAGGCAGCGTAGAAGGATGCGACGTCGAAAGATGAGACACCGAAAATCCGCTGAACAAATTGCTCCGAGAAGACGTCTATTCGATGTAATCGCACACTGAGATTTCATTTACCGAGTTATCGTAAAATTTTCCGATTTTGGGTCAGTAGCCCTTTAACCGTCGCGAAAACGTGTCTTGTAAACATTGCAAAGCATTGGTGATGTTTTTCGAGAAAGTTTTTTTCAATAAATTGTAGAAACATGAGTACTGTTTTTCTAGAACGGCTTTGTATCTCCAGTAAGTACGCTTCTTTGTGCACTATAAAGGCTTTTACAAATGTGTTGGGTTGTTGTTCGTCCAGATAAGACGGCAGCGGCTAAAATTGTGGTAGTGGTTATAAAAATTACCCTGAAAGCCCTCATTCGCTTAGAAACACCTATGCTTGGAATTTAAGCGCAATGTAGACAGCTCAAATATTGTCAGAGGGTCGTGACGTCGACGAAGGCAGCCGTCAGCAGGTCTGAGATGAAACTCTTTATTTGGCCGAACTTGTGGCCGGGAAACTAAAAGTCAAACTACAGCAATACACTGATAGCGGCGAACAGAGCGTCGACCGTCTATCAACGGACAAGCAGTCAAGCGCGTCGGCTTTTATACAGGCGCTATCGAACTTTCCAGCGATATCGCTTGTGGCGGCGGTATCTCTCGACAACGCTGGAACATTCGCGTGCAGCGCGCAATCTTACCAAAACGATCTATTACAATCGCGAAGCTTCTCGCACGCTGCTTCGCGGACAGCGTCGAGCGTTGATAACCGTCCTTGCTGGTCAAAGCCGAATACATCAAAATAAAACAAGAAGTGGGCGTGGCAATATAGACCGAACATCGATTCTTAGCCAATCAATGAACAACGCACGCGGGCCAATGCATACAGACGACCTTATGCATATCCACCTAAGCATCTACCTAACTAGTACAATAAGAAAGTTGCCGCGCAGTTGCCGCGAGCAACTGCGCGGCGCACCGCAGCGTTATGCCGTGGCAGCAGACGACGCGCCGATAGTGGCGCAAGACGGAACTGCAGCGCCGCTAGTTCTCGCGACCGCCGTTCGGACCACCCTCCTCCGCTGGCGGAGATACGGAGCTTTGAAACTGAGTTTGTTCTAGTAACGTTGCTATGCACATCCCCCTGGTGGTAGCTCGCTGTACGCGTCGACGTTGCCTTTCGCGGGCGAGCGCGCGTTCACGGTCCACGGCAGAAAGATTATGTGTGGAACGCGCTTATATATACCCATTTTCACTGCAGCGCCCGCCCGTGTATTTTTAAAGACGATAGTCTTTCTTGGGGAACTTAAACACAGAAATTTTGGTATGTCTTTCTGTCTGTCTTCCTGTTTGTCGGCACGTCCCTCGCTTCAGCCACTCGGCCAAAGTTGAACCGCTTGCACAAGGGCCAGCCATCGTGAACGCCTCACTAGGTTCATACTTGTCTACATAGTTGATCAAAAAGCAAACATTACGCATATCTGAGGCGCAACATCACTAGGCAAGTATTAGGTGGTGCGTTCCTTTAATAGAAAATACATAGATACGTAATTCTAGAGACCCTAGTTTCTTAAGCTACGCTGAAAATGCGACTGCACCGAAACTTAGCTTCCCCCGTGCCCTCTGCGCGAGCTCATTGTTGTGTTTCGGTTTCAGTTCAGTATTGCACTGTACGAGCGCCATGGGGTGCCGCTCTGGCATTCCTGCTTTACCCAAGCGACGTGAATATAAAAGAGTGTGTGGAGAGTACTCGTTGAGTGCGGACATTTCTTCTGCTTCGGCGCTTCGCGCCAAACCGCGTGTTCGGGCTGGCTGGCGTCCCCGCCGGTCGCGTTGGTCACCGCCGGTCTTGCCTGCTGCTGCGCCGGGACTACCAGCCCGCAACACAGCATTCACGTTTCCCGACGTATTGCCAGATGGCGTTCATATCTCACGCAGCGCCTCTTTATCGTCTTTACACGACATTTCCAGCGAAGCACGCAGATACGCGGCCAATTTTTTTTTCACAGATGTTTCTTTTTTTCGGTTGCGGTTCACAAATGTTTGTTTTTTGTCGGTTTCGTTTTCGTGGACAGTGTCGGACGCGGACAACGACAAGGCCAGGCCCTAAGGAGCTTTGCCTCTCATACCGGTCATTCCTTGTCTTTTACTCGCTCATTCTTTCTCTGCACAGCGGCGATTACATCTTACTTAGCTTATTGGCTGCCGTAAAAACAACGTTAACGCCGTGTCTACTTCCTACTTTCGTTAGCCTATCAGATACGCAATGAATGTACGGAATACCTACGGCATATTTCTTCCCATGGCTTTCGGCAACCACGCTCGGACGTAACATAACGGGCTTCTTTAAACGTTCCGCAGCAGTGGCTGCTGCATCGTGAGGATAACGTACATACACTTAAAAGACGCCTAACTTGGCCATTAAAGCTATCATAAATTTTGTGCTCACACGACTGAGTCCGAGCGGTACCTGCAGCCACTCGCCAGAGCAATCGGAGGCCGGAAAAGGATACGCGTCACCGCCTCTTCCGTAGCAAACACACGAGACGCGGGAGTCACGTGATCAGATCCCGGGCGGACTCCGAGTACAAAGTGAGAGCTCTCAGAGATGCAGCGTGGTGCTCTGAAAGAACCAGCCGAACGTAGTCAGAGCATTCGATTTCGACCAGCTGAACGCGACGCACGTCTCCAGAGCGCACGAAAACGACCAGTCGAATGTACCAACAATCAAATGGTGCCAAAACAACGGCATAATGAAAACGATAAGCACACGGTAGGACTGCAACATGGTGACGACACACACAGAGCGCTTGTTCCTCTTGTTCGGTCTTCTTGTTCCAGTCTTACCGCGCGCTTACCGTTTTCATTATGTCGCTATACCAACTAGCTCGGACCTAGCCTCTGATTCAGTACAAAACAACGGCTTCATTATGAGGCACGCCATAGTGGAAGGCTCCGGATAATCAGGGTGTCGGAACGAAAAACATTTCGTTTCGGTTATAGTTTCGTTCCACCGCAAGAAGTTCCGTTCCGTTTCTGTTCCGGAACGAAAACAAATGTTCCGTAACGGTTCGTAACGGTTTTTTTATGCAAAATTTTGAAGTTAAGGTAATCATAAAGAACATTAGATTTGTGATGTAGTTACTTGCCCTCCTATTAGGAAAGTGGGACAAGGATAAAATACGTTCTTCAGAGGGCGGAAATAACTGTACCACGAATTCCTACCAACTAGCACAAACCAGTATTCATTTCAAAGTCATAAGATCTACTTTCTCAAAAGACAAATACGAATTTTTTTAATGGGCGCTTTGTGTCAAGGGAGTGACCACGATCTCGGAAGCAGCACGTCATTGAGTGTACTCTCTGATGTGCGAGACCGCAGTTCTGATAAAAAGATCGCCAGGCTTGCGCGGATTAGGCAGCACAGTCACAACGAAAGCTGGAAGAGCGTACTTTGTTGAGCCCGTTGGAGAGCCTCCTGGGGCAATAATACAAGTACACATGTAAGGTACCTACTCCGCCATAAAGCATCCCAATTTTTCTGAAGTAGAGAAGTCCCCACTATGCCATTTTTTAGACATTCTTCGGAGTCTCATGGTACACCCTACACATCTGAGAGGCATTATGTGCAATTTGTGCTGTGACTGATGATGATAAAGAATTATGGCTGAGCACTTGGCAGGGGGTGGGAAGCAGTGTTGCGGAATGGGTGCCTCCATTCCATTTCAATTCCATTGCGGGGAATTAGAACTTGCCGCAATTCCATTCCTTTCATTTCCACGGAATGAAAAAAACTTAACCCATTCGCACTCTGGGAATGGCCGGACAGTTCAATTCCAATCCTGTAACTCATCGACGTAGGAAAGGCATCTTGATAGTTTTATCGAGTTAAGAATGAATGCCCCATAAAGCTGATGTAATCAGATGCATTAAAAACTACTAAAGTACGCAAAACACGTTAACAAGGTAGAGGGATAGTAGCTTGGTGACACATCTAGAGCAGTACAACCACCCATACTAATTCCCATAGGGGCAGTTCTCGCGCTACCTATAGTATTTGGATGGTCAGCATGTTTGAACAAACGGTGGTGTTTTAATATTGCTTATGCTTAAATACGTTAATGCTAAAATGACGACATAGAGTATTTTTATGCTGACAAAAGTAGTACTCAAGAAGACTAAGCAGTTTTGCCACGCGTCTGGAGCGGTCGTGAATATGGTGAAAACTAAAATTTGGTTAATGGGGAATAAGATCCTCTAGATCTGCTGGTATTAGTTGGAACAGTGCACCGCTCGGGCACCCTGTGCCTTTGTATCGAATACGGAACACTGGACCGTACGGCTCGTCAGCACTCACACTTATCAAGCGCGCCTCGCAAGCATGGATGGGGTGAGGAGAAGTTTCTGTGTTCGCCTGTGCGCAGATATGCAATGTCTTCCTTGTCGCAAAGGGTATTTACGTGTGTCAGGTACTGAACTACTCGTGAGATGAAGATCAGGCTGTGCATAGAGTAGTCGCCACTTTCATGCGGGGCCATCAATGGGAACCAACGCGCAGGGATAACTTGTTTCTCGCTTCTGTATCTGCTGGGATAATGCATTGGTTTGTACACTAACTTACGCCTCGGTTTCTAGTAGGCGCGTTGCTTATAATTGTACTGTACTTGTAATCAGCCAAGCAATTTTAAAAATACTGCTATATCGTTAATTTAGAGGCTCTGACTTACTAATGTTTGAAGTCTGAAAAACAGCTCGTAGACGAAAACGTGCTCTATTTTCGGAAAAAGACGTAATTCTATTCCCACTCCATTCCGTACAAGAGACGCTTAATTCCATTTCCATTCCATTCGTCCAAGGGTTGTCCCCATTCCATTCTGGGGTCGCGAAAATGGGGAATGATTCTGGAGTCATTCCAATTCTGGTGGGGCAACTCCGCAATACTGGTGGGAAGCATTAAACAACAAACTCATTGCGCTATTAGCATTGTGTGATGACTGGTTGTTATTTTACTCTTCTGCCACGCTATATTACATATATTAACACGATTCCTCGCCCGACATGACGCCTGTATAGAGTATTTTTGCGAAGGAGTTACAAGCACCAGCGTGGCACTGTGGTGGAAGACCCGACTGCCACGCAGAGGGCGCGGGTTGAAATCCCATCCGATCCTAGAAATTTGTTTCTCATTTCTTTTTTTTTTTCTTATATGACGCGATAGCGGTCACGGACACCGGCGGCGGCGGACAACTATGGCGCCGAAATCAGCTGTTGTGATCTCATAACAGCTTTTGCTGTAACAAACTTCGGCGCCGACAATGCCCTCTCTACGCTGCCCTGCGTGACAGGCACGCAAAAGTCCACTTGCGTTAATATAAACATCTCTGGTTGCCGCTGTTTTTGTTTGTCGCACAATTTCAACATATCTTTGCTTTGGAATTCCTGCCTGAGGTACGCGCTAATACTGTACCCTGAGATATGCTCACAATGCATGAGCTCAGTTGCTCTGGATTGCGAAGCTTTCTCGTGAACCGAAAAACGATAGAAAAAATTTCGGTTTCACTCCGGAACGAAATAATAGATAAATTTTCGGTTACGTTTTCGTTCCGGTCGAAAATATCGTTTTTTTCGTTTTTCGTTGTCGGTTTTCGTTCCGTTCCGACACCCTGCGGATAATACAAGGGCTTCTGGCATTTTGACCTCCTTCGAAAATGCTAGAGCCGTGACAGGGATAAAAGCCGTGTCCTTCGGGTCACCAGCCTATCACCGTAACCCACTGTACCCCCGTGCAAACAGGAGCAATACTGTAAAAAAAAAAAAAAAGAAAAAGAAAGGAAAAAAAGAAGTAATTCCCGGATTCGAACCTTCGACGCGACGTCCACGCGCGACACATGCTGCTACTGCTTTACCGATTCGACCACAACGCCAGCCAAGCCAGCGGCGATAAAAATGGTCTTATCAAGATACTACGATGAAAGATGCAAGCCAAAGACACGACCGCGTTGTAGAAAACCTCAATTTGGAACGTGTTTTTATTCACGCGAAACCATGATCGCAGGCTCAAATGAAAGCTGTGTCTTCATACTACTTAGATCTCTGGGAACTTTGCAGGTTTCAATGTAGTTTGTTCAGACGGCTCGTTTTTGTCCTGAAAAACAAGGCGAAATTTCAGTGGCTTCCATAGGATCCCATTGTTTAAGCTTTACTCGTCGTGGGAACAAAATGTAATGCCCCGATGGCAAAAGTGCTGCATTTGTGAGGTACAGTACAACTTCCAGAACGTGCGTTCTTGGGAACTTTTGGAAGTTGCGCCTCTACGATTTTTTATCGCCGAAAAATGACCCTGTCCCATTGAAAACGGGCGAGCTTCCAGCAGTGGCCGCTTGGAGCGCTGATCATAAAATGTCCCTGAAAGCTGGATATGTTAGCGCTAAAATTATGGTTTCACTTAAACTACTGGTTTAATTCTTCCTCATTCGTACATACTAGTAAACATGAACTGAGCCGGTTCGTTTTGTGCGGGAACAACTTTTACGCGTTAATGTGTGCAGCTGTATCGTTACGCATTCATCATTTTTACTGTACTTGTCCCTACAAAACTGCCTGTTCATTTGTTTTGCTAATAACATTATTATTTTTCCGTGTTCAGCAGCCTTTCGTTCCAAATGATTTTTGTAAAGCGTGGGTCCCGTTGCGGTCATTTGATAGTGACGCCATCATCTGCATATTACCCCTAAGTGAGTAATATATCATACAGTTTCACTAGAAGTAAATCACATCAAACCAGTCTGTAGAGGTGATGGGGACTGCTGACATTTTACGGGTTCCATAACAGTTTATTTTACCGGACACATTTTACCAAACTTAGTCTCGCTGGGCATGACGATGCACTTCCGACAAGAAGGTCGCAGGTGAAAAGGAAATGTTCAATTACAGTAGTTCCCTTTCCAGTCTAACGTTCACAAGCACACATACTTCATTCTCTATTAGGTTCACTATGCTTGTTGATTTCTTTTCTTGTACTTTTAGGTTAGGGTTACCCTTGTTCTACTTATTTTGCTGAAAAAACGCCAGGCCTGCGCTACAACCGCAGCACAGTCACAGCGAAAGCTGGAAGAGCGGCGTTTCTAGTGCCCGATGTAAGCTATCTTGGAACTACAATACAAGTACACTAGACAGGTACCCACTACGCCATAAATCACAATTTTTGTGAAGTTAGGAAGCACGTACTAAGCCATAAATCTTCATTCTGCGGAGAAGCGAGGCACCAGCTACACATCTGTAAGGCATTATGTGCACTTTTTTGAGGCGACGGCTGATGACGATGAAGAATTATGGCTCAGCCCTTTGTAATGGGTTGGAAGCTTTAAAAGGCCTACCGGTTATGTAATTTGCATCGGGTGACGCCCGGTCGCTATTTCCCTCTCTCGTCATGCTGTAAAACATACGTTGACGTGGGAGAGAGACGGCGGGGGGGGGGGGAAGAACTTTACTGAGACCCCGAGGAAATGGATCATGCGCTTATGGGCTTCCTTGGCAACGAATACAAGTGCACTTGCGAGGAACCCACTAGGCTATAATTCATTGTAATTTTACTGAGACCCCGAGGAAATGAATCATGCGCTTATGGGCTTCCTCGGCAACCAATACAAGCGCACTTGCGAGGAACCCACTACGCTATAAATCATTGTAATTTTTGAGGAGTAGGGCAGCAGGCACTGTGCCATTTTTCGTCATTCTACGGAGAGAATTGGTACCTGCTGAAAGCATATAAGGCATTATGCGCACTTTGTTGATGCTGTGCCTGATGACGATAAAGATTTATGGCAGAGCCCTTAGTAATGGGTTGGAAGCATTCAACAACCTACTCGTTGCGCAATTCCTATTGTGTGACGCCTGGTTACAGAATTCGCGTTGTGCAACGCTTGGTGCTTATTTTACTCTTCTACCACGCTACATTAGATATGCTAATGTGGTTCCTTCCCGACATGAAGCCTGTATAGGACCTTTTTGCAAAGCAGTTTCAAGCCCGGCATGGCTCAGAGGTTGAATACTGGGCTCCTACGCAGAGGGCCCAGGTTCGAACCTAGTTCCATCCGGGAATTTTTTTCTTATTTTGTTTTTTTTTTCTTATTTCGAGCGATACTGGTTACGGACACCGGCGGCGGCGGCAGCGGCGGACAACTACGGCGCCAAAAACGGCCGGTGAAATGATGTCATAACAGCTTTCGCTGTAAAACATAGAGGAATGGAGTGTCCTAGGTCCTTACTCCTGAACCTGTCTATAGAAAGCAAGTTGACGATGGCGCTGGGATACTATTGGTGCCAGGACCAACCAAGAGAGGCCAAAGAGTGTCATGCAGGCAACGAGCATGCTAGCACAGAACAATTGGCGGGTGCAGTGGTTAGCGCAGCGTTTACATTCCTGCGGGTCCGGAATAGGAAATTTACTGCGTAGCATACGTGAAGCGCACCTCTAAAAACTGTAGGCGATAAGAGTTATCCATCAGTTTTCAGCGACGCAGTACCTCACAATCAGCATGTGCGAAATCTTTATTGGAACTGCTTGGTGTCATACTTCAGGAACAAGAAACGGTAAAATGTACTGCTCGAATAAACTGAGATGTTGGTTCATAAGTGGTCATTGCTGCTGAGCCACCACCTTCGGTGACACTGCGCCCTGCTTACCGTTGACAAGCTATTAAGGTGTTAGCCATAAAGCGGCCCTCCAACACTTTTTTTGAAGCGCCTGCATCGGTGCCGCTTGCATCAACGCGTAGTGGCGCTCGCCAGAACTCTTGCAGGCGGAAATGACAACACAGAGCGCTGGCCTGTGATTGGATAAATGTAACGTTAGAAGTGACCATTGCGTCGCATCAAAAAAGGAATTATAGGCACCCGTCACTGACCAGAGGGCGCGATGGAGCTCTTATCGAACGCCTAAGTGTTGAGGGCACCAGCCGCCAGGGATACCAAGAAAATGAAATGCTCGCTGGACACATCGACGCGCCCAAGTGTCTCCCTTTTGGGCGCCTCTTTCAACGAACGCTTCCTACGTGCGTTCGTAATCACCTCAGGGATGTAGCCACTGCCTTCAATGCAGCACAAACGCGTTTAGAACGCGCTCTTTTCAGGCTGTGCCAAGGCAGCACAAACGCTACAAACGCGTTTCAAACGCACTACATTGAGGCGGTGGAAAGTCACGTTCAAGTCAAGGAGCGTTTCTGAACATGGAGGATGCGGAGGATAGACACTCGATTTTGCTGCGTCTACTCGCTAGGCTGTGTTTTCTGGCGCTACCATCGTATCTCGGAAACTGCATTGCCGGGTGCCTATATCGGGTTTCGTTTTTCTTCAGCATTTTTTTTCACTAAACACCGAAAAGACTACCGCTCTTAGACTTCTTTAGTTTTAAACCTGCAGCGCCGGGCAAAGAATGCGCCGAACGCCACGGCAATGGAGGAAACGAGCTGGGGACGCTCCAGGCGCTGTTGTTTGAAGAAACTCAAGGGAAAAAATGTAAGAGCGTCGGTGTGGAAACCGTCGCAACAAGAGAAATGACTAAAACTACAAAACATGATAGAGGCGTTCGCGAGCTGGCTCGTTTTGCACGTGCGGTTCACTCTGCAAGCACCATATTGTTTCTCTCTATCGCAACGGTGTCCTCAATACGTTGGAAATAACGGGCAACATGATACACAAGCTTCCCGTACGTAGGATATTTCAGTTAGTTTCACAAGGGCACCATCAAACGTCACATGGCGAGTGAAACGTGGTCAGGTGACCCCGTAAAAATCAAGTTGATGGTGGGCCTCTATTTTATTGTATTTTGAGTTTTCTAGGCAGAATAACTTCGGACTGCGCGCCCCTATCGCTGCCGTTCTTGCTGCACTAATCTCTTCAGCCTTCAGTCTCCGCAACCCGCAAGTAAAAAAATTTAAACATTGAGGTCTGGAAAAGTGTTAGAGGGCCCATTTATGTAACTCGTCATGCCCTGATCTTAAGCGTGGCGTTCTAAAAAACACGGTAATCCAGAGTGAAGCGAAAATTCCCAGCTAAGTTCCAGTCAAGCATCCCTCGAAGTGTGGATTTCTTTCATCTTCTGGATGTTCGTGTCTCTAAAGAAACTAAAAAGCGGTGTTCGTGTGATACAAAATGCAAAGTAAAATAGTTACAGTGGGGCACTTTGCATTTCTAGTATTCTTAGACGAATATATTAAGGACCCTGTGAGTTTTTCTCATCAGAACAAGCTTAGTGTAAAGACCTTTATGAATATTCACTCGTACGCGAAGATAGCAAGAAAATTACTAAAACGACTGCCGTCTTGTCATATGTTTCATTAAATGTAAGTCTCTTTTGTGCCATTTCGTTTAGTGTGAATTCACTCCTACCCCACAAATCGAGATTTCACAGATATCAGAAGGAAGGCTGGGCTTCAGCTGGAACTTGCGGCAAGCAGGTTTTAATCCTGTTAAACCTATTTCTCAGCGGGCGAATGGTTGGGCATGTCTACGCAACAAGCAAAGAACATGTTGAGTAACTCCCTCCATTTCTTTGAAATACTACCTGTCATTCAGTGATTTTTGATTAAAGGAAACAAAGGAATTATATAAGCAGCTTCGTCCTTGTTATCTACATTTACCTTCCTCCTTTAAATAAATATACTTGCGGACGAAATCTGCAGGCTAATCAGAGGAAGCACGAAGGATCTTCAGAACAGTCTATGTCAGCGCCTCCGTATGAAACTGGCTGCATGAGCGGTGATGGCATTCTTTTGACTGCGTTTTTTTTTTTTTTGGTGTCCTGGTGATTGGACAGCTGCGCGCAGCTCTCCCATAGTAGAGTAGTGAGTGCCTAGAATGGTTCACATTTTCTTCTAAACACAATGGTCTCCAAAGCGTTTAAAATTTGTTCTAAACACACGCATAATGTTTCCAAGAAAGCAGTTTTTCGCTTACAGGATAACGCTTGTATTATCTCCATATGCTCAACTTCGGAACTGTCTTGAAAATTATGGTCTTCTATGATTATATGCGCCCTCGCGCTTTCAGTGACTACCTTCCTGCTTGGCTCATTTGGTAGTGCGACCATACCGGAAAGGCGTTACTACCGGCTTCGATCCCCAAGACCAAGACGAATTTTTCGGCCACTAAGAGGCTTTCTCTCTGAGAAGTAGTACGGATGTCCTTGTGGGTTCGTTCTACAAACGGGTGGCTGTCCATTAACGTTTCGTAACCCTTGGTATCCCATTGTCCACATATGTGGACAAAACATATCAGTGAAGTGTGATCAGCCTAGCCAACGCATTGTCTTAAAAATCGATTCGAAATGTTGGCATGGTTCCAGCATTTTATAAATCAAAGTTGAAGGACAATAATAAATTCAAAAGTGTGTTCGGCAAAAGCCGGTGGGCACACCGCCGCCACCGCATTGCGCAACAGTTGCACAAAGCGCGTTGGAAGGAGTGACGCGCAACTGTTTCTATGAGCCGCTGTACCATCACATGATTGCTGAGACAGTGTGAGGGGGAGAGGCTACAGCTGGCGCCATGCCAGGGCACGTACGGACGAGCGGACAGACACCGCGAGTATGAGACATTAAAGGCTTTCGCTTTAAAACATGTATTTGTGTCACATTCTGTGAACAAACAGCAGTAAGTGCGCTCAGAATAACGCTCTTCTCCAGTCGCCTGTAGAGGTGTACGCTACGTTTTTGTAGCGTTAGCTACACTTACCTAGCCGGAGCCGGTTTCGCGTGGGTCATCACGAGCCGTGCTTCGCATGCGCGAGGATGAGTGCGGAGCCGGCATCTCACGCGCTCTACGCCACTGCCGCGCGCGGCTCGCCGCTGCTGGTGGCGGAGAGCGGGAGGAGTGGCGTCGTAGCCGTGCAGACAGACTGGCGCCAGCGCGCGCGACTCCAGGCCCCGGAAAGTCGCAAGTTCCAGCGATCGCCGCAGAGGGCGAAAAAATCGACCGCGGCGAGTTCCAGCTTCAAACACAGGGAGTGGGTCTACTAACCTCTGTGTTAGGATAACATGGCGACGTTGTGGTTGCCGCCATTCGCGATATTTGACTTTTTATGTAGGGGCGCCCTCGTCGGGCTCAAACTTCAAATTAAAATATTCTTGAAATAAGGAAGTTTAGTTGTTTGCTTACTGTTACACTTCAATAAACAAATTGCTGTTTATACGAAGTGGCCTTGCCTTGCCAGTTACCACGTCATCAATCTTTTGTAATAGTTTTTGCTCCAACAGACTCGTAGTTGTCAACAGCCTATCGGCATCATTATCTTCATTTCAAAATATACGGCGGCAGAGGCAACGTAACGGCAGGTAACGGTTCACGGTGCATTCGGATGGGTCTCGCGCTCTTTCGTTTCGCTGTAAAAGTTTCCAGTCACTGCCGGCCGAGACACTCGCTTTCGTTCTATTTGCTTTGACTCGTTGAAATTCTTTCGCGAAACGCATTCAGCAGACTTCGAAAGAACGAAGAAACCGTTGAAGCGTTCACCGGATGAACACTCGTTTCAAGCCCGAGAATATACGAACCGGTGAGTATAAAAACCTACTGCTTCAGCTTTTTACCACCGTGTGGGTGTCACACGGAGGCGACGCACTGCAATATTAAAATTTTCAACGTGTCAAACTCTGTCGATGAGAAAACGTGCGATCCTTGCGGCGTGGCTTCAAGTGGGAGCAAGTTGCTGAGTTTATCGTTCGGTTCACATTAACCAGGCCGCTGCAATAAAGAAAGGCAACTGCATCACCAACGTCTCGCATGTATCTTCGTAACTAGCCCGCATATCAGTGCAAAAAAATACGAGTTATATTTTGCCGCAGTCGCATTTGAAAAGAAGCCAGGTTTAGTGGTCTCATTTCTCCTGTTGTCAGTTTAGGTTATTTTTACTACACATTTAGTGCAACGAAAGCTTCACATTATTGTGAGTGCACATTCACTTTATTGTGATGAAGAAACCGGCAGTATGATCAGAAATATTTTTGTTTTTTTTTTCTGCCATAGCCTCCTGGTCTGACAAGGAAACAGCTGTGTGCAATGAGCAAGGCACCTGTTACATGACACGCCTGTAAAGAAGCTAGCCCGAGTGAAACAACATGCATTATAAGGTACGTTTGCATATATGTATAACAAACCGCTGTTTTTGTTCACTATGTTTATACGTTTATTTTTCCAAAGTTTAATATTCACTGATAATGCTTATCAATATCTGGTGATGTCATTGTTTTTCCAGGATTGCCGGGCAACGACAGGATGACTACCCCCGAATGTCCACTCTGCAAGTGCGGCGAAACACGTGAACGTTGCTACAACAGGTCATCTTGAACCTCACGCTTGCAATGCTGTATTTGTGAATGGTTTACCAGGCATCTCATAGAGGTGTGCCTACAATCGTCCACAAGTATTAGCTGTCTACTGTGTCATGCAATCTACACCGCAATAGCGTTGAAATTGAGCACTAGCTCCTGGCATTAGTTACGTTACCTGGCACTGCTGAGCTCAACGACGCAGGTTTTATACCCAGCCACGGTGGTCACATTTCATTGGGGGCGAAATGCAAAGACGCTCGTGTGCTTAGATCTGCGTCTGAAGTTCAGGGAAAGACGGAAGCTTGAATAGACGAAGAATTTGTTAACAAGAGGTGTCGCTGGAACAAATGTTTCGACAAGCAGTCTTGTCTTCTGCAAGGCTACAACTACGCTTGTTTAACTCCAGTCAATTAGAATCAATCTAGAGTTGCCCACTACTGTATGACTCATAATAATATCATGGTGTGTAAATTATAAATTTAAGGGTAAATATATAGAAGTCTGTCTGGCTGGGCAAGATTATAAGAATAAAAACACTCTCCAGCCACATTTAATCATTAGTCTTCTTAATTTAAAAAAACTAACAGACCAAACGGGTCTCGAAACGTAGGGTCAGTTTTTTTTTAAATTATAAATCGCATTACAAAACGAACATCACGGTAGTGAGGGGAATTAACAGTCTTTCCAACATCTAATAATATGTAGGGTTTAACGTCCCAAAATCACGATACGCCGTAGTTCAGGGCTCCGCAAATTTCGACCACCTCGGGTTCTTTGACGTGCACCTAAACCTAAGTACACGGGCCTCAAACATTTTCGCCTCCATCGAAAATACAGCTGCCGCGCAACGTAAATGCAACATTTAGTTGTGCCTTATGAGACAGTTTACACACTATGCTCAAAACTATTTTGCCTTAGTTAACTGTGTTTAGATCATAGAAGTTTACAAAAAGATACGACAAAGCTTTACAAGGCTGTTCTCAATTACATTAGCCTTTGCACATATGTTCAATGGGCTCCTTCAAATTATTTACAGCTAATAAACAAATTATAAGTGTGACGACCACTTCTTCCAGTACAGCTTCACCAAGCACGTTTATGTTGTCGTGATGAGTGAGATTGTGTTCAGTGAGTATGGCAGTGTTTTCTTTTTTACATAGCAGAGAAACGTGCCAAATTTGTTTGAACACACCTACATCTGCTGTTTGATTAAATTAACATGTCACAGTTGTAGCACCTACCACTATGAAGTGAAAGTCTGTAAACTACTGTCACGAAAAAAAACCCAGGAAATCGAAGAGGTAATTTAAAACATACATGAACTTGGACTTATCCACAGCCACACTACAAGATTTTACGTATTGTCACGGGGTCGTGACGTCGACGAAAGCAGCAGTCGGTGTGTCCAAGATGAAACTTTTTATTCGGCCGAACTTGTGGCCGGGAAACGAAAAGTCAAACTACAGCAATACACACTGCACACTGATAGCGGCGAACAGGCGTCGGCCGTCGATAAACTGATCTGTGGCAAGGCGCGTCAGCATTTATACCTGCGGCATCGAACATTCCAGCATTATCACTGGTCGCTGCGTTAGTTCGACAATAAACTGAGCTGTTTGCAATTGCACGTTCCATCCTAGCAGAAGATCCTAAAATAATCTGGAATGTTCCCAGACATTCTGGCACGGTTTGTGCAATCCAGTGACTACACGTGCAATTGGCCAATAACATAAAACATAGAAAGAAAGGAGCGCATGTGGCAGTATTTCAAGCCGGAGCTTCTAAAAGTAGCAGGGAGAATACATACTTGTGCTCCCAAGCCCAAATATATTGAAAAAGTAAATAACACAATAACAAGTATGCAATATATATATGACCTTTATTTATCCAGCATTGGCACAGGTTCACATCGTGCCCCACAGTTTGATTTCGTGAGTGTTTGCTTGCAATAGAGTGCTAGTTCTATCGACATGTCTATGTGATACAGAGATTGTGCTTGCGGCTGAGCAGTTGTTTAGTGTTCTGTGCGAACACCAACGAAGATGTACACTGCATGCCTAAAGCTTATTTTCTTAGAATTGTGCCTCTGGAATCTGCAAGCACTCGCCTTAGTCTCTGTTTCTTTAGCATTCATCTACGCTGCAGTCAGCAGTTACTACTAGCGCCAAGAAATTCTAGCTGTAGAAACTGTGTAACTTAACTATATCAGGAACAAAACGGACCTGAAATATTTTCTTCCACCTATTACCTGAATACGTACTACCTATGGTATGGCTTCACGGCCGAGAAATTCGTGCCTGCCCTGTAGACACAACGCGATATTCCTTATTTGTAACGCATTCAAGGTGACATCGCAGAGCGAGAAAGATGCGGAACTGTACGCATCCGCGATTGTTTACGTAAAAGATTAATCAAAACTACATTGCTCTCACTGCGCCAACTATCTGTCGGCGTAGCGCACGTTTCGTTTCCGACTCCACACCATGCACTCAAAGATCAACACAACCTGGCAAGCGCCGCATAACTAAAGGAAGGATAAGACCCTTGTCCTAAAGCTATGCTGTTAAAACTCGGACGCTGCTACACAACGAGAGCAACGTTCTTTCAGCGATCTCGGTGTTCATTTATATGCACATATTTGTTAGCTTTCAGACTGATTACACACGCACGGGTTGAAAGCTTTCGACGTGTATGAGTGACTTGTTTTGCTTGGACCTGACTGTATACATTGCTTGTACCACCTTGGGGACTTGCAATAAACGATGCAAACCTTACTTGATTGACGCTGTTTTTGCCAGTCGAGGCCAGTTTGGTCACCTGGCGATAACTATTACACACGCGAGCCGCGATTTAGCAACGACAAAGAACAAAATACCATAGGGAGCAAAAAGCGCAGTAGCGCGACCTAGGACGAAACCAGCCGCAAAAATGCGTTTGTTCTAATGATGATGATAGTACTTGCAGCGCCATCTCGCCTCGCTCTATTACAGTTCAGTACGCCGCCGCTACCCTTATTTCCGTACTACAGCCAAAGGTACAGTTTCCGTTCTCTAAAGTGGTAGATATTCTTTGGTCTGGCGTTGGTAAGGCGTGCGTTAGCCGTCGTCGCTCGTCCGTTTGACGGTGCGCGCTCGCTGTGTGCTTGTGCGACGCGATGTTTTATGACTCGGGATGTTCGTGCATAGTGCTTTGTTGCTCAAATACTTCCAGAACAAGTCCCGGAATATATGTGCCGGCCCCCAAAAGAACAACAGGTGAGCGTGCCCTTTGAGTTGCGGCTTTCATTGTGTCAGTTTGAATTCACGTTCATACCGAGTAGCTGTTCTCTGCAGTGGGGCTACAGTTATTGTTTTCAAAAATGACTGATTCGAAAAGGGCACGATGCTGCGTTTAAATCGTTATACGAACAAGCAGCGGACATGAAGCCCATGCGACGTAACTATATAGTTACAGGCTTACAACTCTCACAGAACCGCGTGCTTGAATATGTGCTTTGCATTTATCTCCGGTTAATTACTCGCCATCGCCTATAACCGCGTTTCTAAGGCTGTAGGTAAATGTATGAAAACTTGTGCTGCTCTGAGACGAACAAACGAATTCACTTTTGCACGAGTCGACGGCGCTCTTTATCTGATTGGAACTTGTTCCTTTTCTTCAGGGCGGAAGCGTTTTTAAAGTACTCCGGAACGCCACACAGCTGATTGGTGCGCCCAGAGAAAAGCTGAAGAATTGCAGAATCGGTGCATTTCAAGAAGAGATGCCATGAATCCTCCGATATCATCTGTTCATTTTCTTCGCGTTTATCATCACTAGTTTTATGAAAATCAACGTTTTTGGAAATGTAGTCAATAAAGTGCGGCCAATATTAGTTGTGGTATATGTGGAGTTCGTTTTCACATCTTTAAAATGATCTTTACATGATTATTCCATTTTTAGGTATTCAACTGCTTTCATTGTTTTTGCATTGCAGTGAATGTTCAATTTTGTTAGTTATGATAATTTTGTGCAATATCGTGCGCATATATCAGAAGCTCTTCTGCACTTTTGCAGTATAAAAATTGTTTTTTATTATGTGCCCTAATGTTATGCTGTTTTTTTTTATTCCACTGTTCTTTAAGTTCTTAACTTTGCCGATACCTTTTGTGTTGTTTAGTGGTCATGAACACGTCTATGTGAATATCCTGTTCATCACTTCTGTTAATCCCCTGAACCTCTGTCGCACCACATTTGATGAAAATGTTGATTTTCGGAAACGAGGACAATAAAACGAGACCAAAGATATTTTGTGTTGTGAGTGCAATTCATTATTTTGCGTTCTGGCACATGCTGCACGACTGCAGTGTGTTCAGAATGCTTGATTGCAAATTGCGGACATTCAAACGCGCAACGAACGCGCGGCGCAGCAAGCGCAAGCGGTTGCAAAAAAGAAAAAAAAACGCCGGCGCAGCACGCGCGAGCGGGCGGGCGAGCGGGTTCATGAAAAAAAGTGGGGGAGGAGGCTGTGCAGCACGCAAACAAAACAAAAAAGAATAAAAAACGGTGCTTGCAAGAGAGCTAGGAGAGGAGGTGCGAGGCGCGGCTGGTGTTGCCATGACGACGCATACCGTGTGCGCCGCCATTCTGCAGTTTGAGCTTCTGAATCCCAGCCGCCAGGATGGTAACTGAAGGGACGTTTGGCGCTGCCAGCGCTGACATCATGAATTAAGACGTCCTATGGGAGGTATACGGAGTAACCTCCCCCTGAGCGAATCTCGAGGCTGCGAACGCGCGTCTTCGCTGTGCTTCCGTCATTCTCTCTCTGTGCAACGGTGTGCAAAACGCCATGAACGACGTCAACGTCGGCGCTAGTTGCAGCGGCAGCGCCACCGCCACGGAGCAGAGGAAGGCTCAGGAAGCCGAAAGTGGGCGTCAGCGTCGGCAAGCGGTAATTCAAACGCCTCGACAACCACCGTCTCATAAGTCACATAAGAGAAACGGAAACTCGATGCGCACCCCCCGCGACGCTATCGCATCCCACCATGGTTGACCGTACGGGGAGATGATGTGTAATTTTTTTTATATAGCGGCCGTGGCCGTTGTGGCGGCGTTCTCTGTGGTGTGGGACGGGCATGAAGGCTGTGACATTTGTACGGGCACGAGACTATCCGTATGAAGAACCGGCGCCGCATGAACATTTAGGTAGACGCGGGAGAATAAATGAACCTAATGAGTGCTCAAACGCGCTAGAAAATTTCATTGTCAGGGCTAGCTTCTACTCTGTGCGCTAGCAGCGGGGACACGGACGCGGATGCGAAACGCAGGCACATAAGCCCCGCATCTCGCTGCAAATGAGGAAGAAAATGAAGAAGACGCACACATTCACTTTGTGTGTCTCATTATTAAAGACGATAGTCTTTCTTGGGATATTTAAACGGAGAAATTTTGGTCTGTTTGTCTTTCTGTTTTCCGGCACGTCACTCGATTCAGCCACTCGGCCAAAGTTGAACCACTTGCCCAAGGGCCAGGCATCTTGAACGGCTCACTAGGTTCATACTTGTGCACATTGTCGATCAAAAAGCAAACGTTACGCATATCTGAGGCACAACATCACTAGGTAAGTATTAGGTGGTGTGTTCCTTTAATAGAAAATGCATACATATGTAATTCTAAAGACCCTAGTTTCTTAAGCTGCGCTGAAAATGCGGCTGCGCATTAAACTTGACTTCCTCCGTGCCATCTGCACCAGCTCATTGTTGTGTTTCGGTTTCGGTTCTGTGTTGCACTGTACGAATGCCATGGGGTGCCGCTTTGGCATTCCTGTTTTAGCCAGGCGACGTGTAAATAAAAGAGTTTGTGGAGAGTACTGTTGAGTGCAGACGTTTCTTCTGCTTCAGCGCTTCGCGCCAAACCGCGTGTTCGGGCTGGCTGGCGTCCCCGCCGATCGTGTTGGTCACCGCCGGTCTTCGCCTGCTGCTGCGCCGGGACTATCAGTCCGCAACACAGCACTAATGTTCCCGGCGTATTGCCAGATGGCGTCCATATCTCACGCAGCGCCTCTTCTATCGTCTTTAGGCGATATTTGCAGCGAAGCGCGCAGATACGCGGCCAATGTTTCCTCTCAAGTTTTATTCGACTATTCAAGCAACAAATTACACAAGCTACACATGTCGTGTCAAATAATTATTTCAATGTCACGTGCTACTGTTGGCGACGTCAGAGCACAGTCGTCTAGTAGACGACCGACGTCACAGCACTACAGTCTACGTAGGGCCATTCCATCGTGTACGTCATCCCCTCATTCTCTGGGCGCGCGCCCGCGATGAGAAGGGCAAGCAGCGTTCAGCTTGAAATTTGAGCGATTTCCGCGGCGCGTAGCGTTCCATCCACGGTGTAAGAAAAATAATTTAGGTGTGGACACTCTCCGCCCGCCGCGAAGGAGAGCGCGTCCAGATAATGTTCGCCTTTAATACATGCGCCGGCCGCAGTTTCGTGGGGGGCGCTGCGACATGGGGGCTTAAGAAACCTATTGCGACGAGGCGAACGCGCGTTTTTCTTCATTTTTTTCACCTTATTGAATTTTTTTAACCGTGCACGCGGAGTAGGATAGAGCAACTGAACGGCGAGTTTTCATACGGCCACGGTGTAAACGGCGCACCCGACGCACATAGCGTCCCTAACAGCGTTGCGTAGGTAAAAGCGCGGCGTCTTGCTTAGAGCGCGTGAGCAGTCTTTCTGCTAGCTGACTTCTCACGTGCGCAACGCCGTTACGGACGCTACGCACGCAGCTCGTCTTCTATAGTACATGCTCCGGCCGCGGTTCCGTGGGAGGCGCTGCGACCTGGGGGCCGAGAGGAGGAAAGAGGCGAACATTATGTGGACGCGCCGTCGGGCGGAGTGTCCACACCTAAATTATTTTTCTTACACCGTGGTTCCATCTTTTGACAGACGTGGTCGTGAACGCCCAGTGTATCGACTACGATCGTCAGCTCAAAAGTGTCGGACCTGGCGAGGGGCCCTTTAAGAAAGCCTGCTCTCATCCGCTTTACCCAACTACAAAGTGAATCTGCGTCTTCAGGATGAAGTTTCATCAGCTTGCAAAACAGCAATAGGTCATTGTTGCAAGATAATGGCAGTTATTTAAATGTTAACTTAAAAAGATGTGTTCATTGGTCAATTTGCTATCGGATTGCTGAAGTCTTGCGTTCTTGAACAAATGTTTCTCACATAACCTATTCGTTGAAAGTTAGACAATACCTGCGCTTCATGCGATGCCCTCTCAGTATAGCTGATCATAACCGTTCGTGGAGCGATTCGGCTCCATAGAGACATTGCAACGAACATGACGACGATTCCTCGAATTCACACAGCGGTGCATTTGTCGTTCTTGCACGTGATATACCATACGGCATTCTAAATATTTTGGCTTTTGCTGCGACAATGGCAGCTTACCAATCTCCTTTAGTGGAGTGCTTCGTACCCTAAACTAGGCCTATAGACGAGGCTACCTAATGTTTGCGCGCGCGACACCAGCGCCGAATGCTCCCGTGGTGGGCCGCTGTAAACCTCGAAGGTGGTCGGCTCGTCCGCGGAAGCGATTGCGTGCTACCGCGCGCGTGTTTTCGTCGGAGCGCGTGCTGCCGGTGAATGCTTCTTCAAGTTGCAAAGAAAGCCACGCCATTACGCAAGTCGGTACGCACCACTCTTATGCCTCGCAGTGCACCGTCGGCATTGAGAAGATTTAAGCACTCAATTGAACTGTGAAACTGCATATGCAAGGGAAATGAACACGCAAAAAAAGCGCCAAATGTACGCCAATTCAAATCGTCAATTATTTTGCGCGCCTTATTTTGATCAATGTCGATCGGCAGACCGAGTGGTCTTTACGCATAGAGCAATAAAATTTAGTCGACTCCTCTCATATCGTCGCGCCCACTCAGTACCTTCAGGAAAGAGCAGACTGGAACACCAGCTGATGTGAAAGCGTGTTGTGGTACTGCGCATACCGCAAAATATTTAACACAGTGATCACGATTGCGTATCTGCATTGGTGCTCTCCGATAATCCTGCTTGCGGCCTGCGAGCGCGTGAGGCAGCCGCGTGACAGAATGGGTTCTGTATTGTAGATTCATCATATAAATGCACTAATGGCGAGGTTATTTTTTATCATTACTAACTCAATTCGTTTATTCTGATAAGCCTTTGAAAGTGCTTTTATCATTTATTGTACGCAGTACTCACCAAAACAAAGACCATTTCTGATCGTTTTATATATGACGTTCATTCAGTGGACTATAAGATGACAAACATTTTCGCGCCTCTTAAAAGCGGGCGCTCAAGCTACTTAACTTCTCCTTTTTATTATTTCAAACCCGTAAAGAGGCCATTTTGGTGCAACGGATATTTCAGCATTCCGTTCTTGCTCTACATTGAATACTGTGTACAAAGCCCTTATAATTGGCTACTAAAAAATATCGCCCGCGTTTCTGAGGCAAAGAGCACAAAATGTTACCATTCGCTCAAGTGCTGCTAGCCGAAACAGCGTGCAGGCGTGCGTGTGCGTGCGTGCGTGCGTGTGCGTGCGTCTGTGTGTGTAAGCATCTTCGTTTCCACAAAATTTAGCAATGTGCATCTTATGTTGCTCTGAAATGACATTGGAAAAAAATAAATAACAGTCGTGTTTTTTTCTTCGCACTGTTCTATTTTCGGAAACCGCAGGACCAGGAAAACAGTAAACCTTGAGAACTTGTGCGAAAACTGAACAGTGAAGCTAGCAAAAGCGAACGCACCTTTCTTGTTTCGCCCTTGTGCATTGGTAACAGCTTGACGAGGGATAGTGGGTTCATAATTAGAGCAGAGAATAAAACAGCGCGAGGAGAACAACGACAACAAAGGAACGAAGCTCTTGTCCTATCGTCTTTGTTCCCTTGTTGTCCTTGTTCTCGTCGTGGTGTTTCATCCTCTGCCCTTGTGCAGCTTCGCCCCAAAAATTGTTTACATGAATCCCAGCTTACAAGCTGTTTTCGGAGGGACACGCTCGTTTTTGGATCGTTTTCATGCCAACCTGGGGTTGGCACGACTTAGTATATGCTGGTTGTGTCGGTTATAAACGCCTCTCTCATATGCACATACGTTTTGAAGCAGGGTGACTAATTTGAATTTTTTTGGCGTTTATTTTCATACCGAGGTCGCATAAGTTCTCGTCATGAATGTTTTACGCGATCATGGCGCCATTTCGTTTCACCATTCTAAAAGCATGGCACACTAATTTATTTTCAACCTTTGATTTTCTCGACCATCTGGGTATTACCGACGACCAAAAGGGTGGCTCTCTTGGCCAGTTTCTTGAAAACGTGCTCTACACCATCTCCACGGACCTCACTAGATCACGACCCGCAGTTCAATATAACGCTAGAGCAAGCGCAGCGCGAGGTTAGCGCGCAAGCACGCTCACATGAGCACCGCGTGCAAGAACACGAGCACTGCTGCTGAGCACAGCGCCAGAGGAGGAAGCCTGCACGAGCGCCTTGAAGAACGCACCCGTAGCGCTAGCAGAAATCGAGATGGGGCGAGAGAGAAAACACATGCGCGCGTGAAGTGAGACAGAACGCACCGCAGCCGCAATGTAAACAAACCGGCGGCGAAGCGCAGCGCACCACCGCTTAACGAGATTTCTGAAAAAGAGGGCGCTTTACAGAAAGCCGTAGCAGCGCCCCCTAGCCCAGGTATTCTCGTCTATGGCGACAGCCTTAGGTGCATCATCAAAAGCGAACATTGGCTGCTGGCGTCGCCGGCGTCAGCTCGAAGACCCGAGGAGTCATCATCACCCCATGGCGTGATATGAAATCACAGATCACCAACATTTGTGATGTCTCCACGATATCATCACATGACATCGTCACGTGGTAAAAGATGGGCCGATAACTGACGGAGAGCAAAATAAGTTCAGGTGCAGAAAGCTTTCGGAGGGAGGTGGGCATGAGTGCTTCGACTGAAAAGAAGCAAATGATGGAGATTGCTCTCGAACACGAGTCGTCTTATACAAGTGCATCAGGAACCCTATTAATTTGCTTGGTTTTTTTAGCGAAGCTTTCTTTCTGTGTTTGCAGTCTCAAACCGCATTGCTCTGTTAAGTCCTCATCGTCACAGCAAGCGCCGTGACACCGCTTCCACTGCAGGAGAGTTATGTGGTGCAGATGTGAGCTGCTGCGGCGATGTACTGAGCGATGAAGATGATGGATGTGCGCTATGGTGACCGAGACCCCTAGATAGTTGAATTTAGTGTGCGCGGGGCCCTTCAACCATTTTAACTGGTTATCTCATTGGTTAAAACATTGATGGACGCCGACCAAGGCGAAAAATATTTACTGACGTTTCGGCTATCACACAGGAGCCTTGTTCGCAGTAAGACGAACCGCATTACGCATGTTAACATTTAATACATCGGCCTCTCACCTGCCTCACGATAGCTACGATTCGCGATTTGCGAAAAAATATTGTGAAAGTCGGCGACTTCAAGATATTAGGTTTGTCAGCAAGCCCTCGTTTTCCCTCTTTGTGGGGGTAACTTAAGCGTTACTACGATGCAACCAGACATCCACGTAATATTATTCGCTCCAAGTGACAATAGGTCGCTACCTTGGACTGGGAACGCCAGAAAAGAGTAGCGGCGTGATGGCTGCGTCGGTAATGGCGCCCGATGATGTTTTTCGCAGTGTTCTTGTCGATGAGAGGGATCTCTGAAACCTAGCCCTATCGGAAAAACTACCATGGTGGATACTGGAAAAGGTGGTGGATATGGTGGAAATAATGCTGGGTATGCTGTAAATCATGGTGTTATAGTGGACAGTGGTGGGTGGCAAGGTGTACGTTAGCTGGGTAAGGTGGAAAGGATGGTGGACGATGGTGGAGAGTAGCAGCAAAATACTGGGTAGGGGCAGGAGACAGCGCCCACTATGGCGCGAATGGTGGAAAGCAGCAAGGGAATGGTGGGTGAGGAAAATGATGGTGTACCATGCTGCACCATGCTGGAGAAGCTGCACCAAACACCGTCATTATACTCGAAAGCAGTGGCAACTATGATGAGTATAATGTGAAATATCATTGCAGTGCAAATGAACAGCACTTTGAGCGAGTTGGTAATGCCTAATGGAGCAATGTAAAACTCAATAGACAGGATATCGAACTTGTTTTGTATTTGTAATGCACCCCTTGTGAGCATGCATTTTTTTATTTCTTATTGACTGACATGAAATAAATCTATATTTTTGTGGTGAGTGGTCGAGCCCCTTGAGCTTTCGTTTTCAATGTTACATTTGTTTGCAGTGCCTATTTTATTGATCGCGAAAAAATGCTCAAGAGTGTATTGCCTGATTATTCGTAAATTTTAATACGATTTTCTTGGCTGAGAATATTGATTCGAGCACGAAGAAAAAGCAAAATTAGTGATCACTGGATAGCAGTTAATTTTTGGACTTCCGTGGGATGTACCTACCCGAGACCACGCCTGTTGCGCTTTGACATTCGCGCTGAATTTGCTGCTCGCTCACATTTATGATAAGGCTGGAAGTAAACATCAACATCATGTGCGCTACGGATGTAAATGTTGAGAAAAAGGTCCGTGAAATGCATGCTGCAACCGAATCACCTCGCGTAAACAGATTGACAATGTACTGTATTGCAAAAACAATTTGCGGCTTGAGCCGAGAACCTCATTTAGACGGGGGCAAGGTGCAAAGCACAGACGTATACTTAGATTTTGGCGCACGTAAAGAGCCCCAAGTGGTCGAAATTTCCGGAGCCCCCACACTACGGCGTCTCTCAAAATCATATCGTGCTTTTGGGACGTCGTCAAACCCCAGCAGTTATTATCTGAGCCGAGCAGCTGCTTCCCAGCTCCCTCCTCCTCGCTGCGCTGGTAGCGGCTTACAACCTAGCCTCTGAGATTAATGTCTACTGCCGGTCTCTGAGGCCGTGTTCGCCATAGGCGCAGTCTCAATGGCTGCGGTGACGTCACGTCCGCCATCGTCGGAAGTGAAATTCGTTTAGGCCGTGGCCACTGGCGTCGCCGCTGTCGTCCTCCCAGATTTTTCTTTCCTGTCATGGCGGCGCGCTGCTTACAACGTGATCATGGCGTGGTGATTGTGTTTGTGCTGATGCGGTTGATTTTCGTGCGTGCCCGTGCTTTGTGGTTTATGTTGCGGTCATTGACTTAGGCGGAACATCTTGAATCAGTATGATGCGCGGTACACGGCACACTAAGTGAGCGGCAGGCGCCAGCTTCCCAAGTACGATTCCTTTGTTGGTGATCATCGTCGATGAAGAGTGCCGGAATAGTTTCTCGCAACGCGCGTTGTGGCATGGAGAATCGACGTGACAGTTCGTGCACATGGGAACTCACCATATTGCCTCTAGACCGACGGATGCCTGCAAACGGGGTGGTCAGCCAACGCCGACTCGTTACATCACCTGAAGACCGGCGGACGTCGCAACGTGTACGCTGCCAGCATGATTCTCTTGCGAAAGGTGGGTGGCTGTGAGTGCTACTCTGTGCACGTTATGCATTATTATTGCTGTATGCGTATTGCCAAGGGATATTGAATACGGTGGTGCTGAATGTCTTTGCAGTTGTGTTGAAGCTGCTCCCGCCCGACGTTTGTGAACAGCTTAATCGCTACTGTTACAAAGTGCTTGAATATGTGAGACGGGCGCACTACCCGCCGTAAAACTGAAAACATAGATCAAATTTTCGACAGCCTCTCGTCTTACACAGGTATTTAACAATCGTCACTGCACTTGTAATAACCAAACTAAAAAAATTATTGCTACTGCCACCGGGTTGTGCTGTGACTGGGAATCGGTGAGGCGCGATACGTTTCATTTGGCGATGCAATAAACAACACTGATTATGCTAGCACCCTTGTGCACTCATAAGTTTTTACGTCGGAAATAACGGGAATTTGTTCAGAATCCGCCCCTGAAGGACGATATAATGTGGTAGGTGGGCTTCCGGGGAAGGCGGAATGGGGCGGGGGTTCGGCACTGCGGCGCTAGCGTCCACTGGCCGGCTGTGTATCCCCGTTAGGCGGAATGGGGTGGGGGTTCGGCACTGCCGCGCTAGCGTCAACTGGCCGGCTGTGTATCCCCGTTGGCTGGCCGCCGGCATCGTCCAATGTGGATTTCTTTTGCCGCTGCAACGTTTGAAAGTTTGGGCTGTGGTTTCGGTGTGTTTTTTTTTTCTCTTGCTCAACGCGGGCTAGCGAATCCCGCGTTCATTTTGCGAGGGTTAGGTTAATTGCCGCGAGAACTGACCCACTTGTGGTTATAATAAGATTTATTTCAAGGGTTACAATCAAGTGAACGCTGCCGACCTGTTGCGAGGGCAAGTAATTGTCCTCGCACGGAATGCCGGCAATATTTCGCTTACGGCAACTCGCGAAAAAAATAATATAACAGCCGGTAGTACCTCGCCAGCTGTAGTGATTTGTAGTGCAATTTTACTGTATTAATTCAAAAGTCACTTAGTCGTATGTTCAGCAGACACGTATAAACTGCGCGAAGACGAGCGAAGCGCAGAGAACACACACACCGTGCGCTTCGTGTGTGTCTGTTTATTTCTGTCTTCTAACGTGTTGTCTTCGCCCAGTTTAAAAGTGTCTGCTGCATCTATGAACCAACTAGCCCAACAACATGTCATACTTGCAACAAGCACTCACTATAGTACTATTTATTTGATTGAAAGGAGCAGTGTAAGACACACCAATATATTGATTATAAACAAATCCTTTATATTTTTTAATGATGCTTTTTAAATATTTTTCAGGTTGCTTGGAGAAATGTATCTCTTTGTAGCCGCTTCAATTATAGCCACCGAGGAACTACCGTGATGTCGTGGTGAGGGTTTTCTACAAGGGTTTTCTGCAGAAGCTGCTCGTCGAGGCAAAGGAGTAAGCATAACGCCAAGAAATGTAGAAAAGGGAATAAACTTATTCACTGAGCCAGTGTGTTTTTTGCTTAGTGCAAACATGGTATTATTGTGCCTGTTTTGCCTGATAACACATTTGGAACAAAAGCTGAGAGTTACCAATCTGTGGTTAACCTGCATGCCTTGTGTAACAAATATGTTTTGAAATATAACTGAAATAGCATTGAAAGAGAAATAGTTCATTGACAAATATGCCCGCCATCTCCATACCTCCCGCGTACCTTGTACACAGCATAATTTTTAGCCACCAAGGCTACCGTCCACCATCTGACCACCTAAATTACTGTCCACTATCCACCCACCTTGTCCACCATCCACCACCGTCCACTATCCACCCACCACCGTCCACCATCCACCACCGTCCACCATCCACCCACCATCCACCACCGTCCACCCACTACATTAATCCACTATAATGGTGGATGGTGGTTTCCACCATGTCCACTATTTGACTTTTTCCAATAGGGCTATCATAAAACATATCAAAAGCAATAATCCAATTTGTATATATCTTTGCGTATACATGTTGTGGCTGCGGCTCTGTCGCGCAGTGTGTCAAGGATATTAGAGTTTGTTCTCCGGCGTCTATGTCTTTCATAGGAAAGGCCAAGCTTGCTGACATTGTAACACATGTTAATACTTGTAACAGTGACGTCTGGGCGGTAAGACTTTCGAACGCTCATGAGCCGCTGGCATACACCGCGAATTTCGCTGCCGCTGCCTGTGCTAAGTGAATGTTGGCAGAGCGGCTACCTGCTGTGCAGGAAATTGGAAAGGAATAAAACACAGGTTGTGTTGTCAGAGACAAATTGAAAACTGTTTTTCTTGTATTAAAAAATTACATTAATTTTCGTTCACTGTGTAGCAGTGAAGTCCTTCCCTAATATCCCCATACAAAGCATATTGAGTGGGGCCGAAGCAAGACAAAGAGACCACGAGAAAAGAAATAAACAGCACAATTGTCTATGTTTTTCGAATTATTTCAGTAATATTCGAAACATAAATTACTCGAAATTTTTCTGAGAAGTTTGAGACACCCACGCACTAGTGGCGCGATGACTAAGAAGTAAGCGGACCCGGTGGCGTTCTCCTCCTCGACTTCCCTTCCCTTTTGTGCCCCTTGCTATACACTACTACACACAACTATGCCATCCTTTACCCTCTTTCCTTCTCGTTTGCCTCCTCATTTCTCTTTCCGACCTTTTGCTAAACTATAATATACGTGGCTACGTCGTACTTCACCCTCTGCCTCTTTTTCTCCCAACTTCTCATCCAAAACCTCCTTCCCGCCCTCTTGCTATACTACACTTTACAAGGGCATGCCATGCTCGGCTCTTTCCCATCCTCCTTTCCCTCCAGCTGACATCACTCCTCCTCACAATCACTTCCCTTTCCCACCCCTTTGCTATACTGTATGACACAAGCCTCTGTTCTCATCTTCTGGTGTTGCTAGGCGACGCGAGATGCCATATAAGTGAGGCTACGTGATTGCGGATCAATCCGAAAAAATCTGATAAACACTCGTCGGTAAAAAGTTTTGAAAATTCCGATTTATCAGAAACGCTCCTATTTTCAAAGGGCATTCTCAACGTTCAAAGGAAATTTGCAAATCTGGCAATCATCGAAACGAGCGCGCCTCCATCAGCGGCAGCAACCTCGTAATGTATCCTTGCGCTTGTTGTCTGTTACAAGCTTTAAGGTTGCAATACGAACAAACGTATGTGTTTTGTATTCAAGTATTTGTGTTTGTATGTACACTTTGGCGAGTTTGCAGTGCAATGAACAGCCTTATTAACAAAGCAAATAAACAGGTACGGGAGAAAAGAATAAAAGGATGGAAAAACAGGATTGCCAGCAACACTGCAACGCATTTTCATTGGAAATAAAATTAATAAGATGTTGCAAATCTTATAATGCAAAATTAAACACCGACTTTCGAAGAATTGGAGATTTGCGGGAAACAAACTCCGAGAAACAAAGCTAACTTTCACAAAACACCCTTCGGACAGCAGGAAGGAAAAATAAACTCCGAAAACACGGAACCATACATATAAGGTAGAGAATGAAGGAAAGAAGATGACTCTTAAGGGCTCGTTTTCTTTGTTAGACCCAATATTAATGAGAACTAACAGACAATAACGCCAAGGAATGTATAGGGGGTGTTATCTGTACTATTTCGAATATAAATGTGAAGAAAGTAAAGTGGACGAAAAGATAACATGCCGCCGGCAAGTTATCTTTTCGTCCACTTTACTTTCTTTACATTTATATTCGAAATACTACAGATAACACCCCCTACACTTTCCTTTGCGTTATTGTCTGTTAGTTCTCATTAATATAAGGTAGAGGCCGTTCGTGGTGACGATAGCTTTGCGCGAGCGCTCTATGGACTTACATCCGGCTTTCACAGCTTGGCTGTTAAAATATGCTCTACCTGGTGAACCAACTAATATTATTATTGGTCAGGCCGAGCGGAGGTTAGTTTTAACAAAAAATAAACGCGAACTCTTGTCTCGTTCTCTGAGAAAGAGAGGGAAGAACTTATTAGAAGGCACATATGCCCGTCTGACCTAGTGCGCTCTAGCCTGTTATTTTCCACAGGGGAGAATGGAAAAGGGAAACGAAGAGTGATGACGGGGAGAGGAAGGAGTTGTGCGTATATACATTAAGCACGTAACGAAGTGGTTTCGCTACAACCTGGAGTCCACACCTGTACTCATAAGGGCATAGGCGTGCGCAGGGTTCCCGATCAGGGGGTCGAAGGTTCATCGCAGCGCCCCCCCCCCACCCTACTAAGTCAATGTATGGGGCAAATTTTGCGCCCCCCCCTCTTAGACTACAAGGGCAATGTACGGGACAGATTTCGCGCCCTCCCCTCTTAGGTGATTAGGGGGGGCGCCCCTCCTGCCCCCCTCTCCCCTTTGCGTACGCCTATGATAAAGGGAATCTGTAACTGCCCTTGTAGCTGTTGTTGACACTGTCTGATCGTACACCTGCGATACATTAGTGGTGCAAGTGGCCCCCTGGCCCTTCTCAAATTCTGTCTGATCGTACACTGTTGACAGAATAACCCCTTCACATAGCGTTCGCACACCGATTCATGCCAGCGTCGAAGCCAGCGTTTCTCGTTGCGACACGTAATGTGGGCAGTCACTAAATAGATGCTTAGCAGTGTGGTTTTCTGAGCCTGTTGGTACATGATGACAAGTGAAGGGTTCCAGCAAGTTTCAAACGCGAGCACAAGACGAAAAAAGGGAACTTACAGGAGAAGGCTGGATTTACAACTGGAGTTTATCAAAAGGCAGCATTCCCTAGAACACCGCCACGCATGTGTTAAGAGCCGTACGCAGAATCATGCGAGCATACTATCTAACACCCTCCACCCCCAAGCCCGCTTTATTTTTATCTTAACCGGACCTTAACACGTGGACTACATGGGACATTATATTTTGTCGAGGTAGTGAAATTCTTTTTCTGTGTTATGCACCGAAAGTTCACTGACACATAATTCAGCGCCCAAATTTGTGTGTGGAAAGCACCGCATATTTCTCTCTCCAGTCTATTACGCCAGTTGATTACGTTTCTCTATTACGTTATTAAAAGACGGGAATAGCGTCTTTCAATAAACTTTAGTTCAGTCCTGTGAGTTTCCTGTTTTCTTCTTGTGCTCGCGTTTGAAACTTCCTGCAATCTTTCACTTGCCACAAAATAGATGTGGTGTTGTTTCACACACTACGCAGCCTTTACAGATCGGGCTCTCCGTAGGGCCAATAAAGTGCGTAGGGGCGAGTGAATGCAATGCCCACGAGAATCCGGTGTAGCAAACTTGCGTCGCTTTGGTTCATTCTAGCCGGGAGGCTAAAATTCATTTGTCTTGTTCTTTCAATATACCTAGCTAGCAGTGGAACACAGAAACTTAGAAATTCAATTAATGCATGTCGAAGCAGCACCACTGTAATGGGGCCAGCTCAGTCTTATACAATAAAATACGCGAATACCTTTTCAATAAATATCTCCGTTATGCACAGTTTCATATAAGCAAGCGACAGTTGAGCAGCAAGCAACTTTATTCACAAAAATTTGCAGTCTCCGTTCGCGACGGCGGGGACCCTAGCGTGGAATGACGCAAAGCTGTAGAGGCGGATAAGTAGAAAGAGTGACATTTTAATGCCTGAGGAATGTGAAGGGCGATGTCCCACTGCAGTAGAACGCACTTGACGACACTGATGATCAGTATTGCTTCTTTGTATTCTCTGGATGTGTGGCGTGTTCTGAATAGATAGACTTGTGAAGGAACAATATTTGTATACGGTCAGGAAAAGTATACCCGGTGTGTGGACAAAAAGAAAGCCCTTGAATGAAAAAAAAAAAGAACTTCCCACAGAATGCCCTTTGTGAGTTGTATAAGCGATGCGTAAGCATTGCGTTTTGTTGCAGCGAGCGACGTTTCTGCAACGCTGTTTACGAGCGGCATCGGCACGGCGTCTTTCATCTTCTCTGTAGCACTTGTCAGCGCATCGAACGTTGTCAGAACGTACGCGTATCTCGGAAACGGGAAAGGAGGAGGGGAGAGAGTACAGCATAGCAAAGAAAGAAAGAGAAAGCGAGAGCAAGAAAGGCAAGATAGACAAAAAGATAAGGAATGACAGAGAATAAAAGAAACATAGAAAAAAATAAAGAGAAAAAGAAAGAAAGACGAAGGGAGAAATAGAGAAAGAGGAAGCAAAGAAAGGCAAAAAAAGTAGAGAGTGTGAAAGGGAAAGAAAGACATGCTGGGAGAGAAAAACAAATATAAACAAACACAGACAAAATAGACAAAGAAAAGTAAGATGGTTGACTTTAAAAACAAAAGGGCGTGTAATAAATAGAAAAATAAAGCCAAACAAAGAAAACCGCCCAACTCCGCACTTCCTTTAGGCTTGGCGCCACTATATCCCTTTTCTTGGCATTGAAGGAAAAGCTACGGTGGCGGGGCTTCTGCACATGTGCTCCTACGCGAATAAGTATGGCGCGCGCTTCGCACCACTGAGGAAAGTCATGGCTTCGCGCCATCAGCGTTTCATATCGACGCAGACGTCGCTTAGGATTCTGAGCGCACTCTTTAAAAAAAGTTCACCGACGATTACGGTACTGCCTAATGCGAATTCTCAGCGCAGCTTCGTGTTGGCGCAAGACCACCGGTGCTTGAAGTGATGGCTTTACGCGTTTAATTAACATAAAAAACACGAACCTCGTAGTAAGAGATCGTAGTAAAATGCAGGTTCATGAAATCCACCACCTCGTTATCTAGTGAACAGTATCATCTCAAACTGTCGGTTTTTTTGCTCTGTTGTTAGTAATCGAACTTGAAAGTTAGTAACCGTACTTGCACTAGCGGACTATAATCAACTAAGAGGTTTACGCCTAATTGGTTTACATGTGCCTTGTAGATTTTCATACCAGGTTGATTCTATTAAAAAAGAAAATTTTGAATAAAAAAATAATAAACGCTACAGCATTGTGCATACCCTGATAACTTCATGTAATTATTACACATCAGAACTCACGCAGACAGGAACGGACCACAAACGAGCACACGCAGTTTCGAGAAGTCACGCGCCTTTCTATTTTCCTTTATTTTTCTTTATTTATTGCCTCTTTCTATTTCCCTTTACATCTATTCTAACAGCAGCTTGACGGCTATTTATGTACCTACTTTCCGATAACGCACATTGAACCGGTTAGTAGCCAAAGCATTTAGAGGAATGATCGATGTTTAGTGCCCAGTATCCCGCACCCTACTATTTGCATATATGTTTCAAACAGGATAAAATGCCTCAGACAGGACCTATTTTTGTCAAAGGCGCCTTGTCATCCTTGGCGTGTTAGTTTTAAGGGTTAGTGATGACGTCATATCCAGCGGTGGCGCTTGTCGCTGTTGGTCTTGCCACATCATTTCAAGGAAGCTTGGAACGGCGTTCCGGCCCCTCATCTCAGAGGTATGGGGAACTGCAAAGAAGAAAAAGAAAAAAAAGCAAGAAAAAGGAGGGGAAAAAAAGGAAAAAGGGGGGGGGGTCTACCAAAGCGAGAGCCGTAGAAGGCTCGACAAAGAAAAGAGCGGAGTATCGAAGCAACTTGGAAAGGCTGCAGAAGGGCGGCGCGTATAGCACTCACAAATGGCTGCAGAAGAGAGTTGCTCGGAGGATTTCACGAGAGACGGACCTGCCGCCCGCGATGCCCCGCTCGCCCGTTCAGGACGCGCTCGTGCCTCTCGCCGTCGGCGCACCGTGACGGCTGCCTCGACCGCCATGCCGTGCGCCTCTCATCGGCGGGGCCTTCGCCGCCTCGTCACCGACGTGCATCGTGCCCCTAGCTGAATCGTGGTCCCGTCCGTGAACTCCTGTAACCGGCTCCCCATCTTTCCTGTCTTCATCTCTCTTCGTCGTTCTTGCCGACCATCTATCACTTCTTTCTCTTTTCTTTCTACTTTTCTTTTATGCCCACCTTACCCCTACCCCCACAGGGCGCTTAGCCGTGTCGCCAATGGGCAGACAGAAATTAGCGCCCTTTTCCTTTTTCCCCCCCAAAGAACCACTCTCTCTGCAGAAGATGGTGGGGCAAGCGGGCGGTGTACTTTTGAAGCCGACACATGCTTAATGGGTGAAGTCATTGGCGGACATACGCATCAAGTGTCATCGATGGCCTCAAAAGTTGGGCGGCAGTCCAGTAAGAAGAAGGAGGAGAAAAAAAAAGGGGGGGGGGGCAGGGGTAACAGTCGGAATAAGGCGCGGAGAACTTCTTGGGAAGCCCACAGATGACAAGGCGACTTTGACAAAGACAGGTCCTCCTATTGAAACGTTAGGCCAGCCTGTCTGAGGCAGTTTCTCCTGTTTGAAACCTTTTCCAATCCGTGAATCCATCTGTCGGCTCCCTTCTTGACCTATTTGCATATATGTGTGTCATCGCGTAGGACGAAACTGTTATTATAACATAATAAAAAAAATAAACTCTAAATATTGCATAAAACTACCAAAATTATGAAATAATATACTATGGCATCTACAAAGCATCTGGGCATATAGGTGGCTTAGTAGTTTATCCAGGAAAAACACCATGAAAGCCTCCTTGGTAAGTAACAGCAAAATCTACAAGCCTTACTAGCTACTGGATAGTAAAGATATATATATCGGCGAATGAACAGTAACATGAACAAGAAGCCGAAACATCGCTCATTTCGCGGCAAAGTTGCCATGCGGGCTCGTCTTCATAACATCCGCTGGCATATGATACGTATCGATGCTTCTTACCAAAATAATTAGTGTAAGAATAGTAGAAACGTCCTTGTACCGTACCAATTTCTTGGCTGTAATTTTCCGAAATTGAACCTTCACCCACACCTTAAGGATATAAGGGCCTGTGAAGGGCTTATTCGTGATAATAGATCATTTAGAAAAACTTCGGCAGCTCCCACGTACCGTGGGAATCGATGCTATGCGAAACATGCGCAGGAAGGTACTGTGTCGCAATTATTCACATTGAGCGAAACGTGACGGAATGACGCTAGAGAAATGTTCAAAGGATATACGCACACACATTTTGAAGAGTCGCACATGTATTATATAACCAGCTGTTGACAGTTGCTTAACGATGCCAGCAGCAACATAAGTGTTACCAACACCAAACGCAGTAAGCTGATATGTGGTGGCTATATTCTTCAATATTGGATAGCGCGAATTCGACTAGGACAATGAAGGAACACAGATGCATAGGACAGGCGCCACTCACAACTAAGCTTTATTCAGAAAGGTTTCCCTAGTCATTACACAGCCGAGTGGCACGCGCAGCCGCGCTGCACGTACGTTACAGTCACAGTTGAAGTTGTTAGAGTTGCGTTACAGTTGTTATGCATATACTTCTCCATTATGACGGAGAACGCACGCACGTTTCACAAACCCGTGTGCGTGTGTGGAAGGGGTTCTTGGCAGTTCTTGAATAAGGTCACCAACCGTGATCAGTGAGCGCCAGAAGCTTGACAGGACTTATTATCGGATCCGTTCTTGATCGTGGCTGCGAACGGTGTAAATGTAGTGAAGGCGATGTATAGTAGAGCTGGGGGGAACCGCGGATGGCTTTTACATGCATGGTCTTCTCGGCAGAGTTATCGTAGCAATCATTGAACCCAGTTTTTGCGTAATTCACATTGTAATCGTTGCAGACCACGTGGACGAGTCCATGGTAGCCCAGTGCATTCCAGGGGTGCTCTGTTTTCAGCTCAGCAACTTTTCTGCGTCGGCCAGCTGTGGTGTAGTGTTTATGGCGCTCGGCTGCTGATCCGAAGGTTGCGCGTTCGATCCCGGCCGCTGCTGTCGCATTTTGTTGGAGGCGAAATGCTATAGGCACGCTTCCTGTGCCATGTCAATTCACGTTAAGGAATACCAGATGGTCAAAACTTCCGGAGACCTTCACTACGGCGTCTCTCATAATCGTATCGTGGTTTTGGGACGTAAAACCCCAACACTTGCTATTATTATAACTTTCCTTCAGCGTTATTGTGTATGTTCGCGGTTACTGCGTTGATTGAGACTCTGTTATCCCCGGTGGCACATACCCGCTTAACTCTGGTATGCGTGTACGTGCCGCGCGTGATTGAGGGAAAGGGTTGCATTACGTACGCGACAAGTATTCTGCGTTATTCATGTAATCACCAGTGAATTGTGTTCGCCATACACTTATGCTATGCTGCGCAAATTTTGGTATATTACAACCTGTGGAGACGACCGCAAGAGCTCCCAGACGTAGGCGGCTAGGTAGAGAGATACGCAGATGGAAACGCCAAAAGTGCCTGAGGTTCACTAAGAAATGCCTCGCATTTAAATAATGACACAAATAATGCTGTTTGAATGAGGTAATTATCGTCAATTCACCCTTTGCGGCGTCATACGGTTTACAGTGTAGTGGTGGTTTCCGGGTATTTTCGACCACCACTTTCACTGCCATCGCACAGCACAAGGACCTTTAGTGTTTCGTCTCCGTCAAAATGCCGGTATCGAACCCGCGTCTTTCGGGTCGACAGAGGAGCGCTGTAACCACTGCGCCACCGAAGCGCCCGTCGTTGTGCTGTCAGGGTTGCCTTTTGTTCCGGCGCCCAGGCTTGCCCAAGAAGACTTCTGTCGCCACAAGCGTGAGCACTGCGTTCTTCACCGTCACAACCACGTGATTATATAGCAAACTGCCAGCTGATTTATCGAGGGTTTTATTTTGTCTTAGTATAACATAACGTCGAGCACATCTGTACAGAAGTTTGGCAGAACATTGCCCGCACGTGTGCTGCCTGTGTACTTCGGGAAGAAGACAGCGTTTAGCATGCGCGGTCCTGAAGGCATATGAAAATATACTTGAGAGTTTTACTCAGTAAAATGCGCCGTTGGTTAGGAGCATACGTATGCGCAATCTGGTTGGCATTTTTGCTCATTTGTAACTTTGTATTTATTTCGCAATAAATATAGCGTTTTTTGACAGTGCCTATGTCATGTGTGCATTTCCTGCGCCCTAAACGTTCTTCTGCGTTATAAAACTTGTCTACAAGACGTAACAGGGGGGGACAAAACCCAAGTGAAAGCGTCTTTCTGCATGCGTAATATTTTTGTGCATCTCTGATCCCGCCTTGAGGGAAAGCACATCAAAGCAGAGGTCAGGAATGCTTGAAGAAAATAAAAGTAAACACGTGGCGTGCATTAGCAGTGGACGCCCTTATGCAGAACAACAGATGTATATTGGCGTGATTACGAACGTTTGATAGTGCACACGTGTAGGACGTATTGAAACCGCACGTACTTTACGCCAAGCCCCTTAGTTAGAAGTGACGCCAATATCTCTGGGATTTTTATTGTACCACCGCATCGTAGCAGGCAGTAATTTATGAAGAACTGGGTACATAAAACATCTAAATCGCAAAATTAGTGTGACTGGGACTTCCGCATATAATCTTCAATTGAACAACAAGAAAAGCGCCAAACCATGCGGAAAATAATCTGTGGAAAGAAAACAAACGTTTCGCAACATTCACGCCAGACTCGTTGAAAAAAAAAAACACGGCTGATCCCTCCGTCATAGGGATCGGTATAACACGAAAGTGAAACGTCTCTTCACAAAAGTAGTTTAGCGTTTGTTGTGCATTCTTTCGCCCCAAGGGCGAAGGAATGAATGCTACAGCAACAGATTGAAATGTCACGCGACGAACGGCAAGCAGCGCGAAACTTGCAACGCGCTACTGAAGCAGGAAGGACGCACGGAACGAACATACACAGGATGAGAGCGAACTGTCACATTAGTAACTTATTTCTGCGTGAGCACCACGTTCCTTTCGCAAAATCGGCCGCTGCAGTGAGCGAAGTGACCTTCGTACTCTCAACGCAAGGCGTACGAACCACCGCGATCACAAGATAAGCGCACGCACGAGCGACCACTCCCTGTAGAGGCTGGCGCTCGCCGCAACGGCGGCGACTTTTAAAGCGCGCTCTTCGAGCCCTTCGCGCCATCTCGCTAGTGATAACGAAAACACGCTGTAACAGAGATCTCGGAGTACCGCCACCGGCAAATGGTGTATACAAATAGCACGCCGTTAGCTTTGCAAAGCACATGCCGTCCGTGGTCGAATCGTTTCGAGCTGCGGAGCGAGGGGTCTTAAGTTCGATTCCCGGTGACGGAACTTTCTCTTTGGTTTTTTTTTTTCTTTGCCCTCTGTTAGTCTTTATATTTTACAACGGCATATCCGTGACGGAAATACGTCAGTGGAGCCGTGGTGGACCCCGGCATAAAACACTTTCGTGTTAAAAAATACCGAATATTCTTACGTTTCCTAGTTTTCGTACGCAATGCAACTATTTAACGAAAAAAATGCATTGAGATTTGGACTAAGCATACAGCTTAGGTTAACACTTAATACGATATGCGCCGCAACATTCCAGATAAGGTCCTGTTACCTGAATTTTTATTCATTGAAGTATTCCAATATTGTTGTTCGTGATTATCGAGCGTGTGTTTTAAACACAAGTGTATTTGTATGCTACCTTAATGCGGTAATCAGTTATTTATATTGCCTTTCCATGTAACCCACTACTACAAGTGGCACTCCTACAAGCGCAAAATAAGGCTTGAGGACATAAAAGCCACAAAGAATAATAATTCAGAAATATTTTTTTCGGCGCCAGGAATCGAACGCGCGACCTCGCGCTCCGCAGCGCGCGGCGTTAGACGGCTAGGCCACGAGAAATAAGTCTTTCAGCTTGCTAACGGCGAGCTATTTATATACGCCATTTACTTCACCATGCTTTCTTGGTCACAACCGAGATGGCGCGAAGTGCGCGCGGGCCGTAAGCGGAGCGCGCTTTAAAGGTCGTCCCCCAGCTCCTGCGAATGCCGATGATTTTCTCCCAACAGGGCGTGGTCGCCTTCGTGCACTTGTCTCGAGGAAGGAAGATGGGTGGGGGGGGGGAGCAGGGGGTTGTCTGTCTTGTGCTTTTCCCGCGATGTCCGCGCTGAAGTCAAAGAGCGCACGAATGCCACTTCGCTCGCTGCACCGGCCGTGTTTGCGAAAGGAGCGCGGTGTTCAAACAGAAATAAGTAACAACTATGACAGTTAGTTCGCTCTCGTCCTGTGTGTACCTGTTTCTTCGTTTCATGCGTCCTGCTTTAAGTTTGACCAGCGCGCTTCAAGTGTCCAGTTGTAAGGCTTGATAGTTCGCGCTCGTCCTGTGTGCGTTCTTTTCGTGCGTCCTTTGGGCTCGAGCGACGCGCTAGCAATTTTGAGCTGCTTTCCGTTCGTCGCGTTACATTCCAATTTGTTGCTATTGCATTCATTGCCTCGCCGTTGCGGCAAAACTGCGACGTTTTGAAATGCGAAGCATTTCTCAGCGAAACTTTGGTAATTTGAGCATTTCTATCTATCTATCTATCTATCTATCTATCTATCTATCTATCTATCTATCTATCTATCTATCTATCTATCTATCTATCTATCTATCTATCTATCTATCTATCTATCTATCTATCTATCTATCTATCTATCTATCTATCTAGCCGCCTACGTCTGGGTGCTCTCATGAACGCCTCCTTAACTTGGTGTAGACCAAAATTGGCATGGAAGGGTAAGAGGATTTGACAAATATGACTGTCGGGTCATGACATAAAAAAATTCGGCAGATCCCACGTACCGTGGGAATCGATGTTATGCGAAGCATGCGCGGGATGGTGACTGTGGCGTAATTTTTCACATTGAGCGAAACGTACGGAATGACGCTAGAGAAACGTGGAAGTGGCATACGCACACTCATATGGTGAAGAGTTGCATATTTATTATATAACCAGTTGTTTACAGTTGCGTAACGATGCAAACAGAAACATGAGTGCTACCAACACCAGACGCGGTAAGCTGATGTGTAGTGCTTATATTCTTCAATACTGGATAGCGCGAATCTGAACAAGACAAAGAAAGAACACAGATGCGCAGGTTAGGCGTTACTCGCAACTAAGTTTTTCAGGAAAGTTTCCCTAGATATATACACAGCGGAGTGGCACGCGCATGCGCACTGCACGTACGTTACAGTCACAGTTGCAGTTGTTACAGTTGTTTTGCTTATATACTTGTCTCTTATGACGGAGAACGCACACATGCACGGAGAACGAACGCACGCACGCACCAACCCGTTTGCATGTGTGGAAGGGGTTCTTGACAGTTCTTCAACAAGGTCATCATCACCGTGATCAGTGAGCCCCAGCAGCTGGGCCGGACATGTTATTCTGATCCATTCGGGATCGCGGCTACGAGGGGTCGAAGTGCAGTGAAGTGCGAGGTATAGTACAGTTGGTGGAAATCCTTGATGGCTCTTACGATAAATTGATCTATGATGCCTCCTGTCCTGGACATGGCAGCGAGGTCTTTTGATTCCCTGTCCACATCCATGCCGTCTTTCACGCAGCATAAGGACCAGGCGTTGTTGGTTCTTGATAAACCAATGTTGAAGTCACCGGTAATGATGAGAAGCCTGGCGCTATCGGCAGATTTATTGTAGGAAGCATTCATCCCGGTTTTTACGTAATCCACGTGGCCCACGTTGCGGACCACGTGGACGAGTGGATTACCTGTCTTCCAGGTCTATTCTGTCTTCAGCTTCCTCACTTTCCTTCAGTGCGCCGCGGTGGTGTAGCGGTTACGGTGCTCGGCTGCTGACCCGAAGGTCGCGGGTTCGATCCCGGCCGCGGTGGTCGAATTTCCATGGAGGTAAAATGCCTGATGCCCGTGTACTGTGCGATCTCAATACACGTTAAAGAACACCAGGTGGTCAAAATTTCAGGAGCCCTTCGCTACGGCGTCTCTCATAATCATATCGTCGTTCTGGGACACAAAACCACAACTATTACTATCACTTTCATTGCGTGTCAATGTGTGTGTGTTCGCGGTTACTGTGTTGGTTCAGACCCTGTATCACCTGTGGCACATACCCGCAAAACAGGATCTCTGGTATGCGCCAAACGTGACTGAGAGAAGGGTTTCATGACGTACGCGGCAGGTATTTTGCGTTATTCATGTAATGACCATTGGATCGTGTTCCTCATATACCGATGTCCTGCTATGCCGATTTTGGTATATTACAAGTTATGGAGGCGACCTGGAGAGCGCCCAGACGTAGGCGGCGAGATAGATAGATAGATAGATACGTAGATTGAAACGGCGAAAGTGCCTGAGGTTCGCAAAGAAATGCTTCGCATTTAATAACGTGAAATTCCTGTCGCGTACAGCATCAAAGCCTTTCCTGTAGACACGTGTGGCACATGCCCGTTTACCACGGTACGCGGAGTACGGGTATGCGCCGCAGGTGATTTACAGTTTATATATACCCAGGAACGGTGAGAACAGACATTAAATGCGTGAGCGTTAAGAAAAACTGACAACGGCAGTGTTGACCCGACAAATAGAAAGAATGAAAATCCGGATCCCAGCAGGAATCGAACCCAAGAATTCTGCGTGGCAATCAGGTATTCTACCACAGAGCCACGCCAGGTCTATAAACTGGTTTCGAAAAACAGCCCATGCAGGCGTAATATTGGTGCAACGTCATTGTGGTTGTTGTGGTGGCTATCTAATTTGACAAGAAAGCATTAAACACTACATATGTACTCTACGATACAGGCGTCATATCAGATTAACGTCTGTGGTTACAGTGTTGGCTCCGCTTTTATAGCACTCCAATAAACATTTCATTTGTATTCCTATGATTCAGCAAGCTATATTGAAGCATTGCTCGACCCCGGAGGAATACATTAACGAAAGGTAAGTATGATATTCACATCATCGCACCGTAACGTGCACTTAGTCCGCCAGAACGACGCAGTGTCCTCTTCATTCCTTACAATGCATGGGCGATGGACCTCATGCTGACCGAGAATGATGCTAGATTGATTGACAGCCGCCTTGTAGACTAGGCTACGCAGGCCACATACGCCCAGGTAGGCTACAAATACGACAAGTGCCATACACTAATGTTGGCCTACGTAGCACTATCCAGGCCTACCAGTTTCGGCGGCCTATAACTCACTAACGCGAAGGGTGACTTCAGGTTCCGACATGTCACCAGCTCTATCGACGGACAATTTGTCGGTGAAATGACCGAGGCATCCACGATTTCCAACGCACGTACTATACCTCATACTTCACTACACATGGAGCCCTCGTCACCGCGATCACGACCTGATCTGATAGGTCACGACCAGCTGCTGGTGTTCACTGATCGCGGTGATGATGACCTTATTTAGGACCTGTCAAGAACTTCCATCATAAGGGACAAGTATAAACACCACATATCAGCTTACCGCTTCTGGTGTTGGTACTACACACGTTGCCGTTGGCAGCGTTACCCAACTGTAAACAACTGGTTAAATAACATATATGCGGCTCCTCAACATATATGTGTGCGTATAAAATTTATGGAGATCTTCAGCGTCGTTTTGTAAAGTTTCACTCAGTAAAAAAAATTAGCCACAGTCACCTTCCTCCGGGACTGGTACAAAAACCTACTAGGTGCTAACTCCGGAACCCTTCCGCCGCGGTGGGCTGCTGCCTTGCGCAGCCCCAGCCTCGGCGACCAACTTTGGGCTGTCCAGCATGCCAGCGAGGTGGCGGTGAGGCAAGGCCTCGACGTCCCCACGTGGGAGACCTAAAGCCCGGTCGGCGAAAGCTCTGCAGGACCATCAATAAAGTTCTTACCAACCAAAGTCACCTTCCCGGCGCATGCTTCGCATATCATCGATTGCCACGGTACGTGGGATCTGCCGAATTTTTTGCCTCATGGAATGTCACGCCTGACCACTAACTCGAATTTAGGCATTGAGCAGGTGAGACCAAAGGTCGCCACATGGGGTACTATGATATCGTCTGCTCGTCCCAGGGGCTCTTCCAAGTACCACGCTGTTGATTCTGCGCCACACGTGATGCCTTTCGATTTACGCAAACAAGATACACACATGAGTATCCGCATCAATGGAAATAACAAAGTTGGTGCGAAGATAACAAGGTATGTGATAAGGTGCGTCGAACAATGAGGAGCATATAGCGTCCACCGTCTGCCTTTTGCTGTAAACATAAACTCGGCAAAAAGCTGCACTGGCATGGAATCGTCAGCTCGGCCTACAGAACGGGACCTTTTAGACCGAAATATGTAAATAAGGCAAACGTATTCACATTAGCCGCGAAATCGATTCGCATGATACTTGCTAGAAAAAGAACTGTATTGACCCCAATTATCATTATCTTCTGATGCTATTAGGCAGCATGAAACAACGCTTTATGTTATCCTGACAAGGCGTGTTCGCCTTCGCCTTAGCCAAATACAAAGTGAATGTACAGATTGAAGGTGAAGTTGCGTTATTAAGAATAGAGAAATTAGTCTTTATTCTTAGAGAAATGCAGTTATCGAAATAAAAATCTAAAAGGTGTGCTTCTTGTTAATGTTGTTATCGCACTGCTGAAGCCATGCTTTCTAGAACGAATTTTTCTGATACAATTTATTCGTTCAATGTTAGACAATACCTGTGCTTCCTGCGATGCTTTCTGAGTATGGGTGATTGTAACCGTTCGTAGAGTGATTTGGCTCCATCGACAGTGCTAGCAGGCGCTGCATCTGTTGCTCTATCATATGCGGCAGCATATATGTTGCATACAACATTCTAAATAAGTGGTCTCTTGCTATAAAAAGCGATGAATTCCTGCGCGGAAAACGGCAGCTTACTTAAGCGGAGTGCTTCGTACTTTAAGTCATGTATATGGCGTTTTCACCGACGAATTCAGGTCCCAGGTTAATGTATTCAAGAATACGTGACCGCGCTAAAAGAGCTTGCCGCGATGTGCTCATTTACGTCGCAAGAAGAGTCATTACGTAACCAGTTTGTCGCCGGAGTGTCCTCGCATCCTATTCGGGAACGTCTTCTGGTAGAAGGGTCTTCGCTTTCGTTCAGCAGGGCAGTTGCTCTCGCGAGTCAAATGGAGCATGCAGCAGTAGAAATGAAGGCATTTTCCATTTCTGTGCAACCACTATCTGCGCAGTCGAGCACAAAAGGCAGTTGATCGTTGCAATCACCGAATTCACGGCCGCGTGCTCGCACGTTCAGTCAACGCGATAAGGCAGCTGCATCTGGGAACCATCTCGAGAGCGCTGTGCATCAAATTCGCAGCAACACGTGAATTCTTCGGATTGCTCCAGATGCGGTTCTAAGCAGCATCGCGCTTCTTGGAAACGCTGCCCGGCTAAAGGAAAAAAAATCCTTCTTTTGTGACCATATCGAACATTTTGAAAACGTTTGCAACCAGAAGCAGTCGCAAGCAGCTGTCCACGAGGTTTCAGTAGATAGCCCGTTGCAGGATGAAACCGTAGAGGTTCTTGTGGTTCAACAGCCTCTTGCATCTGGAATTCACATTAACGTTCATGTCGGGCAGGTCGCTATGAAGCTGTTAGTCGATTCTGGCTCTTCCGTTTCCATTCTTTCAGGCAAGGTGTTTGACAAACATTTCTCTGGTGCGCCGCTTCTTCCCATTCCTCGTGTGGTGCTTCTGGATTATTCCAAAAGACCGATTTCGGTTCGAGGCTGCTTATTTTCTGAGATCTTTTTCGAGAATCGCAGCGCACCGCTTTTGTTTTATGTCGTCGAACAGGGTACATCTCTCGTTGGCCTGGATGGTATTAAAGCTTTGAAGCTGCGCATTGAACTGTCTGAGCTGCAGTGCTTTTAAACCAGTATGGTACCGAACGCCGAAGTAGCTCGGACATGTCCGATAGAGCCATCCATGCAGCTGCCATCAGCACTTCAGCAAACGTTTTGCTCGCTCTTCACAAATGAGCTGGGTCTTACAAAAGGTTTTCTTCACAGGATTGAGACACGTGCGGGTGTTCGGCCAGTAGCATCAAAATTTCGCCGGCTTCCTTTGACGTTATGACCACGCGTGTCTGCCGAACTGCAGCGCTTGGAAAGCTTGGACATCATTGAATGTATCGATGCGTCAGAATGGGTGTCCCCTATTGTAGTCATTCGGAAGAAAGATGGAAGTATTAGGCCTTGTGTAGATTTACGTGAACGTAACAAGGCCATCGTTCCGGACAGCTTTCCGCTTCCTTACATAGAATAGTTGCTTCATGCCTTGGTGGGTGCCACGCACTTTTCCAAACTCGACTTAGCGTCTGCCTACCACCATGTTCCCCGGGATCTTGAGAGTAGGGACCTGACAGCTTTTATTACACATGAAGGGCTGTACCGGTTCAAACGCGTTTGTTGTGGGCTAGCCTCAGCACCTGCTGCTTTCCAGAGTATGATGTCTCGAATCCTTCGCAATTGTGCGGGTGTCCTCTTGTACATCGACGATGTCATTATATTTGGTAAATCAGCTGAGGAGCACCTAAAGAACTTGGAGGCAGTGTTACAGCGTTTCAAAGACGCAGGTCTGAAGCTCAACAGTATATGTGCGTTTGGAGTTCAGGAGCTCGAATTCTTGGGCCACAAGGTGACACCTTCCGGTATTTCGCCACTGTCAGGGAAAGTGGACGCAACTGTGGAAACCCAGTTCCAAGAAATGTCGCTGAACTCCGTTGTTTTCTTGTGTTGGTGCAATACTACGCGAAGTTTGTGCCACACATGGCCGGGATGGTAGAACGAATGAGGGCTCTTCTTAGGAAAGGCGAAACCTTCACCTGGTCTGTTGAGGTGGATAAGTTTCCGTACGGTAAGGGCTGTATTATCTGCAGATCTTGTCTTGCACATGTTTGATCCCGCGCTTCCAATTATCATTTCCACTGATGCATCGAATGTGGTCTAGGAGCAGTCCTCCAGCAGCACGCTGGTAATAAGCTTCGTACTGTTGCTTTTGCGTCACGCACGCTATCTCCGGCTGAACGAAAGTACGAAGTTGGCGAGAAAGCACTTGCATGCATTTGGGCATATGAGCTTTGGCATGCATACCTGTGGGGACGGAGCTACACTCTCCGAACAGACCATCAGGCATTCGTTTCGCTTCTGTCTTCGCAAGACTCGGGCCGACGCCCACTCAGAATTGCACGTTGGTGCACAAGGCTACTAATTTACAATTTCACGGTGCTGTAGCAGAAAGGCTTGTCCAACAGAGTAGCCGATACTCTATCGCGGTTACCTGCTTATATGGCAGATAGAGAGCTGACTTTTGAGGAAATGAATGAATTGAACCTTTATTTCGCAGTAGAGGAAGGCGCTCGGCCATAGTTTGCGAATAGGTGGGGAAGGGATTGTTGGGTGAACATCATAAGCACAATAGATTAGCATCAGCTGGTGTGCAAACACTTCTCCTCGATGCCCACATTGTGAAGAATTATGCAGAGCAGATATACACCACCTAATTTGGATTTGCTCAGCTTTTAAGGAAGAAATTGTTTCCATGGTTCAACCAACTTGCCTCACAAAGGAGCAGTTCGAACAAGCGGTACTCTCTGACGCCACTCTTCAAATGGTGAAGGCGTTTGTAAATGGGTCTTGGTCCTCACACAGAGACTTGCCGGAAGGTCTGGAACCATATTTCTGAGTTCGAGAGGAATTGTCAGTAGTGAGCGAATTGTTCTTGCGTGCAGAGAGGCTTGTAGTTCCTTCATCTGTCGTGGCTCAGCTTGTGGCAACAGCGCATGAAACTCGCCAGGGTATCGAACGCACCAAAGCCAGACTTAGGGAACAATTTTGGTGGCCCCGGCATGGACATTCACGTGGAAGAAGCAGTCCACAATTGTACATCTGTCAAGCAGCAGATAAATTGGCGAAGACGTCACCTGCCCCGCTGCAACCTCTCGACCTACCAGAGAGACCATGGCAGAAACTTGCAATGGATATCGTTGGTCACCTGGAGAGGGCGCCTACAGATTGCAGATTTTTCGTGACACTAGTATACTACTTCTTAAAATGGCCACAAGTACAGTTTTCAGGGGAAATTTCTACAGGAACCGTGACCGAGTTCCTGCTCAACGTATTTGCGCGGGATGGATATCCTGAAGAGATAGTCTGTGATAATGGGCCCCAGGTCACGTCAAAGGAACTTGTAAGCTTCCTACAAGAACTGAGTGATCCATCTGTCGCATTCATCTGTTTATTACCCGCAGGCAAACGGCCAGATTGAGCGGTTCAACCGCACATTCAAGACTAACCTCCAACTGGCCCGTCTGGAACAACGTCCGGTGCGAACTGCTGTACGGGTTTACCTCGCCACATACAGGTGTACACCACACGCCACAACAGGAGTGGCCCCTGCGGTACTGTTACATGGAAGACTGCCAAGAACGAAGCTTGACATCTTCGGATTATCGCCTGAGTCGTTCGCAAAGGCACCCTACCAGGAACTGGCCAGGCTCCGGCAACGTGTCAAGCGCAGGCAAGAGTACAGCAAAGCCTACACCGACAGGAGGCGAGCGGCAAAACCGACAACAGTGGCATTAGGAGACATGGTGCGGGTGAAGAAACCATCAGTATCATTCAAGGGTGACATCTCTTTCTCGAAGCCAAGGAAAGTCATCGAGCAACGCTGTCCAGTATCCTTCATTCTCGACGACGGAAAAACATGGAACGCGGAAAAGCTGTGCAAGGTGCTTGCTCGGCGCCCTCGCGACAATGGCCTTCAGCAACATTGAGCAGGGCGTGAATCTTCGTTCCCTCACGATCGCTTTGATTCGACGCTTCTTGCTGCAACACGGCAGCCAGCGTCTGCCGAGACAAGTGTTCCCGCACCGCAACCTGTGCCTATTGCAGACCACGATTCCGGGTCACCAAAGAGATCAGCCGCCGAACAGTTTCCTGCTCGAGAAACTGTTTCACTCCCGCCAGTGAACACTGCAGAAGAACGTATGGTGTCGTGCCCACCATGCCGTCGCATTCAGCCGCACCGAGAGAGTCGGCAACCGGACAGATATGGTTGTTAAGTGTGAATGTATAAATATTCATTAGTTGGTGTGCCTATTACCTAATGTATTGTTCAATATTTTATATGTGTATAGATAAATTGGTGTGTATATATTGATGGGTATTTCTTTCTGTGTATTTCTCATTCCACATATAAACTGTGCGCGATTATCTATACCAATATACTAACACTTTCACAAAACAAAATAAATGAGGGAGGGAAACGTTGTACCCTGTGTATAGTTCCCGCAGTTTCGATTTCAGTGTTTAGGTTGTCAACACTGTGTACTTGTGCTTGTATATACTTGTGGAACGTCTATTAAAGAGCGAGTATGCAAACGCTACCCGTGAGTGTGAGTCACGGCACTCTTTCGCTACAGATATGTGAAAACAATGATGAGCATATAGCGTCCACCGTCTGCGTTTTCCTGTAAACATAAACTCGGCAAAAAGCTGCACCGGCATGGAATCGTCAGCTCGGCTTACAGAACGGGGACCATTTAGACCGAAATATGTAAATAGCCAAACGTATACACATTAGCCGTGAAATCTATTCCCATGATTCTTGGTAGAAAGGAAGTGTATAAACCGAAAATAGAATTATCTTCTGATGCTATTTAGGCAGCAACGCTTTATGTTATCTTGAGAAGGCGTGTTCTCCTCCGCCTTAGACAAATACAAAATGAATGTACAGATTCAAGATGAAGTTTCATTATTAAGAATAGAGCAATTAGTCTTTATTCTTCGAGAAATGCAGTTATCGAAATAAAAATCCTAAAAGATGTGCTTCTTTGGTAAAGTGGGTATCAGCATTGCTGCAGCCTTGCTTTCTTGAAGAAATTTTTCTGACACAATTTATTCGTTAAAAGTTAGACAATACCTGTGCTTCATGCGATGCTTTCTGAGTATGGGTGATCGTAACCGTTCGTAGAGTCATTCGGCTCCATTGAAATGTGGTGGTCACTGTGGACCTAAAGCGATGCATCTGTCGCTCTTTCATATGCTGCAGCATATATGTTGCATACAACATTCTAAATAACTGGTCTTTTGCTATAAAAAGCATGCGATGAATTCCTGCGCGGAAAACGGCAGCTTACCTTAACGGAGTGCTTCGTACTCTAAGCCATGTATACGGCGAAAGCCTTAGATGCTTTGACAGCCGGCGTCGCCGGCATCATCTCGAAGATCCAAGAAACAATCACCACCTGATGACGTCGCATGATGTTACACATCCCCGAAAGTTGTGATGTCTGCACGATATCATCACATCACAATATCAATTGGTCAATGGTGCGCCTCTCACGGATACAGTGCAACACCAGTTCAGGTGCGGAAAGCTCTCAATGGCTCCGATCACTGAGGCAGTGCAAAACCACTTTGGGTGCAGAAGCTTTCGAAGGCGGCAGGTTGGGCAATCCATGCATCGACTGAAAAGAAAAACCATTAAGAAAAAAGTGGCTGTCACCTTCGAGTCATCTTAGGCGACTGCATAAGGAACCCCATGGTTTTTTTTTCATACGGTGAAACTGTCTTTACGTGTGAAAAAACGCCAGGCCTGCGCGGAAAGCGCAGCACAGTCAAAGCGAAAGCTGGAAGAGCGGGATTTCTAGAGCCCGTTGTAAACTCTCTTGAGGCTACCTATATCAGCACACTAGCAAGGTACCCACTACGCCATAAATCACAATATTTGTGAAGTTGGGAAGCACCTACAACGCCATTATTCGTCATTGTGCGCAGAAGCGAGGTTCCAACTACACATATGTAAGGCATTAAGTGCACTTTGTTCACGTGACGACTGACGACGATGAAGAATTGTGGCTCAGCCCTTTGTAATGGGTTGGAAGCTTTAAACGGCTCACCAGTTACGTAATTCACTTTGTGTGACGCCCGGTCGCTATTTCACTCTCCCACCATGCAATATAACATACGTTGACGTGAGAAAGAGACAGAGAAAGGGGGAGCAACTTTATTGAGACCCTGAGGAAATGGATGATGGGCTTATGGGCTTCCTTGGCAACCAATGCAAGTGCACTTGCGATGAACCCTATAAATCAACATAATTTCTGTGAAGTAGGGAAGCATCCACTATGCCATTTTTCGTCATTCAACGGAGAGCCGTGGTACCAGCTAAAACATGTAAGGCATTATGCGCACTTTGTTGGTGTTGTGCCTGATGACGATGAAGAATTATTGCAGAGCCCCATGTAATGGGTTGGAAGCATCCAACAGCCCACTCGTTGCGCAGTTCGCATTGTGTGACGCTGTGGTTACAGAATTCGCGTTGTGTGGTGCATGGTTGTTATTTCACTCTTCTACGACACTAAATTACATATGTTAATGTGGTTCCTTCCGGACACGAAGCCTGTATAGCGTCTTTTTGCAAGGCAGTTCCAAGCACCGGCTTGGCTCTGAGGTACAACACTGGGCTCCCACGCAGAGGGCCCAGGTTCGAACCCCGTTCCATCCTCGTTTCTTTTCTTATTTCGAGCGATAGTGGTTACGGACACCGGCGGCGGCGGACAACTACGGCGCCAAAAACGGCCGTTGAAATGATCTTATATCAGCTTTCGCTGTAAAAGGGCGCTAAACAGACGGGACAAGAAAGGACACGGGACCACGGCGCCGTGGTCCCGTGTCCTTTCTTGTCCCGTCTTTTTAGCGCTGTTTTTTCACTCGTAATCATGAACCAACCAGCCCAAATGCGTACCCTATTACTGTCTTTATGTGTTTTAGATGCAAAGCATCTTATAGCGAAGTACAAACCGGTGGTGGCGGTGGTGTGTGGCGTGACCACCCTTCCTGCGCATGCGGAGACCCTCCCCCACATAACTCCTCTCCACACACCTCCTCCCTCTCCCTCTTTCCCACTTTCCACTTCCCTCTGCCCTCTCCCCCTCTCCACTCCCCCTCTGAAATGCGGGCTCGACATGGCGAAACGCTGCTCCACATCGCCTGATGGTCTCCTAAGCGGGAGATGGTGTGCCCGCCTCCCCTGCGCAACGCCGCGATGAGCGCCAGCGCATGCGCGTCCCCTCCCCCTCTCTCTCTCATGTCCCACGCTTCCCCCATCGCGCGCCTGAACGAACGCCAACGGAACGCGATCGTGAAGTTCTCCGGCTTCGCATCGCCTCATGGATCCATTTAGCGGGAGATGGTGTAATTTTTTGTCTCAAAGCACAAACCGCATTGTTGTGCTATGTCCTCGCCGTCATAGCAAGCGCCGTGATGGCACTTCTGCCGCAGGCGAGTTATGTGATCTCTCAGTACGGGCATGAGCTCCTACGGGGCTGTCCTAAGCGATGAAACTGATGAGTGTGTGCTATAGGGAACTAGACCGCTATCTAGTTCACTGTAAGCCGTTTTAGTTGTTACCTCAGTGGTGGAGGTAAGAAACTCAACATCGTGAACGCCGACCAAGGGGAACAATATTTCCTGACATTTTAGTTCACACACGCGAGCCTTGTTCAGAAAGACACTAACAACATTATGCATGTAAATATTCATTACATCGACATCTTGCCAGCCTCACAATAGGTTCGATTCGTGGTTTGCGAAACAAAGACGCGTACGTGAATGAAATAAAATATTAAGTTTGTCAGCATTAGCTCGTTTTCTTCATTTGTTGTGGCAACTTGAGTGCTGATACCATGAACACCAATCATTTACATTAAGTCTTTCGCTCCAACAGAAAATAAGCTGGTCCCGTAGACTAGAAACGCCAGGACGTTACTCCAGTTGAATCGCGAAGTGGAACGGCGGTGATGGCTATATCGGTCTTTGCGCCCGGTGATATTCTATGGCGAGAGTACCTTAGGGTCTCGGCGTATGGGCGTGCTTCGTCGCCTGCTGTCAGGATTGTCCATTTGCTTGAGTGCAAGAGAGGGCGCCATCGCCTCAGCGCTCGCCATGTCGCGAGCGAGAGCGAACGGCGCGCGTTGATTATGGAAACGCTCTTTCTGTGATGAGCGCTGAACTACCAACTCACAAGGAACGAGAACGTGCCCGCGAGATGCAACGCCGACGCATGCGGCGTCTGTTAGCGAGTTTCTTGATTGAAAAAAAATTACACCATCTCCGGCTCAAGCGAACCATCTCCCCGCTGCTTCGCATCCACACATGGTTCGCTTAGCGGGAGATGGTGTAATTTTTTTTACATCAACAAACCCGCTAGCAGACGCCGCATGCATCGGCGTTGTCTCTCGCGGGCGCGTTCTCGTTCCTTGCGATGTTTTTTTCTTGCGTTCTCGAGCCTGTTTCTTCCTCTGGCGTAGAATCAGCACTGTCTTCAGTTTCCATCCAGATCCCGCTGCGTGGAATTGCTGGCGTCCGAGGTATTCGATTACCCGCAAAGTCGCAAGATCATGTGGGCTGCCTCTCTGCAGTCCATGCCACTGGTGTCGTCGTGGGATTCTTCAGCACGGGAATGAGAGCACGAGCGCACGCGTCTAGAGCCACAGAAGCAGAGGCGGCCATCGGCCGCTCGTGCCAACCTCAATGCGCCGGAGGCGTCGCTGCTGCTACTCGTCGAAGGAGATAAGGTGGCGCGCGAGAAAGGCGGAGCTTAGGAGGGGATTGCGGCGTGTGCAGGAAGAGAATGAGGCGCGCGAGAGAGTGGGAGCATAGGAGAGTAGAGAGAGGGCGAGGGGACGCGCATGCGCATTGGGGGCGTGGACGCCGCGGTATGGACAAAGCCCCGGGCTTAAGATGATTCGCATCTAAAAACGGACTGCCCGCGCTGCACAACCGTTCACCGGCCACCCCGTATAAGACCATTTTGGTGTTTACAACCACAGCTGCTGTAAGGCTTCCGGTTTTGTGCGCCGGTGTTGCATAGTAGCAATGGCGGGGAACAAAATGCTTAGCGAGTAGCCCGCACATTTACTTGCGACCGTGACATCAGGTGCGGGAAGGCATTCGAACATTCATGCGCCACAGTCATAGACCTCGCATTTGCCGCGGCCACTGCTAAGTGACAGTTTAGAATATGCTCTGCAGGAATGGGGCGAAAAAATGCGGGTGTGTTCTGAAGGCCAAGTTAAAAATTATTTTCTTGCTGAACAATACTTTAGCATTAGCTCACTTTATAGCAATAAAATCTTCACCCTTTGCCGCATACAAACAATATTTCACTAGGGTGGAAGGAACAGAAAAACAGCGTGCCAAATGCAATGGCCAGCAGATATTTCTCTCGCTTCCAATTTTTCAGGGTGAATCGAACTAAATGTTTGTGGATTTTTTTAGAAATGTGCTCTATCTGGAGAACCAAGCTGGCACAATGACAGATAGGTGGGTGAGTTGGTTTGGATTCCTAATGATGTAAAATTATGCAATCCTAGAACGAATACAAAGAACAAGATGAAGACAGGACATGCGCTGTCCTGTCTTCACAGAACATGTCCTGTCTTCATTTCGTTCGTAGCGCTGCCCCCTTTACATCTTTAAGAACCAAACTAATATCAAGAGTGGGAGTTCGCTTCAATCAAAAACCGAAACTTGGATATCTTTGGTCGTTCTCTGAGAGAGAGAACAAGAGAACATATTAGAAGGCAGAGAGGTCAGCCTGAGACAGTGTGCTCTAGCGCGCTGTTCTCTACAGAGGGGAATGGAAAGGGAAAGAAAAAGTGATGCTAAGAAAGATGTGCTGCGTATACACAATACCACGTAACATAGCCGCTTTGTTACAGTCTGGAGTCCATTCCTGTGATCCTAAGGGAATCTATGACTGCCCTCGTAGGAGTTGTTGGCACTGTCTCATGACATTGCTCACAAAAGCCCTGTCACTTAGTGTTGCCATACAGACTCATGCCAGTGTCGAAGCCAGCGTTTCCCGCTGTGACGCGTTAAAGTGGCATTAACAAAATGGATGTGTTTTTGTGGCACACACTTGGCAGCCTTCAAAGTTCCGGCTGTCCGCACGGCTGATGAGGTCTAAATAGCGGCGAGGTAATGCAATGGGCCAGATGAATGGTGGTGTTGCAAACTGGTTGTGGCGTAGGTTTATTCTAGCCGGAAGGCAACAAGTCATTTTTAACACGAAATTGTTTATGTCGCTGTCCTTCCAAGACTTTCCTGACGCACTTCCGTCACAGAAATGCGTCAGCAAATGAACACAATCATATAGAAAAAAAACGCCAGGCCTGCGCTAAAACCGCAGCACAGTCACAGCGAAAGCTGGAAGAGCGGCGTTTCTAGAGCCCGTTAACTCTCTTGGGGCTACAATACAAGTACACTAGAAAGTACCCACTACGCCATAAATCACAATTTGTGAAGTTTGGAAGCACCTACTAAGCCATTATTCGTCATTCTGCAGAGAAGCGAGGCACCAGCTACACGTCTGTAAGGCATTATGTGCACTTTGTTCCACGCGACGACCTGATGACGATGAAGAATTATGGCTCAGCCCTTTGTAATGGGTTGGAATCTTTAAACGGCCCACCAGTTTATGTAATTTTGCATTGGGTGACGCCCGGTCGCTATTTCCCTCTCCCGTCATGCTGTATAACATACGTTGACGTGGGAAAGAGACGGGGGGAGGGGGAGCGAAGAACTTTACTGAGACCCCGAGGGAAATGGATCATACGCTTACGGGCTTCCTGGCAACCAATACAAGTGCCCTTGCGAGGAACCCACTACGCTATAAATCATTGTAATTTTACTGAGACCCAGAGGAAGTGTATCATGCGCTTATGGGCTTCCTTGGCAACCAATCCAAGTGCACTTGCGAGGAACCCACTACACTATAAATAATTGTAATTTTTGAGAAGTAGGCCAGCAGGCACTCTGCCATTTTTTGTCATTCTACGAGAGCGTTGGTACCTGCTAAACCCATGTAAGGCATTATGCGCACTTTGTTGATGCTGGCCTGATGATGAAGAATTATGGCAGGGTCCTTTGTAATGGGTTGGAAGCATTCAACAACCTGCTCGTTGCGCAATTCGCATTGTGTGACGCTGGTTACAGAATTCGCGTTGTGCTACGCTTGGTGCTTATTTTACTCTTCTACCACGCTATATTGCATATGCTAATGTGGTTCCTTCCCGACATGAAGCCTGTATAGGACCTTTTAGCAAAGCAGTTTCAAGCACCGGTATGGCTCAGAGGTTGAATACTGGGCTCCACGCAGAGGGACCCAGGTTCGAACCTCGTTCCATCCTGGAATTTTTTTCTTATTTAGTTTTTTTTTATTTCGAGCGATACTGGTTACGGACACCGGCGGCGGCGGCGGCGGCGGCGGCGGCGGCAGCGGCGGCGGCGGCGGCGGCGGCGGCGGACAACTACGGCGCCAAAAACGGCCGGTGAAATGATCTCATAACAGCTTTCGCTGTAAAAAAACACCAGGCCTGCGCGGAAACCGCAGCACCATCACAGCGAACGCCGGAAGAGTGGCATTTCTACTGCCCGTTATAAACTCTCTTTTTGCTACTAATACAAGTACACTAGCAAAGTACCCACTACGCCACAAATCGTAATTTTTGTGAAGCTGAGAAGCACCCATCACGTCATTATTCGTCATTCTGCGGAGAAGCGAGGTACCATCTGCAAGGCATTATGTGTACTTTGTTGAGGCGACGGTTGATGACGATGAATAATTATGGTTGAGCCTTTTGTAATGGGTTGGAAGCTCTAAACGACCCACTAGTTACGTAATTCGCATTGGGTGACGCCCGGTCACTATTTAACTCTCCCACCACGCTTTATAACAAACATTAACGTGAGAAAGAGAGAGTGAGAGGGAATTTACTTTATTGAGACCCTGAGGAAATGGATCATGAGAGTTTATGGGCTTCCTTGGCAACCAGTGAAGTTCACTTGCGAGGAACCCACTACGCTATAAATCATAATTTTTGTGAAGTGGGGAAGCAGCCACTAGCCCATTTTTTGTCATTCTGCGGTGTACCGTAATACACACTAAACACCTCTAATGCATTATGCGCACTTTGTTCATGTGGCTGATGAATTATGTCAGAGCCCTTTGTAATGAGTTGGAAGCATTCAACAGCCCACTCGTTGCGCAATTCGCATTGCGTGACGTCTGGTTACAGAATTCGCTTTGTGTGACACTTGGTTATTTTACTCTTCTACCACGCCACATTACATATGTTAATGCTGTTCCTTCACGACATGAAGCCTGTAGGGTCCTTTTGCGAAGCAGTTTCATGCACCGGCATGGTTCTGAGGTAGAATACTGGGCTCCACGTAGAGAGCCCAGGTTCAAACCTCGTTCCATCCCGGATATTTTTCTTATTTCGCGTGACTGTGGTTACGGACACCGGTGGCGGCGGCGGACAGCTACGGCGCCAAAAACCACCCTCGTTATCTCATAACAGCTGCCACTGTAAAAAAACTAGCAAGAAGCTTCGTTGACGGGAGTCGAACCCACGACCTCTCGGTCTACGACGATGGCTGGCGGGTGTTTAACCCACTGCGCTACCGCCAAACACGCAAAGGAGGCTACAGGAACGCGCTTTTATCTTTCATACTTTCCTCTCTGCAGTGGTTTGCGGGACGGTGTCGTCGTTGGACGTTGACATCTCGATCTGCAAGTGGTAGAGGGAAGTAGTGCGTGGCCACTGCGATTACGCCGGCGACGCGTCGCTGTCCGATGGAGATGTGTAATTTCGTCAACGCTCCCAAGCCTCACTCATAGCATCTATACATATTTAAAAAAAATCCTTTCCGGCGCTGGCCTTGCTGTCGCACCGCGCTCCTTCCTCTCCTTGTAAGAATTATCGCCCAGGCTAAGGGGAAGACACGACGCTCGTCTCATTTCTCTTCGCGTTTCACGACGCTTTGAAGGAGTGTATATCGAGTATCATTGTTTACCATGCGCTTGTTGATGTCATCATTACGTGGAAATTACCACATGCGGTGTCCAGGTATATGTAAACGGCGTCAAGTACCGCAAGGGTTAAATCGTGGTCGTGGGCGTTAGTTGTCGGGACGGAGATGTGCTACTAGGCGTCAGCGTGGGTGCGTCTATCTGAAGAGGTGCTATATCTGGTAAACCAGAATAGACATTATACAAGCTCCCATATATCAAAGCACTATAACCAACCAACCACTACTTTTACGACACATTTTACTTTCGTGTCATAGGCACCGTGGAGACGAGTTTTCCAATGTGACTGCGGCGCCAGAGCGCATAGCCTAGCGGTTAAAAAATTACATCATTTACCGCTAAACGAGACCATGGGGCGATGCGAAGCCGGAGCACTTGCACGATCGCGTTCCGTTGGCGTTCGTCGGGCGTGCTACCGACCTCGCGTCGTGGAACGCGAAGAGGAACGCTACGCGCGTCTTGTCTTCCCTTTGGCCTGGCCGTTCATTCTCACAGGGTGAGCGGGGAACGCGGTCGACAGGCGTTCGAGAGGGGGGCAGCGTAGGAGAGGAGAGAGAGGGGGAGGGGACGCGCACGCGCTGGCGCTCATCGCGGCGGTGCGCAGGAGAGAATTTCGGCATGTCTCGCCCGCGTTCAAGAGGAAGACTGGAAAGGGGGAGGGGAGAGGGGGAAGGGAGAGGGTGAGTAAAGACGGGAATGGGAGAGGGTGAGTGGACAGGAGAAGTGAGGAAGGGGAGTGGAGAGGAGGTGCGTGGAATATTTCGATCGAAACGTTACCATTCAACACATTTTATATTTCCTTTCAGTAAGAATCACTATCTTACAGAAAGAACTGAGTACTCAGTCCTTAGCTTGTGAAACTATATCACAAAGCCTTGAAGTCACTTCTTGTCATGGCCTAAGGCGGAGGAAGACGCACTTTTTCAACCAGTTGGCTTGATAAAACATAGTTCAATGCGCCCTAACAGGCTTCAGAAGATAAATTCATGCGAAGCAAGCTTGTAACTTATGACCTGAGTAGCTGGTGATGCGTGTGCTCTAAATACCTCCTCACCAACTACTCCCTACTGACTGTTGGTGCGCACCAAGAAATAGTAAATAAACAAGAAATTTTGTTTCAGCTGCGAGGGGTTTGACCCCCCGTTCCCACGGCCCTAAAGCGAGTGTCTTGAACACTAGGCCACGCGCCTATGGTTGCCCAATGTGAACTCAACGAAAGCATGCAATACCGACAATGCAAGAACAATTGGGAAACAGAACACTCGCTCTACGCGATTCATTAAATATTTCGTCTTCGCAGGCTAAAACCGATGTTGTGGACAATGCGTCAGGTGGTTACGAGGAACTGGGCATTTAGGAAAATTTTGACGTCGAGAAAATTTTAATCCTAGCCAGCGTTTCCGTGGTCGCGTGATAGTCTTTCGTTGGGCCGTTCTACGGGCGGACGAACGCTCGAAGAAACATCAAAGACGCCATGCCGATTCTTCCCTGAAACTGCGTTCCGGGGACGGCCGCTATCTAGAAAGAAAGGAATGAAGAAAGAAAAGAAGGAAGAAAGGAAGAAAGAAAGGAAGTAGGAAGGAAGAAATAATGGAAGAAATAATGGAAGAAAGAAAGGAAGAAAGAACGGAAGGAAGAAAGAAATGAAGAAAGAAAGAGAGCAAGGAACAAAGATAGAAAGGAAAGAAGAAAGAAATAAAGAAAGGAAGAAAGAAAAAAAACAAAGAAAAAAAAATAAAGTTAGAAAGAAGGAACAAAGAAAGAAAGAAAGAAAGAAAGGAGAAGAAAGAAGAAAGAAAACATGAAAGAAAGAAGTGAAGAAAGCAAGAAAGAAAGAAGGAAAGAAAGAAAGAAAAAAGAAAAAAGAAAGAAAGAAAGAAGGGAAGATTTTTTTCAAGGCAGTGTACTTTAGGAGACCAGGCTGTCGGCGTCTAATGTGTGATGTCGCTTGTCACGCTGGCGTAGCTGCTATAGCATAGCCATGTACAGTATGTATATTATAGCAAGGGGGCGGGGAAGGTATGTGAAAGTTAGGAGGAAGGAGATGAGGAAAGGAGAAATAAACTTAGCAGGGTGGATGTTTGGGATAGTTTGTGTAGCGCACAAACGACAGGCGCCTGAGGGGGACGCCACTATATCAAAAATGAAGTTACCTTTCGGGCTGTGCATGCTAAGCAGGCAGCACGTTCGCACCGCGAGCGCGTGCTTGCCCGTCAACGCCGGCGTCGCTGAAGTGCCGGCCAATCACTGCTCCGCACTTCCTACAGCTTTGACGTTGAGCGGACGAGCATTTAATTTTTTTCGAGTGGAAAGCGAGCGCAGAAAGACGGGACAAGAAAGGACGACAGACTACGGGTTGACTAACAACCAAATGTGGTTTATTCGTCAGCTCAGCTTATATATAAAGCGCTACCACCGAAATGAAACAAAGGAAAACAATCAAGACTCAGCCTGCGCAGAGTCAATAAATTGATCGATGGAATGAACTTCTATCTTCTTCGAAAGGAGGGAATCGAGGGGAGGCTTGCACATGCCTCTCTCCGATTGTGGACATGATAAGCTTCTGAAATGAGTGCCCACGTTCGTCTTGGTATTTTGAGAAGCAAATCATATCTTGAATTGAAGACGACGTAGCGAGCGATGGAAAGGAATTTGATAGGTGTAACGTTAAGAGACAGGAGAGAACAGAGTGGGTTAGGGAACAAACGGGGGTAAGGATATCATCGTTGAAATGAAGAAGAAGAAATGGATATGGGCCGGACACGTAGCACGTCGCAGGATAACCGGTGGTCATTAAGGGTAACCGACTGGATTTCAAGAGATTGGCAAACGCGTGAGGGGGAGACAGAAAATTAGGTGGGTAGATGAGATTAAGAAGTTTGTAGGTATAACGTGGAAACAGAAAGCACAGGACCGGGTTGATTGGCGGAGAACGGGAGAGGCCTTGCCCTGCAGTGGGCGTAGGCAGGCTGATGATGATGAATCATACCTTGAAAAGATGGCGGGCAACCACAATCAATACAATGAAGAGATAATGGCCTTCTCTAGCTTGTTTTGAACCCCCGTTCGAATGCTCACGCATGCGATCATTACTGCACCGCCTAGTTTGACCTAAATAATAACGCCCGCAACAGAGGAATCTTGTGGAGAACAGCGGTCAAAACATTCAACAAATTTCTCCCCGTGCTCGATCTCTCGCTTGACTTCCAGGCACAGGTTACCAAGATTATTTCGGGCAGAAAAGGACATCCTAACGCCTGCCTTGCCGACGACTTTCTTTGGATTGTTGCGCTATCTTGTGCACAGGGAATAACCGCTACAGTTTGTTGCGAATATGTCTCGGACTGAACAGCTTCTGAGTGTTTGTTATTAAAGCTCGCTACGACGCGTTCGGCGACGTGGGTCAAAAACGTTGCTGGAAAACCTAGAAGCTTCAGACGGCTTACTTGCAAACGAACACTTACTGAAGCATGATTCTCACAGGATCTTTCAAGCGCCGCCTTCATGTAAGCTCTTGCAATGCTGCGCTCAACAATCTTCGAATTCGCAGACGAAAATGGGAGAATGCTCGTTTGAGGTCCAGGTGTATCCACCCAATACACATCTCTGAGAACGAGAGTTTCCATGTCTAAGAAGCGTAGTTTTTTGCCTGAAGGATGTTCAGTGGTCAATTCAAAATTACTTATTTTCGTGAGGAGCACGTCAAAAACTGTAGCATCAGTAGACTGCGTGTTAAGAGGGTTAGTGCTGTAAACGGTTAAAGTGTCCTCCACGTATCGCATCACCTTTACTGTGCTCGTCCTGACAGAATGTGCTTGTCAGGTTACGCGCATAGATGGGCTAGTAAAATGTCACTGCGTCAACAGGGACCGTGCTTGAGGCTGCCCACACATTCCCGCTGTATAAAAAAGCCGATAATCTAAGCAGATGAAGGTGGTTTGCGTATAAATCTTGAAAACCTCTGAAAGCATATTTACAGTGATTCCACATGCTTTCAGAAACATTAGAACATCTATCAGTGCAGTTGCTAACTTCGATACACACAACTTCCTGAGGCAACGAGTAATCTAAGCCATTCATAACCACGGAAAAGGCACAAACACCCATTGGACAGGTATCCCGGAGAAAAGCAGCAACAGTACCTGGCGTCCTTATCACGTAGGGATCGTCGACGTAGAGGAGGCAGAAAAATCTTCGCGCTCAGAAATGATGGCGCGGGAACGGGCAGCGTTTTTTGTGGTTCTTGGTGCTGAAGATGACCGCAAGGTGCGTTCCTTTGGAGGCCTTTACGGAGGATACCAGTTATGCAAGTTCTCTTTTTACAGCGAAAGCTGTTATGAGATCATTTCACCGGCCGTTTTTGGCGCCGTAGTTGTCCGCCGCCGCCGCCGCCGCTGCCGCCGCCGCCGGTGTCCGTAACCAGTATCGCTCGAAATAAGAACAAAAAAAACGAAATAAGAAAAAAACTCCAGGATGGAACGAGGTTCGAACCCGGGCCCTCTGCGTGGGAGCCCAGTATTCAACCTCTGAGCCATGCCGGTGCTTGAAACTGCTTTGCAAAAAGGTCCTATACAGGCTTCATGTCGGAAAGGAACCACATTAGCATATGCAATATAGCGTGGTAGAAGAGTAAAATAAGCATCAAGCGTCGCACAACGCGAATTCTGTAACCAGGCGTCACACAATGCGAATTGCGCAACGAGTAGGTTGTTGAATGCTTCCAACCCATTACAAAGGACTCTGCCATAATTCTTCGTCGTCATCAGGCCAGCATCAACAAAGTGCGCATAATGCCTTACATGCGTATAGCAGGTACCAAACGCTCTCCGTATAATGACGAAAAATGGCATAATGCCTGCTGCCCTACTTCTCAAAAATTACAATGATTTATAGCGTAGTGGGTTTCTGACAAGTGCATTTGTGTTGGTTGCCAAGGAAGCCCATAAGCGCATGATCCACTTCCTCGGGGTCACAGTAAAATTACACTGATTATAGCGTAGTGGGTTCCTCGCAAGTGCACTTGGTATTGGTTGCCAAGGAAGCCCATAAGCGCATGATCCATTTCCTCGGGGTCTCAGTAAAGTTTTTCGCCGCCCCCCCCCCCCCCCGTCTCTCTCCCACGTCAACGTATGTATACAGCATGACGGGAGAGGGAAATAGTGACCGGGCGTCACCCAATGCAAATTACATAACTGGGGGCCGTTTAAAGATTCCAACCCATACAAAGGGCTGAGCCATAATCTTCATCGTCATCAGTCGTCGCGTCAACAAAGTGCACATGATGCCTTACTGACGTGTAGCTGGTGCCTAGTTCTCCGCAGAATGGAGAATAATGGCTTGTAGTGTTCCAACTTCGCAAAAATTGTGATTTATGGCGTAGTGGGTACCTTTCTAGTGTACTTGTTTTGTAGCCCCAAAGAGCAGTTAACGGGCTGTAGAAACGCGCTCTTCCAGCTTTTCGCTGTGACTGTGCTGCGGTTTCAGCGCAGGCCTGGCGTTTTTTTGCAAAGGTGAACAGCCTGTTCCACCTTCGCAAAAACTTTACTTCGTTGAACTTACCAAGAAGGGCTGCTTCTGCGTCTTTTGGTACAGACTGCGAGGTAACCGATGAATCCTCCTCCTTGGTCGGATATGAGCAACATCAGTCGAACTTCTCTAAGGACTGTAACCACTGTGAGGGCCTAATGCTGCTGCCTTTTGAAGCCCGACGAGGTAGGTAGTCAACGCCTTCCCTGATAGATCTGTCCGCTTCATTGTTATTGCTCTACCAGCGGCTGTTCTCACAAGGCTGAGCTATTCCGTCTTATACACATCAGGGTGCTCACACCATTTTGGCCCGAGCTTCATAAGATTAGCCACGTTCTTCAATACTGAACCATCTCCGAGTACTTTGAATTCTGACCTGCCCTGGATTATGATACCTGCTCTTAGGACGTCGAAACAAACACGTTGCCCCATAGGAAGTCGGAGGCTAAGACGCCACTCGCAGGTCTCGAAGAAAACTCTTCTGCGCCTGGGTAAAGTCAATTCGTTTGCGGTTCATAATATGCAGGCTGTCAGTGTAGAATAGAAGCGTATACTGGCATACTTCTGACCAGAAAATTCGGCACATTCTCTTGGCGTGGCCTTCTGAAGGTCTCAGTCTCCAAAAAAAAGAGGCAACTTCCGGTGGAAGGTAGGAATGCTTGAGTCAGTAAGTGTAGATATGAGTTCTATAAGTCGCAGTAGCGTGCAGATTGATGAAAACGTTTGAAAAACGCAAACATAAGAATGGCGTGAACGAAAAAAAAAGAGCACGGTTTCGTAGAAATGAACTGCAGTAGGGTGCGCGCGGAACCCAATTTAACTCACAAACCCGAGCAACAGAGTCGTCGCCTTTGTTGAGGACTGCTGTGTCGAATTTAAGAAAATTTGCTTTAATGGACAGCAAAGTTTAAAGAATATAGAAAAAAATGGTCAAGACGTTATGCTCAAGTGCACAGCAGACAGGAGTAGACATAAGACTGGAAAATGTAGATCGTTAATACGGCAGAAGACCTTAATACACGTCTGGTTGCAATAGAAACCAATGATTCGAAGCCATATTCATGACAGCAGTTTCTTGCAGCAGTAGTAGCAGAACTGCAATCATGGTAACAATTATGTTGATGTTATCGAGAATCGGGGCATTTACCCTTGCGACGCAATTATATGGGACACTCTCAGGGATTTATGCCGTCGCCATCACCGTCAGTACATACAAAAGAATCCCACAATAAAAATAATTGAGTTGTTTTCTTCCTAATAAAGTTATTTTCCTTCCTTCAGAAGAAAAAAAGTACACCATCTCCCACTAAAGGGAACCATGTGGGGATGCGAAGGAGCGTATGGGTCGACTTAAAGTTCCGTTCATCATGGGCACCTTGGCCGATGTTAACGCGTCCTTGCGTGTGGAGAACACCATGATTCACTGTAGTTGCTGTTGTTGTTACTCGTCCCGAACACTTGTTGGAGCACGCCACGCGGGTTCATCGCGTGTCTGCAGAATCTCGTTCTCCGACGCCATCACGTGATTGCCGAGACAGTGTAAGGGGGAGAAGCCACAGCGTCTTACCCAGCCCCTTACACAGGCCCGAACGCGCTAGCGCGTGCCAGTACACGTGGTTTTCTGCGTGTTACGGCAAGTTAGGACAGCATACGGCAGCCCGGGCCCCTAAGAGCTCTGCACGCATCATCAGCAAGGCGGTCGAAGAACAAGACGAAGAAGACTTCTCCTTGGCGTGAGCGCGCGCTCAATATGTTAGAGATGGCTAGGGTAGGTTTTAGAAAGCGGACGGTCGCCAATGGAACTACGGAGAAAGCCCAGCGCAAAAGCTGCTTGGCATCTAAAATACCTAAGCCCTCGACCGGGGTTTCGAACCTGCCACCCCTCACTCAGCAGCTCGCTGCCTTAGACAATTACGCTCTGCCACATTCGTTCTCTGGGGATAGTAACGGTAGAATGCAAACGCATGCGGCGTTTGAGGGACTATGGTTGAAACCAAGGAGGCTTAAAAAAATCCTGGAGTGGAAGCTTTCGCAACACCTTGCCAGTGAAAGTGAAGCCAGCTTTGGCCACCAAAGAGCTCGGAAACATGCTCTTTTCTGGTGGTGCCTAGTTAGGGATTAAATGGCGTTGATCTGTCAGTGTAAATACTAGGTCAATTATAAAATAAAAGATGGTGGTTACGGACAAAAGTAACCCGTCGAGAGGAGTATTCGCGATTGATCTCCAATAAAATTCGCCATGACTTTGAAGCTTACTTACGAAAACTAGTAACACAAAGATACACTTGGAGCAGTACCTGACCCGTGAAAGTTGCCATATTAAACTCGTCTGGCGTGCGAGGAAAACGCTCGCTTTCCTCGCTAAACGGTGGTTTATCGTGCCCCTACTAAGATGGCCCACCGCAGCCGCCATCGTTGGGTGGATACGGCTTCATTCTTGCGGAATAATCGCCACTCCAATTTTTTTTTAACCTCCTTGGTTGAAACGCAGTAGACGCCACACGTGGTGAAATTAAAATTATGCGAGACACAGGCCATGCTGCATCGTTGCCCGCGCTGCGTTTGCATCGTGGTCGCTGGCGACCGACGGCTATTTTTCTATTTTGGGGTTTTAGCGCGGCGCCACTCGTGGCCAGTCGGTCAGGAAAAAAATTGGCCGCGTACCTGCGTGCTTCGCTGCAAATGTCGTGTAAAGACGATAGAAGAGGCGCTGTGTGAGATATGGACGCCATCTGGCAATACGTCGGGAAACATGAGTGCTGTGTTGCGTGCTGGTAGTCCCGGCGCAGCAGCAGGCGAAGACCGGCGGTGACCAACGCGACCGGCGGGGACGCCAGCCAGCCCGAAAACGCGGTTTGGCGCGAAGCCCTGAAGCAGAGAAACGTCCGCACTCAACGAGTACTCTCCACACACTCTTTTATTTACACGTCGCCTGGGTAAAACAGGAACGCCAGAGCGGCGCCCACAACCGGCAGCCTGAAGGCCGCCCACAACGCTGCTTTTTCATTTTTTAAATATTTTTTTTTCACCTTCTTGGCCTTCTCAAAACTAAAGTTTTTCACACCAACCCATGGCATTCGTACAGTGCAATACAGAACCGCAACCGAAACACAACAATGAGCTCGTGCGAAGGGCACGGAGGAAGGCAAATTTCAGCGCAGTCGCATATTCAGCTTTGTTGAAACAACGCTCACTAGACGACGACGAAGCAAAAGAAGGCACACGACAGGCAGCGCCTGTCCTGTGCTTCTTTTACTTCGTCGTCGTCTAGTGAGCGCTGTTTCAACAAAGATGAACGCATACCAACTCGCTCAAGCTTCCATTCTTATGCATTTTCAGCGCAGCTTAAGAAACTAGGGTCCTTAAAGTTACGTATGTATGCATTTTCTATTAAAGGAACACGCCACCTAATACTTACCTAGTGATATTGCACCTCAGATATGCATGATATTTACTTTTTGATCGACAACGTTCACAAGTATGAACAGCCGCACCAGTTCAAGACGGCTGGCCCTTGGGCAAGTGGTTCAACTTTGGCCGAGTGGCAGAATCGAGGGACGTGCCGACAAACAGAAAGACAGACAGAAAGACAGACAGACCAAAATTTCTGCGTTTAAGTTCCCCAAGAAAGACTATCGTCTTTAATAGAAGAGCGTCCCGTGGCTTGTGGTGGCGCGAGCTAGTGGGAACGCTTTGGCTGTTGTAGACTTGTGCCACAGGAGGGAAGGAACGGGACGGCAGAACCAGAATCACAGTATATATGTTACACCTCGACCGGAATCCCGAGGCCAAAATTACAGCGTAAACGCACAGGACACCCACGAAGAAAAGAAACGCACGAAACAAGCGCTGAAACTGCTATAGTGTATGACATACGCGTAGACATAAAATTTTATCAGATGAGTGCAAGGACAAAGAAGTGCCTTTGCGCTGTAATAGTGATGAAGAAAAAACAAACAAACAAACAAACTGTATTTTTTAGCCTCAGGAATATGTAGTAACTAGGGCCAAAGAAGTTTTATCTTAGTGACCAGAATCGTCGCCCGCAGGGAACGCGAGCCTTGGCTTCACGTGCCACTGCCAAGCACCGTTTTTATTTTCTTGTCTTGAGGCTGTGCGCTCTGCGGTTTTGTATGCCGCCCAAAGGAAGGCACTGCGGGGTTACGGGACAACGCGAGCGCAATAGTCCGTGAGTGGCTTGCGTTCTGCGCATGCGTACTGGCGGCTTGCCAATTTCTTGGATCCCCAATTAAAAAATGTCTAATGTTTCGCCGGAGTTGGGATGTGCGCATTCGACTTGTACTTGGACATCCAGAGCGTTGTCTACGTGCTCGCGCGATTAGGTATTGAGGCGGAGTTTTGTACGTCTTGTGATTTCGCCAAGAAGTTTGCCTTGAACCTATAGACCACACCAAGGTCACTTTACTCGCTGCAGCGGTTGCGTTTGTGAAAGGAGTGATCTGCTAGCTAGAAGTGCCAAAGTCGGGGTTAGTTTAAGTAAAAACTGTGACAGTTCGCGCTGATCCTATGCGTTCTCTTCGTGTCTATTTCTTTGTGTTTGAGCAGCGCACTGCAAGTGTAGAACTGTGACAGTTCTTAGTTCTCGATATCCTTTAGTGTTTTCTTTTTCTGAGTCCAGCAAGTTTCTAGTTAGTTGCCGTTCTTCCCGTGACATTCCAATTTCTTGCTATGGCATTCACTGCTTCGCGCTTGAGGCGAAACTATGACTTTTTTCACTGCAAATCACAGCAAAGTGGGACTAATCTGCCTCGGTTTCACAACCGTTCGCGCTCTCGCGGTTTGCGCGTCGAGAAGACGCCAGGCTTGACAACGATACTGTATAATTTTCTACCCCATTCCAACGCTCATTAGGCTCATGCGGCTACCTAAATGTATATGCGGCACTGGCTCTTGATACCGCCTATAAATGTCGCAGCTTTCACGGCCGTCTCGCAGAAACAGGCAGTGCACCACAGAGAACGCCGACACAACGCCGCTGGCGTGCTCGGGCTGGCTCGGGCACATCATGCGCACGTGACCTCGCATGCGAATGACGTGTCGATGCGTATGCGTCATGCGATCCTCCGGCTCCGATGCCGAAGAGGGCAAGGAAGGGATTTGGCTTGTGATAACTACGCGGTGCAAGTGACAGGGGTTTCAAACCTGTCTCCTCGCATCATAGTTTCGTGCCATTACTAATTGTTTTTTGAGCTTATAATGAACTGATTAAAAAAAATGTTGCAGTGGCTTAGCTCGGCTATGCCAGGATAACGTAGCGTTAGCAAAGATTCAGCTGATTATACTTAGCTTTCCTGATTGTCTAGGATTAGCTTGATTATTATGCTTACTGCTGCTCGAATGACACACACGGTATACGTTATATGTGGCACATGTATATTTATTTTGCCAGGCAACTACTTCGCGATCCTACGAGTTAAGCTTCTCCGCTCTTCAGCGCCGTTGAGCAGCATTTGCGCTCTCCTTCTCCATGGTATACTACACTGGTAAACGCCAGTCAGAGGCGCTATCAAGCGGCTCCAGCGCAGTGTCAGACCGCGACTGCACAGCGAAGGCGAACAGCTGCGTGCGTGCCGGCGCCAATACGTCTGCCACGATTACGACGTCACTCCTCTGGAAAGCGCAGACTGGCGCCGACGAATCGCGCGCGGCAGCGGCGGAGTTCGCGGGAGGTGCCGGCTGCGGTGCGTGACATCACTGATCTTCGCGCATGCGCAGCATGGCTCTTGAGGAGCCACGCTGAACTGGCTCGGCTAGGCCAGTGTAGCTAACGCTACAAAAATTATTGCTGAGTAATGCTCTTCATTCATCACGCAAGAACTTCCAGCGTTTGACGAAAGGGCCCCTTGCCAGGAGACATACCGAATTTTAATTAGACAATGGAAGTTGTTGCAAGCCTAATAAAGAGCATAATACCACAAAATATTTCTAATCGGTCTGATAGAATCTGAGAAAAACAATTATTTGTAGCGACGCGAAACCATGATGCGAGGAGGCGAGTTGCAAACCTTTGCCGCTCGCCCCGTGTAGCTTTCGCATGCCAAATCCCTTCCCGCCCTCTTCGGCACGCGAGCATCAGGATCGCATAACGCATACGCATGAACACATCATGTGCACACAATGTCACGAGCGTATGACGTGCCCGAACCAGCCCGAGCCCCCGAGATGCGAGCGGTGTTGTGGCGGCTTTCTTTGCGCTTGATCTCTGCAACTTATGCTGAATACGCCCTCTCCGATCACTTGGCTTTCAACCTATTACTGAGCACGAAATCTGCAGCATTTGTACGGATGCGAACCTAGCGGTGTGCCGCATGAACGCCTAGTTAGAGGTGGTAGGATAAATTAGCCTAATGAGCACTGGAACGCGGTAGAAAATTAGTTTCGTTGTAAATGGTGACGTCTGCACGATGTGCAAAGCGCGAGAACACGAACGCGCGCGAAACAACCTCCTTGGCACGAAACGGAGGTAGATTAGTCTCGAATCTCGCTGCGATTCTCAGAAAAATTAAAAAAAAAGGAAACGCACACATTCCTTTTGTGTGTTGTATTATTACTCTCAAGTTTTATTCATCCATTCAAGCAACAAATTACACAAACTACACGTCGTGTCAAATATTTATCGCAGTGTCACGTGCTACTGTTGGCGACGTAAAAACACAGTCGTCTACGTAGAGGAGCTACGTCAGAGCACTACCATCTACGTAGGGCCATTCCACCATGTACGTCATCCCCTCATTCTCTAGGCGCGCGGCCGCGAGAAGAAGGGCAAGCAGCGTTCAGCTTGAAATTTGACCCATTTACGCGGCGCGTAGCGTTACAATTTTTGACGGGCGTAATCGTGAACGCCCAGTGCATGCATTGCTTTCGTCAGCTCGAAATTGTCAAACTTGGTGAGGGGCCGTCTAAGAAAGCGTGGTGTCCTGCGCTTTAACCTACAACAAAGTGACTCAATGGCTTCAAGATGAAGTTGCATCACCTAACTGCAGAGTAATAAGATGTTGTAAGAGAATGGTAGTTATCGAAATAATAGCCTAAAAGATGTACTGAGTAAAAGAGCTGTTATCGTAGCGCGGAATCCTTGCTTTCCAGAACCAATTTTTTACATAATTTATTCGTTGAAACTCAATAAACGGCTGTGCCACAAGCGATGGCTTACTAGTATATTTGATGGTAACCGTCGGTCGAGCGACTTGGATCCGTCAACAGTCGTATATCTTCCTGCACGGGTATTACTGATGTGGTACCTGTGCCTTCGTGTTTTTACGTGCCGTTAAAGTGATTTTTTGTTGCCCGGTGCAGTTGTACTCACCTAAACAGGATTTACAAGTATGCAATAAACGTCCCTGTGTATTAACTGATAGGAAGAATCTCGGGCAAAGACGGAGGGCTCCTCGAGTCAGAGCATATGAAACAGACGCGGCAGTTTCGTGACCATAAGAAGCATTGAATGGCTCTGGTAAAAGCCTGCTGGAAGATGTGCGCGGAAAAAGCGCAGCAAGGCACTGGTGCTCTGCGCTCTACTATGAAAGAGCTGCATACAACTGTACCTCAGAAGTGCATTTAGAAAAATGATGGAGAGATTTAAACTATTATTTACTGCACCATGCAAGAGCGGTGAGCTCTTAGTAAGAAAAATTGTGTATAGAAAAATTCCCACCATCTCGCCGTAAACGGAACCCTAAATAGTATGCGAGGCAGCCATGAGTCGACTTAGATTTCTGTAAATGTTTTATTTTCTTCATCACTGCTAGTGGTCCTTATATTTGAGGTTCCCCTGATGTTGTTACTCGTCATATATGACGTTAAGCTCAGGGGAACGTTTTTCCTTGAGTACAACGGGCTTGTGGTCCGTAAAGCATAAAGTGAAGGGCTCTTGGTGCAAAGGTTGCAGCTTGAAGTTTGAGAATGCGATGCCAACGCACCCGTTTCGCTTCGTCCTCGCGAACCCGCTGCTCGGGATCGGCTGGGGCACTGTCTACGTCGATGCGACGCCTGGGAGACATGCCTCGTTCATAAGCTGCTTCGCATCTAAGGGTACCTTGCATGATTTATGGCGTAGTGGGTACCTTGCATGAACGACGATGATTTATGGCGTAGTGGGTACCTTGCATGATTTATGGCATAGTGTGTACCTTAGATGAATGACGATGATTTATGGCGAAGTGGGTACCTCGCATGATATATACTAGAGCACGCGCCGCAGTGGAGTGAGAGCTCTATCGCACGTCCATATGTCAGGCAAACATTCCTTTCTGCACACCATGCGCAAGCTCTCCGCTCGTGCGAAAACTTCGTTCTCTTTTTCTTCCATATCTCTAGTGGCACCGTTTTATCAGGCAAACATTCCTTTCTGCACACCATGCGCGAGCTTTCCTCTCGTGCCAACACTTCGTGCTCTTCTTTCTTCCATACATCTAGCGGCCCGCGAGGCACTGGTCACGCCACGGGGACAGACCATGTTCATAAGCTGCTTCACATCTAAAAGTTGCTTGTATCCTATCACGCTACGCACACTTCAGCACAGTGTGTTTAGAAAAAGTTTATTTCGTCGTAGGACGCTACTAACTCTTGAAAACAGTGTCCGTACAACAAGAACATTAACATGCACAAATGACTAAGCACAATATACATAAAACGTTTTAACAGAAAACACAAGATGCGCCTAATGCAAGATGCTAAGAACTAGCATAGGCACACTTATCACAACATACACAATGTGCATCACGATGTACGTACACAATATATATGACTTGGGGAACACGCCAGTAAATACGCACAGCAGACGTTATGGTACATGTAATTTGCATAATTTGCAGTGTTATAAAGTGTTTTTAAACAAGAACCCACAATCCCGTGAGCAAAATTTTCTATGAAATTACTTCTTCCCTGAAGCCGATTTGAGACCACCGTTTTAAACCACCGCTGTTTCACCCATGTAACGAAAGAGATATCAGTGTAAAAATATACCGCAGAGTGCTCGCAAAAATAACCAATAGTGACAACCGCTCGTATAGCTCGACTAGGACAATTCATGTTAGTAGAAGTGTGCAGTTTAAACCTAGCGTGTGATCACAGACAAATGTTCAGTTCGCTGAGCCTACAATAATGAAGACTTTTGAATGCAATATTGTGTTTATGCGCAGAGGGTTTCATTATTGTTCTACCCAGTACTCGCGTTCGAAATCAAGATGCAGACTTTCAAGAGAATCGATTGCCGAGTAGTGCTCAACAGAAAACATTCACTCAAATAGTAAAATCCCTTTACAGCCGGTAGTCGCGAATGCGCGACATACCGAAATTCGCCGACTCAGCAACACACGAAACGCGTGCTGCCTTCAACGCCGGCTTTCACGTATTTGCAGCGAACGTGGCTCTCATCACGAGACATCTAGCGCCATCTCATGTAAGGTATTCCAAGCTGGAACCCAGTGTCGTGCACCAGTTGCCGGATAGCGCGAAGCACGCGCAACAGCTCTCACTTTTTCCTTGTTCTCAGCCTGAGAGACGTACGTTCCATCTCCTATAAAATTTTTAGGGGCGAAGCTCCTTATGCCGTGGGTCTGTCCATCCTCCGTTTGTAGCGTTGTAGTAGCCACCTCTAGCTCGTGAGCAGCGCGCGTTCTGGTATGCAGTAGAAGAAGAAGACGACGTTGACGAGTGAGACTTTCGTGCGTGTTCGCCTGTGTGGCATTCTTTCTTCTTTACTGCGCGCGTTCTGGTATGCAGTAGAAGAAGAAGACGACGTTGACGAGTGACACTCTCGTGCGTGTTCTCCTGTGTGGCGTTCTTTCTTCTTTACTACGTCTCGTCCCAAAGACAACATTTCAGAAGTAACGCGCCATGAGGCTCCCTCTTGGCACGCTTTCACTTTAGCTAGGAGTCGCCAGATGGAAGACAAGGCTGCGGAACGGAGGGCACGGAAGGCGGCGGCAGCGCGCGCTCGCATACAGAATCCTGAGGTGAGAGCCCGCGAGGCCGAAGCTGCATGTCGACGCCGCAAAGCAGATTCCTCCGTTCGAGCACGCGAAGCCGAATCGGCTCGACAAGCTGCACGGCTGCGGCGAGAAGACCCCACCGTTCGAGCCCGCGTGGCCGAAGCTGCTCGACAAGCTGCAGGGCTGCGGCGAGAAGACCCCGCCGTTCGAGCCCGCGAGGCCGAAGCTGCTCGACAAGCTACACGGCTACGGCGCGAAGACCCCGCCGTTCGAGCCCGCGAGGCCGAAGCTGCTCGACAAACTGCACGGCTGCGGCGCGAAGACCCCGCCGTTCGAGCCCACGAGGCCGAAGCTGCACGGCTGCTCCGCGAATCGGATCTTCAAAATGTGAAGGACCGTGAAGCGGCGGGAAAGCGCGCGTACCGGCAGGCAGAGCCCGAGGCTGTGCGAGCACGTGAAGTGGCTGCAAAACGCATCAGGCGGGCTCTGCCCGAAGGCGCCGACGCGCGCTTCCAGCGGGACTTCCTTGATAACAGTTTCGGCCATAGTTGCGGTGTGTGCAACAGATTGTGGTTCTCAAAAAATCTAGTCACAACATCTGCCATTAAGAAGGACCACGCTCGCGCCAATGCCATAGCCGTGCTGCAGCGCGAGTTCGCTTCGCCCCACTCATCATCATTCACCACGTGGATATGCTGTCATTTTTTTCAGTGTGCACGCATCCAAGAGGTTGCACACGACATGTTACGTTGTTTTGAAGTACGTTTTTTTTTTTCTAGCGCGATCCTTGCTTCTGTGGTATGTCGCGAATTCGCGACATCCGGCATTTGAGTCAGTCAGTGATGACTGCCGGTATGACAAGTACATGATGGACGTCCTCCCATTTGATGCCCAAAAAGGACTTCGCACGCGCTTGCCACATGAAGATAAAAAGTGACGACAGCTTTCTCAGTGACAGCCCAGGCAGCACGCCGCCATTGGACCGATCTCGGCCCAACTTCGGCAAATGACGGCAGCAATATTGGCCCCACGTCGGCAAATCACGCTCGCGCTACTTTCACCGGCATCGGCCCGACGTCGGCTAGCTGCCTTTGGGCCGATGCGGGCTTGCCGGCTTCGGGCCGACGTGGGCTAGCCAGCGTCGGTCCGAGACGGGCCTGCCGTTATTCAGCCTGCCGCTAAATATTGTTTCATGTGTTACCAACAAGGCCGGAATTCTCCCCTTGCGATCACTGTCTCGGTGCCGTCACAGTCATGCCATTCTGTCGACTCCCAACAAGTTAGCTATACCGGGCGCTGGAGTCTAGGGTCGACACGGTGGTCGACATGATGTCACGTGATTGTTAAGAAACAGTAAAGTCAAACTTTCATTTAACAACAATGACGACGCCAAGATACGTCGTTCTGAACAGACCCGCTTCATTGATGCAGCGATGCCATAGTTGCGGTGCCTTGAACATATCCCTGTATTGAGCTACATATTGGCTTAAGTGCCTGTTGTAGCGAATTCGCGACATACCTTAAAGTATCGATTAAAGTTGGATTTTGGAAAATGCAACTGCGGATTTAAGTAAAGGTTGCTATTGAAAGCCGAAAAACGGAAGACAAAATTTTTTTCTTGGGCACTTTCATAATTCAGGCATTAAAGGGATATCGGTTTTATCCGCGAGATCGCCAATGATATCTTTCTTGTGTCCCCAGAGTAGGTAATGTAGGACGTCGTGTAAGGAACTTTCTCATGAGGGATCGTTATTTCGAGACGAGGTCAGCGTGATCGAAACGCTGCCCAAACGTCAACATCTCTCTCTTTCCACGACACTACCACTTGCAGCGGCGACGATGGCGACAACAACATCAACGTCACCAGCGTCATAATCATCATCATCAACAAAAACAACAACAACGACGACGACAAGAACTGCCTGATGTTCCGCCAAAGCAGAGGATGAGTACCCCGCACTGTACATCCTGTTCTCTGTTTAAATTATTCCTAAGCGTTTGCTAGTAATCATCTGGCCTTCACTCGCCGTGTGAAATGCGTTTGATTTATTTGCGATAAACAACACCAAAAGAAATCGAGAGACTATCTGTGTGAACTCCAAAAGCTTGGGATGAAGATTTCAGAATTTCCCTGCAGGTGGTAGAAAACATGTTTGACTGCATAACTGAGTAATCACGTGACAGCAACGAGGCGGATGGTACCAAAGCTGTGACGTCACCAAATTGGCAAGCCGTCTGCCGCATTAATGGGTACATTCCGCACGCGCGTCTCCACTTTGCGGTACCAGATCAACCGAAACGCACAACTGCGTCTCCCGGCAGTGAGAATTCGCAAAAAATCACAGCATATCCACGGAGTGAATGATGATGAGTGGGCGAAGCTGCGGAGGTTCATCGGTAAACCGTGAATCTTCCGTGAATTCTGCCCAGTACATCATCACCGACGTGAGATCGGGCGCGTTTATACTAAAGGTTCGATGAGTTATGACGACATGCAGCTCACTTTAATTTTACATGTACGCTGTGAATTTTCATTGTTTAGAAAACCATTGCTTTAGAAAACACCTTGCGTCTTTCGTTAAGCAGCTGGCGTCTTTTTTGTTTTGCTTTAGAAACATCTGGCGTTCTTTCGTTTTGTTTTTACAAAACATCTGGCGTCTTTCGTTGGTTTATTTCATCAATCAACGGCGTTTTGAACAAAATTTTTATTGTTTAATGACGCACAGGAGAAATCTCACCAGGCACTACCTTGGAGGTAAACAATGGCTGCTAATGGGAATGAGAGACAGAAGAAGTCGGCTTTTAGCTAACACTTACACTTCTACAGAGACAGAAGAATTCGGCTTTTAGTTAACGCGCACGCTGCGAATTTTTTATTGTTCAACAACGCACAGGAGAAATCTCCCACCGGCACCACCTTGGAGGTCAAAGGGTAAGACTTGTTACTCACTACTACGAGCACGACGAGGGACGAACGGGTGCCGCCTTAAGGAGCTTCGCCCCTAAAAGGATGAATTATGGCATAGCGGGCACATAACAGGTGTACTTGCTGTAGGCATTCTAGGATACTTCCAAACGGCCAACGTTAAGCGCACACTCGTTCCTTTCGTTACGGCACGGTTGAGGCATGCACCAAGAACAGAAGCTAGGTTAGCAAATGATAAAGTGGTGTCCACGGGTCCAGATTAAGCTATCACGTTCTACTCTTGAGGCGAAGCTCAAGCGTCCTCCAAGTTTTTCAGAAGGTATATGTACGCTACTTAGGAAGAGTGTTTTCAGAGCGGCCGCAAGTATTCCACAAAGGAACGTTTATTGAACCGGCACATGCAAGCGCTAGAGACGCTTATAAACTAAATACGTATCAATTGCGCCAGTATAACACACAAACGCTAGACGCAATCTTACGCAGACTGCAGAAACGCAGCCTGCGCTACCGACTGTGTCCAAAAGCTTCCGAAGCGCTGCTTATGGAGCCGAGTAATTCCAGGCGTGTGTAATGAATGTCATCATAGAAAGTCGTCGAATTGCCTCTGGTTAGACCGGACATTTTATCTGAACGTTTAATGAGCAAAACTGGCTCAATAATCGCAAAGCATACCGATAATGCATTTTCTTTCTTCGCCGTCTTCCTATAAATACACAAAATGCAAGAAAAAAATTTCACGCGAATAGGCTCTAAAGTTATACCTAAAGAAATGGTGACGGTTGTTTGATGGTGGTGGTGGCAGTCGTTTGAAGAGGAAAAGGCGCCTAATTTCTGCAGCCCGGTTGGGAGCACGGCGCAGCGCCTATGTTTAATGCAGCAGTAGTAGTGACTCGCCAGAGCACAGCTTCTCTTGAAGCTTTTTGCTTCTCCTCCCCACAAAGGCCTCAGCAGCTCACAGTCGGTTTCTTTGAGAAGTGTGCAGAATGACGCACATGCAATGCTAAGCCTACTTTGTGAAATCTGCCCGGTTGCATATGACAAAAAAATTAGAGGACGCTTGAGCTTCGCCTCAAGAGTACAACGCCCCGCCACGGTGGTCTAGTAGTTATGGCGCTCGACTGCTGACCCGAAGGTTGCGGGATCGAATCCCGGCCGCGGCGGCTGCATTATCGGTGGAGGCGAAAATGTTATAGGCCCATGTACTTAGATTTAGGTGCACGTTAAAGCACCCCAGGTGGTCGAAATTTCCGGAGCCCTCCACTACGGCGTCTCTCATAATCATATCGTGGTTTTGGGACTTTAATCCCCAGATATTATTATTATCAAGAAGACAACGCGATAGCGCAATCGGGCACCTTTCGCATCGCCTTCTCAATCACTGGCATAGCTTCGATTCTCTGTGGAGACCCCAACCATGCCGCAGAAAAGGAACATCAGTGCGAGTTACATTGGCTCTCGAAACTATCCTAGAATGCCTACTGCAAGTACAAATGCGAAGTGCCTGCTACGCCATAATTCTACCTTTTGCTAATTCTCGAAGGGCCCACTACGCATCCTTAAGGTAACACACGCACTAACGCAGCTGATCACTGTCTTGATTCTTCTTCTGCTGATGGTGACTGAATATGTCTGAGCGCTTTGTAATGTGTGGGCCTTTAAACCCCCCACTCATTGTGTGCGCAACTGACACGTTTTAACTCCAGGTGTGATCCTACGTTCCTGCCACGCAACATTGCATGCGTTAAGGAGACGCCTTTGAACTATATAGCATTGGTATCAAGTTTTTTTTCGAGAACATTTCCAAGCAACGGCCTCTACTGTTGTACAGCACCTGTTTGCCACACAGAATGCCTGGCTTTTATTCTCTCGTGAACTAAACCTGTTACACTTATTGGTTTGCATCTATCTGGAATTCTCGCTCACGGACAACGCCAATTTTTCGCCCACAAACAACGATGCCGACGCCGGATCTTCTGCGAAACGAGCTCTTTAATGTTTTCGCGTTAATAAACTCCCGCTATGCGAGGAACACGAAAAGCTTTACGACGTTACATGGGCCTGCAAAATATGAAAGGTAGTGCCGATAAACAACATACCAAAACCGAGGAAGTGAACCAGATGAAGGTGATCGACAAAATTTCGCAAGATTCGGAAGGCCACAGGGACTCAGAAGTGCTTTAAAACTCGATAAGCGTAAGAACTGTCAGCGGAAATATTTGCTCATTTACGAGTTGTTTAAGTTAAGCGTAAGCGTGCAATTTTACTGCAGGAAAGTGTATAGCCGCCGTATTCCTCGGAGCTTTGGTTTCGGGTGGCGTGGACATCGCGTGTTTCATAATCTTTGTAGCGTTCGTCAGCGTCTGGAACGGACCACTGAATAGCCCATTCCACAGTCATGCGAACACGTGTTTTTCAATAAATTATCGCGATGTCATAATTTCCCGCACACGTGAGATGCTCGCTGTCGAAATTGTACGTTTTCTTATAGAGGGCTTTTATTGCACAATCACGAAATATTACGGCGAACGCCTTCTTTGTCTCATGAGCCAAGAGGTTTTCGAGATTTCACGAGACCTGGCGATACTTCGTGATACTTCGTCGGCGGCGTCAGCGTCAACACGAGCGATGCAAAAAAGCAAAGTAAGAACAAGTTGGTCAAAAGTCACGTGCTACTCAAGTGAACGTGTGTACAGGCGGCGTACTAAAAGTCATTTTACCACAAAGTAGCACGACGCCATCAATGACGTCACCCTGCGACGTCGTCATGACTTCACAAAGCATGACAGCACCAGATATTGTCGCTTGGTCGAAAGTGGGCCGATGACGGAGAGTGTGCAAAACCAGGTGAGCTGAAGGAAGTTTGCAATGCCTCTGATCCCGGAGGCAGTGAGAAACCACCTTATCTGCAGAAAGCTTTCGGAGGGGATTGGGGCGGAGATCAATACATCGACTGAGAAGAAAAATTTGCAGTGGCTTAGCTCGGCTATGCCAGGATATACGTAGCGTTAGCAAAGATTCATCTGATTATTCTGAGCTTTCCAGATTTCCGCAGCACGTTTAGCTTTCCGCAGCACGTTTAGCGTTCCTCTGTTCATTCTTCTTACGCTGAAGCGCTAATTGCCAGGCAACTACTTCGGGGTCCGATGACATAAGCTTCTCGGCTCTTCTGCGCCGTTGAGCAGCATTTGCGCTCTCCTTCTCCATGGCGTTACCCACCTGCAAACGCCAGTCAGAGGCGCTATCAAGCGGCACCAGCGCACTGTCAGACGGCGACTGCACAGCGAAGGCGAATACACCATCTCCCGCTAAAGGGGACCATGAGTAGATGCGAAGCCGGAGCACTTGCACGATCGCGTTCCGTTGGCGTTCGTTGGGCATGCTACCGAGCTCGCGTCGTGGAACGCGAAGAGCGACGCTACGCGCGTCGTATCTTCCATCTAGCCTGGCCGTTAATTCTCACAGGGCGAGCGGGGAACGCGGTCGACAGGCGGGCGAGAGGGGGCAGCGTAGGAGAGGAGAGAGAAGGGGAGGAGACGCGCATGCGCTCGAGATCATGGCGGCGTTGCGCAGGAGAGAATTTCGGCATGTCTAGCCCGCGTTTCAGAGGAAGAGTGGAAAAGGGGGGGGGGAGAGGGGAAGTGGAGAGGGTAATGGGAGAGGGGAGGGGAGAGGAAAAGTGGACAGTGGAGAGGGGAGAGGGTAGGTGGAGAGGGGAAATGGGAGAGGGTAGATGACAGGAGGGAATGGTGAGGGGGAGTGGAGGGGAGGTGTGTGGAGAGGGTATGCGCATGCGCAGTAAGGGTGGTCACGCCGCACACCACCACCGGATTGAGCTCCGCCTGAAGATACTTCGCATCTAATAGCTGCGCGCGCCATGGCTACGGCGTCACCCCTCTCGAATGCGCAGAGCAGCAGCGGCGAGACGCGCGCGCATGCGCACCACGGCTCATGATGACCCCCGCGAAACCTGCTCTGGCTAGGCAAGTGTAGCTAACGCTACAAAAGAAGATGGATTTAACCTTCGAGTCCTCCTAGACGAATTCATAAGGGACACTGTGTGATTTTTCTATGTATTGCCGGTGCGACGCATTCATGAGGTTCGGATAGATTCACATTCTGCTAGTGTAAGTGTGCGGCCAAATGGGTGACACTAGCCGTCGGAGCGTGTGTACGAACCACAGCACCAGACGCCAGAACGAAAACAATTGTTTTATTGATTAATTTCTTTATTGGCCTCAAGATCTTGTAGTGGCGCCCTCTCGCGTGTGACGTCAGAGCGGGGACTCCGCTCTCAACCGCGCTCCAGTAGCTAGAGCTGTGCACGGGCCGTATTTCCGAGCCCGAGCCCGGCCCAGGCCCGCTGACTTTGTCGAAGGCCCGCCCGAGCCCGACGGCAAAGGGCTGCGAGCCCGCCCAGCCCGGCCCGACGTAAGAAAACACAATCCCGGGCCCGGCCCGGCTGGCCCGGCCCGGCTTTTTGAAGGTTCACTGCGGAAACAAAACATCGTTTCCCGGTAATTTGGCATTTTATTGAGCATATCAAATATGATCAAATGACACACGACGAACAGTCACAACACAGATTACAAATTAGAAGTAGACGCATGGCTTCAGAACGGCGCAACAAGGAAGACGTAAAGACGAAGGATCGCACGAACACAAGCGCCGTGACCGGCGCTTGTGTTCGTGTGATCCTTCGTCTTTACTTCTTCCTTGTTGCGCCGTTCTGAAGCCATGCATCTGTACCAACTCGCCCAATTGTCAGTGCTACAAGTAGACGGCCTCATGCCAGCAACAGTGGAGTTCGGTCGCCAAAGCCGTCACGTGTATGGGGTATGCCCATGCAAGCGTCAGCTTGCACGAAGACGATCTACGTCGGGTCGCTTGTCGCTGCCTCGTGCATTTTCACTCATATGCGATTTGGCCTTAAATCTAACGCGAACAGTCGCGTGGCGCCATCACTAGCTCAGGTGGTGTTACTTCTCTGTTTGTCGGAGTGCAACAGCGGCAGTGCTTTACCTGCTCCCCTTTTGTTTAAAGTAGCGAATGCAAAGGAAAAGCGGTAAAGGGCGGTCGCGGAAAAGGCGCTGTATGCGTGCTGGAAAACAATTCCCGTTCATTATCTATATTTTGGGGGTTGAGTCGAGCTTTGCGCCGGGCCCGAGCCCGGCCCGATAAAACTCCAAGTAGCCCGAGCCCGGCGCGGCCCGAGGTGAAAATACGTCGGCCCGCCCGAGCCCGGCTGTGGGCCGGGTCGGGCTCGGGCTTTCGGGCTACCCGGAGCCCGTGCACACCTCTAGCAGCAGCCGCTCCTCCTGTATGCGGATCGTCTTCATCAGGCGGGAACTTCGCCGAACGAACAGCCTCGCGATGGTCAACTAACGCCTATAACGAATGTTTTCAAGTGTAATCTTGAACTTGTTTTAGTTGCGGCCCAATCGACAGGACCAAGGAATACCCCGGATGGCCGACGAGTGCGCCGATGCCACCGACCGCATTGCTGGTAAGAAAGTCAAACTATGTGCGAGTATTCCCGCTCGTTATCTTCTTTCCGCGGTACGATACCAGTTACTTTGGATGTTTCTTTCGATATTTCAGTAAGCGCGCCGTTCCCCAGCGTCTACAAGTATGTAGATAAAGCTTGTGAAAGGTCGCGGTGCCTCATCGAGGCCGAGGCGGTCTACGACGCAGGCCACCTTGTTGAATACGTGGTCGAGGCCGTCAACGGAGATCGCATCACCGTCGCAGCTCTCGTCCTGCAAACAAGTGCGCAAGTGCCGCCGTGTTGCAAACCCCCCTGCCGATGCTCATGATCGCAGTTTGTCCCGTAATGTTGGTTCAGTGAGAACGATATTACGCCGTAGTTCATATTAATACCGCACGGGGCCGTCGCATGGGTATTAGAATATAACGAGTAGTTAATCGCTGATTATACCACGCACAGGGCAACAGAGATTAACGTGGCAAAGGCAAGCTGGATCCAGTTTCACGCCACGCAGCATAACGAAAAGCTTAAAAAGCTCCGCTTTTAAAAAAAGTGTCTGCACTGCCTCAGGTGAAAACTTTTACAGAATTTGGATTAACTGCGGCAACAGGTTTCGGTTATGAATTTATGATAAGCAGTCCGGCAGGCGCGCGCTTGCCTTCATAAGTAACATACGTATGTACTAGTACAGCATCCAAATGAAGCCGTAGTCTCAGATATCCTGCGCCGCTCAGCTGAGCTCACGAGGCGCGCTTTCCTGCGAGGCGATTCGGAGGCCGCGTCGTCGGCTCTTTGTCTAGGGGCCTTCGCGGCAGGCTCTGGGACAGCACCGCACCTGGTGTAAGTCGCCTATGCTTATAGCCTGGGTGCAATAAACGCCTTAAGTATTGGCGAGGCGCTTAAACGCGGTCACAAGCTTACCTAAGAGTGGTGCATGCGGTAGGTAGCAGAAGTCACTGTCCGCGAAGTGCTTGCTGCACACTGTCGATGAAGGTGTGGGGCGCTTTCGATTCTGAGCTTGGCTATCCACTTCTTCAGCTTCGGGTCCTTAGGATAGTTGTGAAAGCTAACGCCTTTTTCACAAGCGGACGAAGTACACTGAGGCACAGAGCAGCACTTCACCATTGCGCAGTACTCGCCGCGGAGACAAACGGCCGTAGTTCTAAGAAACAAAGAGCTGTAGTTCTAAATGAACGTTTAAAGCAGACCCACGGTTGTTTGAACAGCGTCAGTAGCCACCATACGCAAGACAACCAAGTGAACTGTTTTTTTTTATATTTACATCAACGGTGGTTTCAGCACGGCGCATGGGCCTACGTAGCAGACGAAAGCGCGCGAATTCCCGCTCTGACGTCATACACGCGTCATTCGCAGCGCCGCCATCGGTCGCACACCAGGCCAATAGTCGTTTAGAACCTAAAAATGAGGTCTGTTCGAGTATCAAATTTTCAACTTCGAAGCGAGTTCGAATATTACTCTGGTTATACTTCCGTGCACTATTTGCACTACAACTGACATATTAAAACAATGTTTTTTATTAACCAGCTAAAAAGGAACATTTGTTCTATTGCGCATAATGCACTAGAGAATTGTGAATTTTAAAACACTTTCGCTTGACATTATGAACGTCTGTATTTCTTTAGTATTGTCCTGAAGGAAGGACGGCTGCCACGCATATATCGAAGTTTGGAAGCTTATTGCTACATAGTTACAATACATGTATAAATAGCAAGGATGGTGGGATAAAAGCTGCATATAGGTAGCTTGACTGGTCCCACCTCCCCGTACAATAACAGCAGCAACATGACAAGAATTCCCAGCAAGAAACACATGTTCTGAAGAAACACAAAAGCAAGGTTGACATTTATAATATTAGTTGAAGCAATGCGTTTTCAGGATCATAAAGTATGTTTTCATCGCATAGTTTATATTTATTTAGTGTGGAGGGAAGAGAGTAGGAAAGTGTTTGAAGACCATAGTTTGTGCGTGGTCGCGGAACTGCCCAGTGTTCGGTGTGTCGATTGAAGTGATATGATTGGTTGGTTAACAAGTTCGCGATGTTCCTCATATGAGTAGTACCCTTAGTCGTTTCACGTTTAAAAGAACACATAAGCTGATACTCATATAGGTGGTCCAACTCGGATAATTTTGAACTTCAGAAACAGGTCACGCGCATGGTCATTGTTGGGTACATCAGCAATAGCCCGTAAGGCCTGCTTCTGCAGTGTGACTAGATGACCTAATGATTGTTTTGTGCTGTTTGTCCAGATGGGGTGACTAGCGCAGATGTGAAGCAAATAGTGCATTATATATTGCCACGCCCGTTTCTTGTTTATTTTTTCGGGTTTGATAGCAAGGCCGATTAGCAACGCTCGACGCTGACCGCACCGCAGTGTTCGAGAAGTTTCGCGATTGTAGTAGATTTCTTTGTTAAGATTGCGCGCAGGACGCGAATAGTCTAGATTATTCCAGAGCTTGCACGACCACCAGTGATATGACTGGAAAGTTCGATGCGTGACGTATAAAAGACGGTGCGTCGCAGCCATGAGCAGTCTATCGACGGCCGACACCCTGTTCGCCGCTATAAGTGTACAGCGTGTATTGCGGTTTGACTTTCATATCCCGGCCACAAGTTCGGCCAAATAAAGAGTTTTATCTTGAACACGACTCCTATCTTCGTCGACGTCACGACCCCGTGACAATATATTTTAAGGCCGGAATGCTCCATGTGATATTCAAAAACATCACAATCTTGATCATCAAACATTGCAGTGAGCGCCACGACGAGGACTTGCATGGAATCACACAAAGGTACTGAAGCGGGCAAGTAAGATGACTGCCATTCTAATGTCTGAGGGATGTGACAGGGAATGCCTCACTGCGCCGGAATGCACTTGTAGACGCTAACGATCTATATAGCTACGGTGTATTCTTTGGATGTATGGTGCACGCCAGGAGTGGAGATGTCCAGGTGCAATATTTATACGGCTCTTGGCAAGGGTCAGGTGAAGAATAGCCGGTGTGCGAACAAAAAGAAAACACGAATAAGAAGAAATATGCCCAGAATCTTCTTTGAGAAGTGCGCAAGTGCTGCGAAAGCGTTGCGTTATATTTCGAGTAGAGCCCTTCCCTCGAACGCCGATTTTGGACAGCCCCCGCAACACGCATCCTGCGACAGTTGAACCGCGTGTTTGGCATCAAAATTTCGAGAAGTTTGAATTTTGCTGGTGTGTCCAGTCCTCACTGTCGGCTCTACATCTTATTCTGGAGAGTTATTATATTCTGATTCCAGAAAGTTCAACGAAACCTTCAAGGAGTTTTCTCTTGTGACACTCGTCTTGCGCCGCGTGTAACAACGCATTCAAATAAAAAAGACGGCGTTCGCGTGACTCTCACGCGCGTTTGCAAAAGCGCAAAACCGAGACGATAAAGTTAACGGTACTCATCCCGCACTAATTAAATTATGTCCGCACTTGGGCACTGAAGATGGGCTGGGACACCTTTCTTCTCGAGGAATTATTTCAGGTCACTCTCGTCGAATTCGCACTCTACTGCCGATGCGCATTCGGAAAGCTTATGCTCATGTACGTCATGAAGCAAATGCTACGATCTTACGTTGGCTTTACCTTCCAAGACGAGTATGCATATTCGTCGGAGTCTTCGTCCGTGACCGAAATTTGCTAAGGCACGTTGCCGGCCTAGTTGGTTGGGATTCATAATTGGTATGCAGAGGGTGTGCGGGAAGCGGGATTATGCGATCAAGAACCGGGAAACATTAGTCAATTGCAGTCGAGGAGTTGTGTATTGTATCCCTTTCACATGTGAACGCGTATACATAGGCCAGACTGGAAGGTGTGTGAACCAAATACTTAGGGAACACCAGTACAATGTGGAAAAAGCTGCATCTGGTCATTTGCGAATTCACTGTCAGAGGTGCGGTTGCGCCCCAATGTTTCCAAATACCCGTATTCTCGGTAGGGCCCGCGGCAGAACCACGCAAGAAATAATTGAAGTCTACGAAATCGACAAAAGGAAAGAAAAATGTGTGAGTGTGCCTTATTTGGCTCTGTCAGCTAAAGAAAAGATGCATCTGGAATCTTCGCTTTGATGTTGGCGGGTGCAGAGTGTGGTGATTAGTGATGACATGTGCAGGCTTTGCGCTGTATCTTTGCATGTTGTTCTCTCGGTTTTATCGATTCACTGTTATTCTATAAAAGGCATGTGTGATTGCAAATAAAACCATTAGTTGCAAGTTAGCGCTGCGTGTGTGCGTCCCTCTTCTCTGTCCCTGTCGTGGTGCGCTACGCCATACGAATTATGAATTCGTGACCCGAATTTCTTCGTCCGCCTGGCTAGGCATGCAGAAGCCCTGTGCACGTCACACAGTGGAGCTCCACAAGACTCCGTCCTTGAGCCAGTCCATTTCAACATTGCCCTTCTTTCGTTGGCTTGGGAATTTCAGGCAGTACCTGGCATTCAGTTCCTGATATCTGCCGTTGATATTACTGTAACGACAGTCCACCGAGACCTCGCCTGCTAAGAGAAGGGACATGCCCCTTTTTTGACACTTCTATAGCTGAAGTGGACGTAACACACGGGCTGCGTTCATGCCCGGGCTTAAGGCAAGCATGCCTTGGCCACCTGAGAGCAACCGCTCAGCGTCCCGTTTGCCCTCCGGACTTAAAAGAGTGGATACAAGGACCCTTCTACTGATCCTTTTTAGATTTCATGCACGAGTTTAACTGGCTTGTTTACGTGTAACACGCCTCTCGTGATAGTCATGTAAGTGTGTTATGTCTAAAGGCATTCTCTCAAATTTAAAAAAAGAAAGACGAAGAAGGCGATCTCCATGCACATCTGATACTACGGAAAACATTCGCTCATCGTTGCCGGCCTCTTGGAGAGTAAAAAAAAAAGAAAGCGACGTTCGCTTTTGAGCGCCGGTTACTGACATGCAAAAGCAAGTGAAATATATTGTGAAAGCCATCCAAAAGCGAGCGAAGGCATAAATCTGCATCTATATAATGACAATCTAAGCAAACTAGTTGAGTAGTGAGTTGACTGTTGAAAATATTTTCTGAATATAATAAAATAATGTATATCTGATAATGATCAACATAAAATGAAATGAACACTGAGCTAGTCTGAGAAAACAATTTTAGAGCAGGTGAATTAGTGACGGTTAGACTAGTTGAACTTCAGTACCTCAAATACTTCGTGAAAGCTGTGCGAAGATAAAAAAATTCCGGCAGATCTCACGCACTGTGGGAATCGATGTAATGCGTAGCAGCCAGCAAATAGCTGCATACATCGCCTTGTTTGTCTTTGAGGCAAATGAAATCATTCAAGCCATGTCATCTAGTTCACCATATATCGCATGTTTGTCATGCACGCATGCATGCACAATCTGGTGTATACCATGCTTATGAAACGTACATTTTGTATATAAAATGCATAACCTATCATTTATGTTCATCACGCACTTGTGTCATGCCATACACCTTTTTGGTATATATCCAGTTAACAAAACGGCCGGAAGCGCACCATGACAGTGTCATGTAAATCATACCGTACATGGCATGCATATAACATGATTCGCATATTAGGACCGGTCATTTATGTTTGTCATACAGTCACGTCGCGCAATACCAATTTTGGGGTGTATCAAACGAGGGAAATGGCCGCGAGTGCAGAATGCGTGTGGCATGTAAATCATGCCATACATGACATGCATATCATGGTTTTCATGTTACCACCTGTAACTATTGTTCGTCATAGAGTCGGGTCCCGCAATACCAATTTCGGTGTATATCAACCTAGCGAAACGGCCGCGAATGCCCCATGAGCGTGGCATGTAAATCATGACATACTTATCATGGCTTTCATGTTACCAACTGTTGTTCATGTTCTTCATGCAGTCACATCGCGCAATACTAATTTTGGTGTATATCAATCAAGTGAAACGGCCACGAGTGCGCCATGTGCGTGGCATGTAAATCATGTCAAACATATCATGATTTTTATGTTACCGCCTGTAACTTATAGTCGTCATACAGTCGGGTCCCGTAATACCAATTTTGGTGTATATAAAGCTAGCGAAAAGGCCGCAAATGCACCATGAGCGTGGCATGTAATCACGACATACATGACATGAATGTCATAGTTTTCATGTTACCACCTGTTATTAATGTTCTTCGTACAGCCACATCGCGCAATGTCAATTTTGGTGTATATCAATCTAGCGAAACGGCTGCGCATGCACCATGAGTGTAGCATGTAAAGCATGTCGTACACAACATGAATGTCTTGATTTTCATGTTACCACGTGTCAGTTATGTTCGTTATACAGAAATGTCTCGTCATACCAGCTTTCGTATGTATCCATTCATTCAGACGGCAGCTAGCGCCCCGAGACCATGTCATGTATATCCTGCTGCACATGACATGCGTGCCATGATGTGCACGTTAGGACCTGTCATTATGTTCGTCGTGAACCCTTGTCACGCCATATCAATTCTGATATGTATGAAATTAACGGAACGGCCGCAAGAGCCCCAAGGCCGTGGAATGTAAATCATGCTGTTCATGACATGCGTGTCATGATTTTCATGTTATGACTTGTCATTTATGTTCGTAATACGGTCATGTTATGCCATACCAATTTTGGTATATATTGTAGCGGGGTTGCAGCTATGACTGTGGGGACGTGTGCGAAGAAGAGGCAGACGACGTGTCGGTGTTCTGAGAATACACAACCGCCATCTTGACTGCTGGACTATTCCACATTGTAAATAAGTTAAATATATTCGTAACATTTTGGTGGTGGTGCTGGGTACTACGCAAGACGGAACTCCGCAGCGGACGTGTCCTCGACAGCCTCAATATGTCAACAGAAAGCAACTCTGCTGCTGCCGCTTCGACCGCGACTCCGGTACAACCGGTACAGCCGGTACAGCCGGTCGTATTGACTCAACCGCGCGATCCCGGTAACTTCTGCGGCACCGACCACGTTGACGTCGATGACTGGATTGCGAAGTACGAGCGGTTTGCAGCGGTCTACAGGTGGGACCCTACAATGATGCTCGCCAATGTTGACTTCTATCTCTGCGGAACAGCAGACGCGTGGTTTCAAGCTCATGAAGCTGACTTAACAAGTTGGGATGCCTGTAAACAGAAGCTTCGCGACCTATTTGGTAGAGCCGTCGGACGCCAGCGGGCCGCTTCTAAAGAACTCTCCTGTCGGGCACAAACTTCCACCGAATCATACGTCTCCTACATCCTTGACGTCCTGGCCCTTTGCCGTCGTGTCGACACCAACATGTGAGAGAGTGACAAAGTAAGCCATTTGCTCAAGGGAATTGCGGATGACGCTTTTAATTTACTTGTGTCTAAAGACTGCGCAACCGTGGACGACATCATCAAAGAGTGCCGCCGGTTCGAAGAGCTGAAGAGTCGTCGCATTGCCCAGCATTTCATGCGACTTCCGAACACGGCCGCTACATCATCCTGCGAGGACCTTCAGCCGCCATGCGGTCAACCGCCTACCAACGAGAGCGTAGTTCGCATCGTGCGCCGAGAAATCGAGGCGGCGTCGCCACCATCTTTCCTGACGCGGCCATCTGATGATCCTCGACCAACGATCTCGTTGATCCAGCAGGTTGTGAGGGAGGAGCTTGCAAATGTCGGACTGCAGCCGGTATGTTCGTTGACGGAACCTCGTGTCAGTTCTATAACGCCTCCTCGTGCACCGGAAATGTTGCGCCGCTATCGTGACCCTGCCCAGTGGAGAACGCAGGACGACAAGCCGATCTGCTTTCGTTGCCACGGTGTAGGACATATTTCCCGCTACTGTCGTTCTCGCACCTTTCCATCTCGCTCGTTTGCTGGCTATCGACGTGACGACAACCACCGGCCCCTGCAGTTTCCCGCTCGTGACGGTGGACCATACGATGAGGCTCCTACGACATCGGTCCGACGCTACAGCCGTTCGCCGTCCCCACACGATCGTCGCTCCAGGTCACCTCAGCCCCGTCGCCATTCATCGCCTCGCCCTACTGGATGTCCATACTCGGAAAACTGAGCAATGCAGCTCCCGGAGGTGATGCTGCATTCGACCCCCGACCTGAAAACCCTCTGCTGACCCTCACTACGGACCAGAATCTACTTGCTGTGGAAGTGGATGGCCTGCCTGTTACTGCCCTCATTGATACCGGCGCACATATTTCTATTATGAGCTCTGATCTCCGTGCACGATTAAATAAGGTCCTTACGCCGCCCGAGTCCCTATTTGTACGTGTCGCTAGTGGGGGAACTCCGGCTGTACTCGGAATGTGCACGGCACGTGTGAGGTTCTCCGACCGCCAGACGTCCGTTCTGTTTTATGTTCTCGCTCATTGTCCTCATGATGTCATCCTCGGACTCGATTTCTTGTCTGACCACTCTGCTGTCATTGACTGCTCGGCCGGTGTTGTACAACTTGACTTGCCTGCGTCCGCCGACGTGTCGGAGGTGGTTCAGACGAAACTTTCGTGTGCTGAGGCTGTTCGTCTGCCACAACAAGCCCTAACTTGCGTCGCTGTTGAACCATATCCCAGTGTACCGGATGGGGATTACGTGGTCTCTCCCTCTCCCAGTGTTCTACTGGCCCACAACGTCTCCTCTCCGTACACAGTTGTAACTATTACAGCGAACAAGACGTGCCTTCCTCTTCTGAACTTCGGATTGAGCCCTCAAGTCCTACCACAAGGCATTGCTCTCGCTACTCTGTCACCGTCGTACGAGTGCCAGATTTCATCGGTGTCACCCGAACTGCCCGCTGTCGTCTCTCCAAACCCGCATAGAGTCGACGCAGTCACCTCTTCTACACTGCACAAGAACATAACCAAGATGATTGCCTTAGACCTTTTGCCCTCTCAAGTTAAAGACCTCAGTGATCTCCTTATGACCTACTCTGACATATTTGACTTTGACGGTAGGCCCTTAGGTCAAACCTCGCAAGTCAAGCACCGCATAGATACCGGTGATGCAGCTCCAATTCACAGGCGTCCTTACCGAGTTTCACCATCAGAACGCCAAGTTATTCAACAGGAGGTCGACAAGATGCTCACAAAATGCATTATTGAGCCTTCTTCGAGTCCATGGGCTTCCCCTGTAGTCTTAGTTAAAAAGAAAGACAACACCTGGCATTTCTGCGTGGATTATCGGCATTTAAACAAGATCACCAAAAAGGATGTCTACCCGCTTCCTCGTATCGATGACGCCTTGGACTGCCTTCATGGTGCTACCTATTTTTCTTCGATAGACCTACGCTCTGGTTACTGGCAAATCGCCGTAGACGACCTCGACCGTGAGAAGACCGCCTTTGTAACGCCTGACGGTTTCTACCAATTCAGAGTCATGCCGTTCGGTTTGTGCAATGCGCCGGCCACGTTCGAGCGGATGATGGACACGCTTTTGCGCAGCTTTAAATGGTCTATCTGCCTTTGTTACCTGGACGACGTCATTGTATTTGCTCCCACCTTTGAGTCTCACCTCGACCGACTTTCGTCTATTCTTTCCGTGTTTCGTGCGGCTGGGCTACAACTTAATTCATCGAAGTGCCACTTTGGCCATCGCCAAGTTGCTATTCTAGGGCATCTCGTCGACTCATCTGGCATCCGACCCGATCCCGACAAAGTTCGCGCTGTCCTCGATTTTCCCGTACCAACTTGTGCCAAAGACGTTCGAAGTTTTGTGGGCCTATGCTCATATTTCCGACGATTCGTCAGAAACTTCGCAGATATTGCGCGCCCCCTCACTGACCTTCTCAAGAAGGATGTGCCATTTTGGTGGGGTCCTGACCAAGCCAGTGCTTTTTCCGGCCTCATTACGCTGCTCACCACACCGCCGATCCTCGCCCACTTCGACGCGTCCGCTCCAACCGGGGTCCGCACCGACGCTAGTGGTTACGGCATTGGCGCTGTGTTAGCCCAGCGTCAATCCGGTCATGATAGAGTTCTTGCGTATGCCAGCCGGCTCCTTTCTCCTGCCGAACGCAATTACTCTATTACTGAGCGCGAGTGCCTGGCGCTTGTATGGGCAGTTGGTAAATTCAGCCCGTATTTATATGGTCGCCCTTTCACCGTTACCACAGACCACCACGCTCTATGCTGGCTTTCAGCACTCAAAGATCCAACAGGGCGCCTAGCTCGTTGGGCTCTGCGCCTCCAGGAATTCACGTACACAGTGGTCTACAAGTCCGGCCGTCTACACCAAGACGCCGACTGCCTTTCTCGGTACCCCGTCGACGATCCAGACCTCGTAACGGATGACACGTCCATCTGTATTTCCTCGCTCTCCGCTTTCGGCAACATCAGTGACGAGCAACAGCGTGACGCGTCCCTACGAGATCTAGTCACCCGCCTGAATACTGACTCGACGGACAGTTCGCTTCGCATGTTCGTCATCATCGACGGCATTTTATACCGCCGGAACATGCGCCCAGTGGGACAAGAACTACTAGTTGTAGTACCCACTCATCTCCGCTCGACCGTACTTCAGCAACTACATGATGTACCAACGGCCGGCCATCTTGGTGTTGCCAGAACGTACGACCGTGTCCGCCGACGTTTTTTCTGGCCCGGCCTCTACCGTTCCGTACATCGTTATGTCGCTACTTGCGAGTCGTGTCAACGCCGGAAAAAGCCAGCTGTGCACCCTGCCGGGCTCCTTCAACCTATCGACGTACCTGCTGAGCCTTTTTTTCGTGTCGGCCTCGACCTTTTGGGACCTTTCCCACTTTCTAACAACGGTAACAGATGGGTCGCCGTCGCTACGGATTATTCGACCCGTTTTGCCATTACGAGACCTCTCCCGAGCAGCTGCGCTACAGATGTCGCCGAGTTTTTGATCCAAGACGTCATCTTACATCACGGCGCTCCTCGTCAACTCATCACGGACCGAGGTCGTTACTTTTTATCCAAGGTAATCGAGGACCTACTTCGGTCTTGTGCAACCAAGCACAAGCTTACGACGGCCTATCATCCCCAAACGAACGGACTCACAGAACGTTTGAATCGCACGCTCACTGACATGCTCGCCATGTATGTCTCGACCGATCATCGCGACTGGGACATTGCGCTACCCTTTGTAACTTTTGCTTACAACAGCTCGCGCCACGACACTGCTGGATATTCTCCATTTTACCTTTTGTATGGACGAGAACCGACCTTGCCGTTCGACACGCTCGTACCCACCCCTGCCCACCGAAAAGGCCCGTCAGATCGCCCATCGACGCCTTTCGGAATCGCAACTCCGCCAGAAACATACATACGACAGCTGCCACCGGAACGTTCGCTTCAATCCGGGTGACCTCGTTCTCCTGTGGTCTCCGTCTCGGCATGTTGGCCTGGCCGAAAAACTTCTGCCCAAGTACTCCGGCCCTTACCGTGTGCTACGCCAGGTGACTGAGGCCACCTATGACATCGCCCCTCTGGACCACACGGCGCCCTCTACGTCTTCCAACGTCGTCCACGTCGCTCGCCTGAAGCCGTACCTTTCGCCCACCACCTGCTAACAAGCGCCGAGTCGGCGCTTTCGCCGCCGGAGGTCGATGTAGCGGGGTTGTAGCTATGACTGTGGGGAGGTGTGCGAAGAAGAGGCAGACGACGTGTCGGTGTTCTGAGAATACACAACCGCCATCTTGACTGCTGGACTATTCCACATTGTAAATAAGTTAAATATATTCGTAACAATATATAAACGGCCAGGACAGCACAAAGTCGTAGGCGGCTAGATAGATAGATAGATAGATAGATAGATACGCTCAAAGTCGCAGAAGTTCACTAAGAAATGCTTCGCATTTAAAAGTTCGCGGTAAAACAGCTACACCTCGTGGCTTGCGTCTTCTGCTTGTCCTTGGCGGATACATAAGAACCCTGTAGGACTTGTCAAAGTAGGAGTGAACATCGTCTCTCTTGTAGTATCTCTCTAATTGTTATTCATCTGTCTATTGAAATATGAAATGCACGCGAAGCACTTGCCCTTTACACCAATCAATGCAAAATGTAGTACATTACTTGTTAGACAATATTAAAGTAGAAACTGATAGAGAAAGGAAAGGTCTACTGCACGTGCAATTTTGGTATGAAGAGCTACATATAGAAGAACCAAAAAGAAATTAGAGTACTGCTTGTATTCAAGAATAGAAAATGTGTATGGAGCCATCGCTTTGCTTCTTCCGGTTCCAACGATACAGAGCGCCATCGTTTTCATTGCAGTTTTGTATTAAGAATAGATTTAAGCAATTTAGAATAATTTTAGGTAGTTTATTACGGCAGGTCTGCAAGTTATTACTTTGAATGAATATGCACGGTTCACAGAAGTCGCTACAGTACTAAACCTGAACCGTAAACTGTCATGGACACAAGTATAAGATCTGTCGCTACTGAATCGTAAAATGATCGTGCTTACCGACAATGTTGGACAGTTCAGTGTGTGTGCTCTACTGTGTCACTTTCATAGTTTGCTTTGAAGTTGGCGTATTGACATCGTCGATATTTTCCATGGAGCCAAAGTGCTTGAGAGACAGTTACCGCATATTATACTGAGTAAGCACTGCAAAGAGCACAAGTATAGGCTCAGCTAGAACGAAAAATAGCTGCAAAAAATTCTGTTCCGGGAATCAAAACTTCACCAGCGCATAGAAACTCTACCATTATGTACATCATTTAATAATTTCTTTGGATAGATGAACCTATTGCCCTGCTGGATTGTCAAATTTCTTCACAATGAGCTGTAGTCGTTTATTCGTCGTTGCCTATGGCGGATGACGACAACCTTTTTTACAATTACCAATAGTCGGTGACAAGCTGGTGCCACGGTGCCACGTACCGTGGGCATCAATGTTATGCGAAGCATGCGCGGGATGTACGGTGCCACGTACCGCGGGATGTACGGTGCCATGTACGGTGCCACGTACCGTGGGCATCAATGTTATGCGAAGCATGCGCGGGATGTTGACAGTGGTGTAATTTTTCACATTGAGCGAAACGTTACGGAATGACGGTAGAGAAATGTGGAAGTGGTATACGCACACTCATATGTTGAAGAGTCGATATGTATTACATAACCAGTTGTTTGGAGTTGCGCGACGATGCCAATACAAACATGGGTGTTACCAACAACAGACGCGGTAAGCTAATATGTAGTGCTTATATTCTTCAATACTGGATAGCGCGAGTCCGAACAGGACAAAGAAGGAACACAGATGCACAGGACAGGCGTTACTCGCAACCATGCCTCATTCAGGAACGTTTCCCTAGATATAAACACAGCCGAGTGGCACACGCAGGCGCACTGCACGTACTTTACAGTCATAGTTGAAGTTGTTACAGTTGTTATGCTTATACTTGTCCGTTATGACGTAGAACGCACGCACGTTTCAGGAGCCCGTGTGCATGTGTGGAAGGGGTTCTTGACAGTTCTTGAATAAGGCCATCATCACGATGATCAGTGAGCGCCAGCAGCTGGACAGGACTTGTTATCGGATCCGTTCGCGGTAGCGGCTACGAATGGTACAAGTGTAGCGAAGTGCGAGGTATAGTAGATCTGTTGGAAACCGCGGATGACTTTTACGAAGAAATGATCTATGATGCCTCCTGTCATGGACGTGGCACCGAGGTCTTGTGATGCCCTGTTCACACGCAAGCCGTCTTTCAGGCCGTCTAAGAAGCAGGCGTTGTTGTGTTTCGATAAATCAGCGTTGAAGTCACCGGTAATCATGAGGAACACGGTCCTCTCGGCAGAGTTATTGTAGGAAGCATTGATCCCGGTCTTTGCGTAATCCACGTGGTCGACGTTGTGTACCACGTGGACGAGTGGATGGCAGTTGAGAGTCTTCCAGGGGTGCTCTGTCTTCAGCTTCCTCACTTTCCTTGCGTCCGCCGCGGTAGCGTAGTGGTCTCGGTGTTCGGCTGCTGACCCAAAGGTCGCCGGTTCAATCCCAGCCGCGGTGGTAGAATTTCCATGAAGGCAAAATGCTATATGCCGGTGTAATGTGCGATCTCGGTACGCGGTAAAGAATACCAGATGGTCAAAATTTCCGGAGCCCTTCGCTACCGCGTCTCTCATAATGATATGTGGTTTTGGGACAAAAAGCCCCAACAATTATTGCTATTATCACTTTCCTCGCGTGTGAATGTGTGTGTGTTCGCGGTTACTGTGTTGGTTGAGACTCTGTATACCCTGTGGCACATACCCGTGTAACATGAACTCTGGTATGCGGGTGTGTGCCACACGTGACTGAGAGAAAGAGTTTCATGACGTACGCGACACGTATTTTGCGTTATTCATGTCATGACCAGTGAATTGTGTTCGTCATGCACTGATCCCCAGCTATGCCAATTTTGCTATATTACAAGTTATGGAGACGACCAGGAGAGCGCCCAGACGTAGGCGGCTAGATAGATAGATAGATAGATAGATAGATAGATAGATAGATAGATAGATAGATAGATAGATAGATAGATAGATAGATAGAAACGGCCAAAGTGCCTGAGGTTCGCTAAGAAATGCTTCGCATTTAAAAGTAATCTGTACCGCAGTCAATTTGTATTAAGCGCGTCGAACTACAGCCGCGCTTTACCATGTCGTGACGGTCAAGACGAACCAATAAAAATGCATCATGGCGCCGTTCGCAACGAGACACAAGCTACCGCTGCACCGAGACCGAGAGCCGTCAATTCGAATTTCCTGTGATGTTTGTTTTTTCCAGAAGAATCTCTTACCTACTGTTACCGGCACCTACTCAGCATAATCCTCGCCGGTCGTCATTCGATGCAGTATAAGCTTGTGACTGTGCATCCTTTGAAGTGCACCGAAGCGGCAGCAGCTCCTGTGTTTATAAACGCTTTATCGCGTTCCGTCGTTTCAACCGCGTCAAGTTGCAACACGGCGTATGTTGCCTCCATCGCCCGGATACACCATGCATTGCATAAAACGCCTTGCATAAAAACGCTGTGCGAGGTAATCGTTGTCTACAAACCGCGACATGATGCGCGCTACGTAATATCGCTGTGACACAGGAACTTTCGATTGCATGGATCGTGATCGTAACTGAAGTGACGCCGCTAAAACTATCATTGAGTCAAAAACAAAACGCTTTTGTTTTTAATGGCGTTGCATCGTACTTCACATATCTGCAATTCTTGCTTTTGTCTAGCATGCGTCTTTTGCATTTCGCCTGTATTGTGTGCATGTATTACGCAGTGATAATTTGTTTATAATAAACTACAGTGGACTCTCATGAAGCTTGTAGTCCGTAGGCCCTTTTTTAACGCTTATTCCTTCTTGTGAAGCCTCACGCCCTCACTGTGCTTCACGAACAAATGAGGAGGGGAGAGCCGGAGAGGTGAGGCTTGACAATGGACGAAAGGAATGTACTTGCTGATTGTGTCCACCGGGATTATCTATATATATTTATGTTTTCCTTTTCTTTTTCCTCGAGGATGCACGTGTTTTTTTTTGTATGTCCGAGCGTATACGCGTGGTCTTTTGGCTACTCATTTTTTTTTTATTTTTAATTTCTACATTTATATTTATTTTCATTTTGTTTTTTTCTCTCTCCCTGCTCGGAGGACTATGCAATAAAAGCGCATTGAAGTCTCCTAAATTTTGTCTGCATAAAGATCGTTCTCCGATCGAAAAGTTGCCAAATAAACTAATTTTTTTGCAAGCGTATACCCTTGTCCTATTCGCCTTACGGCAAACGAAACCAGCCTCTTGAAATGTACGTATTATATATATATATATATATATATATATATATATATATATATATATATATATATATATATATATATATATATATATATATATATATATATATATATAAGTGTGTGTGTGTGTGTTTGTGTGTGTGTGTGTGTGTGTGTGACGCTATGAATGAGAGACGTGCCGTGGCTCATACGCCATACTTTTATTCTATCCACGCGCACTTCTTCTCCGTCGGCTTCTACCAGCCATCCCTGCATGCCTGCTTACGTCACAGGATTCGCCCTCCCCCCGGAAGAATGCGCGAGTTACGAACAACAAACCATGAACAAGCAGTCTTAGAGGCAAAAAATGTTGAAATGTGCAGTAGTTTCATGTCACAATGAAGTTCCGTTAACTCGCACAAAAGTCTTCACAGAAGAGGGCAGCAGTCCGGTGATATGTAGGAAAGCTCTGGTGGGCGAGGCTGGCTGTTGCGTTCATGAAAGCTCAAGCATGCCTTGCACATGGAGAGTGAGGATGAGTGGGTTCGTGGAAATGCCACAACTGAGTAATAATGGAACTTGAAGCATTGCAAGCTCGGCTGTGGTGGACGTCGCATTCCTTGTCCTGACTGGCACACAGGCAGTGCTTTCAGTTTCCGTGCTCGTTGACTGAGGCTAATCGGACGATGCCCGAGTCCTTGCGAGACACATGGGGTGCGTCTTTCTCGGTGTCTTCTGAGATGTGGGTGGTGTAATCGCAGGCGCAGTCTTGATCTCTTGTGCAGAAGGGCGGTGTTTCGGCGGTGTCTTCTCCTCGGGCTTCTTTTCAGAATAATTTCTTTAAGCCGTGAGCGAGGTTTCGACGACGTTTTCTTTCGTCGTCGCCCATGTTGAAGTGTGCGCTGTAGTTTGATTTCGTCGACTTGCTTGTGCTGGTCTCGCTGAAGTTCCGGATGAAGTGTCGGAAGCAGTATGCGAGCTTAAGGAAGATGCGCAGTTCTTTTGCACGACATGGGCGCGGGAAGTTGAGCACTGCGAAAATTTTGTCCGGATCGGGCTGCATGCGATCTTTGTTAACGAGATGTCCGTGAACTTTCATCGTTGTGCTATCAAAGTGGCACTTCTTTGTGTTTAGTTGAAGGCCAGCATTGGAGAGCCATGTGAGCACTTCGTCGAGGCGTTGCATATGGTCATCGAAAGTGGAGGAAAATACGACGATATCTTCCGAATAGCATAGGCAAGTTTTCCGTTTGAGGCCGTGAAGAACTGCGTCGATCATCCTTTCAAATGTGGCGGGGCATTACATAGGCCGAAGCGCATTACGTTAAACTCATAAAGACCACCCGGCGTAGAAAAGGCGGTCTTTTCTTTGTCCGCTTCGTCCATTGGAATTTGCCAATATCGGGAATTTGCCAATATCCGGAACAAGTCCTGCGCGCCTTGCAAAGAGTCAAGTGCATCATCTATACGGGGCATCAGATATACATCCTTTCGGGTGATCTTGTTGAGCGCGCGGTAATCCTCACAAAATCGTACCAATCCATCCTTTTTTGTACCAATACAACGGGTGATAACCAAGAACTGGCAAAGGGTCGTATGATGTTGCTTTTTAGCATTTCGGCCACGTTCTCCTCGATGGTTTTGCGTTCGGCCAAGCAGACTCGATAGGGACGACGGCGTACAATATTCTGACCATCAGTGTTGATACGATGAGACGCAACTGTAGTCTGTCCGAGTTACGAAGCATTGGTTTAGAAGAAAGCCTCATATTTTGTTACTTTAGGCCTGATCGTTCATTTTAACCCGGCATTGAGCATTTATAGCCTTGTTATGACCTGTATTGGGCGCATTAATTCGAGAATGAACACGGCACTTGATATGTATGGATGGATGACGACAGGCTGTCCCCCTTAAGTGCTACGCGCTCAAAAGTAGAGTTTGGAAGACAATTAGCATTATGTTGTGATGCGAATAAGCAGCAGGAAACACCGCTAATTATCTTCAGAAAGCTAATTATCTTGAGAAAGATAATTATCTAAATATCAACAAGCTAATTCAACAAGCTAATAATCTTGAGAAAGCATGTTCTCCTGCGCTTTAGCAAATTACAAGGTTATTCTATGGCTTCAAGATGAAGTTTCATGATTAAGAATAGAGCAATTCCCCTTTATTATTAGAGAATGGCAGCTATCAAAATAAAAACATAAAAGGCGTACTCCATAGTAAAGTTGTTATCGAAGCCTTGCTTTCTTGAAAAAATTTCTGTCACATAATTTATTCGTTGAAAGTTAGGCAATACCTGTGTTTCATGCAGTGCCTTCTCATTATAGGTCATCGAAGGTTGTCGTCGATTGACGGCTCCATTGACATTCACGAATGCCTACTGCTGTGACATTTCGCAAGTGAAACAGCGATGCATCTGTCCCACTTGCATATGATATAGCAAACAAAAATCTAAATTTTAGACTTTTGCTCATAAAAGCATACAATGACCTCCTGTGCGGGAAATGGTAGCTTACCAAACGCCTGTCGTGGAGTGTTTCGTGTGTATGCGAGTCCTATGGCGAGAGGCTTAGATGTCTCATCAAAAGCAAAACTTGACTGCCGGCGTCACCGGCGTCATCTCGACGATCCAAGAAATCATCACCACCTGATGACGTCACATGATATCACATATGCCCCAAATTTCGGACGACTCCACGATATCATATCACATGACAATGTGACGTGGTCAAATGTGGGCCTGTCACGGGTGTACTGCAAAACCAGTTGAGGAGCGGAAATCTTGCAATGGCTCGGATCACTGAGGCAGTGCGAAACCACGTTGGGTGCCGAAAGCTTCCGAATTCGGCAGCGTGGGGAATCCATACATCGACTGAAAAAAAAAATAACAAAGTGGCTTTTGCATTAGAGCCATCTGAGGCAAGTTCATAATCAACACTGCGAGTTTTTTTTATCAATGCGAAGCTGTTTGTGTTTTTTCAGTCTCAGACAACGTTCCTAACATTCCTCTGCTGAGTCCTCGTCGTCGTAGCAAGCGCCCTGACGACGCTTCCACCGCACGAGAGTTATGTGATCGAGCGGTACGGGGCTGTCCTAAGCGAACATCATGGGCGGACGATCATGACCGGACCGGCAACCTTCGAATAACGCGTCCAACGCTCTACCCACTCAGCTGCAGCGGCGATCGTCACCCCGTCCATTTTATGGAGTATATAGTGTGCATGCGTCTTTTTAAACTTGGGGATGTTAATCAGCGCCGCTACTGCCACGTGCTTCGTGACGCCAGCAGGCGGAAAAAGAGTGTTACACACTCGCCGTCATGGCTACTAGCGTCTTGTGTGTTGCTACAGGACACCTACTTCAAAAGCGACTCCACGTTCTTTTATGACTGGAAGTTAAAGAAGCACACCTGGTATACTTATGCACTAGGATATGAAAATGATTTACGGATGCAGGTTTCTTCAGTCTGCTATCTAACAAATTCAGTGTGGTGACGTATCCCATCACACTTAATGAAGCATAATTTAAGAAGGAATATGTTCTCAGCAATTAGTACACATCTGGTGGAACGTGAGACGGTATGGAACGGCCAGAACGAGGTGGTATTTGCCTCTCGTTTGCATAATTTTCTTGAATAAGCCGCGTTGCAAGCAAATCAGCAGGGACAAACTTGTAAAGAACCGTATAATGTTATTAATTTCTAGTATAATAATGACGGGTGTATAGAAGAATGCGGTGACGCTCGAACACACACTCCGCGGCTTCGTAGCTTTTATCTTCTAGGACACAGAATACGCCGTTTTCTTTATCACACACATAACAAAATAACACCAAGATGCTCGAAATAATAATGAAAAAGGTGCCCACAATGTGCAGGCTTCTTACGACATACAAGTTAAAGTGACACCCAGACATTTAAAAAATCACCACCAAAGCCATCCCCACGGATGGGTAAACTGCGAAGCGGAAACGCGCGGCTTCGGTGTTTGTCGCTTAGTTAATCTCGACGGTTCCTCAATGTCTCTCTCAATTAGTGGCTAAGTCTATTAAGAAATATTTTTATTGTTTGCGGCCCATGTGTAGTTTTCTTCATTTTTATTGAAACAGCGGTGAGTAGTGGAATTTGGTCAATTTCTGTGGCTCATGCGTTTTTGCCAACGGAGGACTTCATCTTCAGTGGACAAATCGTGAAGGTGGGGCTTGCCAAATTTCTGTCGCAAATACGCGCTAGCAGTATTTGCGTTAAAGAGCTTGTTGATGCATAACATCCGGTGTTGGCGTCGATGTCGACGTCGGCGTCGTTGCTTTTCAGCGAAATTTTGAGATAGATGCGAATCAATAAATATAAAAACGCTTCGGTTCGAGTGGGACTCAAACCCAGACCTTCTGCGTGGCAAGCAGCTGTTCTACCACAGAGCCATGCCATTGCTCGGTACTACTTCTGAAAAAAAAACCTTCTACCAATGTCATGTAATGCGACGAGTACCCTTAACGCTTGCAATGTTGTTTTAGGGAAGCGTAGAATCGGGCTAGGCGTCAAGACGTGTGAATTGCACAACGGGTGAGTAGTCTATAGGCACACCCAAGGCAAAGCGCTCAGGCATATTTATTCATCAACAGCAGGAAAAGCATGAGCAAAGTGAGCAGCTGTGTATGTTCGCGTGTTGCCTTATGGACGCGTAGTGAGCATTTCGCTGATTCGCAAAAGGGAGAATTGTGGCATAGTGGGCTCTTCGCAACTGTACTCGCAGTGGGCCTTGTAGGGTAGATTTAAATTGCTAATGTTGCGCGTACATACGTTACATTCCTCACGACATTGTTGAGGTGTTCACCGAGAATCGAAGCGAGGCTACAGATTGACAAGACAATGCGAACGGGATCCGATTACGCTATCACGTTCTACTCTTGAAGGCGAAGCTCAAGCGTCCTCCAACGTTTTTCCCCTTTACATATACAACTTCGCTGCAAGGAAACGCGCAAGAGTGCTAATATTACACTCGCGTGAAAAGTCCATCGAAAACTAGCCTACTGGACGTACTCGACAATGCTGCGTTATAACGTTCCAGTACCAATACCGCACGACGTGATAAAACAGTCAAGCTAATGAAATCACGAATCACAGAATGCAAAGTGGCAATGAGTCATGAATTTATTAGCGCTGGAAACGTTCAACATTGCGCGTGTGTTCAAGAAAAGTGGCAGATGGTGCGCATTTTCTTGTAGGGTAAGTCACTTCTCGTTGCCAGAGTGAAACTGATACAATAAACGTAATTTATTACGCTTTAGGCCCATACTCTGTGTCACATGTAAGAGGTGACAGGAAAAATGTCATAGAAGAAGAGGAAGACGTCGAGCGTAGCCTGACGTATAACCGCACGACGAGAAGAATAGAAAAACAAAGGAGAAGATATAAAAGAGAAGATGATGTGGGCATCGGGGGGCCTTGGTGTTCGATCGGGAGCGCGTGAGGGGTTTGAGCGAAGAACGCTCCGTACTGTATATAGATGCTTGTTTCCTTTACTGATTCTTTTTGTGACAGCTTTGTTTAACGCTGGTGTTTTTTTGTGTGTTTCTTTTTTGTGTTGTTCTAGGAATAATGTGTGTTTTCCTTTAGTGTGTATAATTAAAATAGCTGTGTCTAACACTCTCGCCTCGTCCGTTCCTTCTGGCCGACTGTTCGGAGATCCGTGACAAAAATAAGTGGCGAGCCTGCCAGGATCCGTTTTCTTATTTTTTGTTGGGGGTCTCACGGATTTCTATTCGGCAGGGAGGATGGACTTGACGAAGATTTTGGAGTTAGCAGTAAGGCTTGGTTTGTCGGGTGAAGAAGCGATAAACCTCTATGATCACGAGGAAAAGAGGCTGAGAGATGAACGAGCGCAGGCACGCGAGGAGAGGCGCGAGGAGCGGCGCGAAGAGGAGGAACGCGACATCAGGAGGATTAAAGGCGAGAAGGAGTTTATTTTGTGGCAACAGCGGACTTTGAAGGGAGGTAGTGAGGGGAGCACAGATGATAGGGGCTTTGTAAAAGAGACAGAAACTTCTAGATCGACGCGAGCGTGTCCCAGAAAGGTTATAGCTCATGTTCACGACAGAAGTGATGACCCGGATGTGTACCTGCATCGGTGTGAGCGGACAGCCCTAGGTCAAGGGTGGGAACGCGAAATGAGTTTGGCGAAATCCACAGACGGTAGATCGGACATAGAAATTCCAAGGTTGGAGTTGCTGCGGGAATCTGGGGAGCCTGAGGCCCACAGCTGTGTTCCGGTAGAACAGATGACTAGTGACCGGGGAGACTGTACAAAGGAAAATGTCTCGTAATTAATATAGGAGGTGACAAAGAAAATGTGATAGAAGAAGAGGAAGACGTCGAGCGTAGACTGACGTATAACCGCACGACGAGAAGAAGAGAAAAACAAAGGAGAAGCTATAAAAGAGAAGATGACGTGGGCATCGGGGGGTCTGGGTGTTCGATCGGGAGCGCGTGAGGCGGGCACGAGCGTCGCCGGCCTGTGTTCCGGGCGCTCCGGCTCCCTTTGTTCTACGGCATCGTACCGTAGTCTCGTGCTCCATCGCTCTACGGCGCCGCACCGTAGTCAACGGCCATTCAAGAACACGTCCTAGGAAATGGATGGCCGCCACGAACACCTGCAGCGGCCAGGAAGCGTCATCGGCTTGTGACCAGAGCGCTTCGCCCTACGGCACCACTCCGTAGGCCTCGCCTGAGCCAGCCCTGTTCCCGGGAAACGCTGGCCAGCTTAAGAACCAACCTGCGACGCACAGGTCATTGAACTGCGAGCCTTCCAGCTTCAACGACAGCGCGAACTCGCGTTCCGCACAAGAGAAAGACGGCGTCACCGGCTCGGACGCCGACGTTAACGCCGCTGCAGTGTCCCCGACAACGCCTCGCCTCATCGTGCATCGGCACAGAACGCCGTGAGTGGTTTGAGTGAAGAACGCTCCGTACTGTATATAGATGCTTGTTTCCTTTACTGTTTCTTTTAGGGGCGTAGCTCCTCTTAGGCCCGTATTCACAAACGAACCTTATCCTTATCTTCTGCCCCCCTTACCTTTTCGGCATCTTAACGCGTTTCATAAACAAACCTTATGCCTCAATCCAATCTTTCCTTAACCTTATCGCCGTGAAAAGGTGGCGTTCAATAACGTAGCCCGGCAGGTACCTTAAGGCGCCACTTATGCGGTGCGCTACGGCCGATTACGCAAGAAACTTTACAAAATCATTAAAGAAAAGGTGACGTACGCTACCGGCGTCAATATGTGCAATTAACGCTGCGAGTGCTTGGGAACCGTCCAAATTCCATGGAAGGGTTCAGCGACGGTGTGTTGCTGAGCAGATTCCGCCTGTCTTTCTTTTTTTATTGGCGCCAGTATGCCCTACGGCATAAGTTAAATAAAAGGAAAGAGTTCAGATTCGCTGATAAAGGCCAGGAGCGGTCGATGCAACGGCCCGTGCGTCCAGCGCGTTAAGTCAGGTGGTCGACCGGGGCGGTAGTCAAGGCCTCGTAGGTGGCGGGTGCGAGCCTTGTGAAGGCCCGGACAGGTCCCAAGTAGGTGATCGATCGTTGCCTCTGTGGCTGGAGCAACGCAGAAGGGGCATGTCGTTGGGGGAGGCTGTGCACCGGATGTCCATGCAGCCCGGATGGCAGGAGTCAACGCGGCGCCCACACGAATCCTCCTGAGCGCAACCTCCTCTCGGCGAGTTAAGCCGCCGGGAAGGTCCGATCCACGCGGAGGAATGAGTGCACGCGTGGAGCGCCGGAGGGTTTCTTTGTGCAGGAGCAAGCTGTCCTTTGGGGACAAACGAAGTAGAGGCAGCGGGTGTTGAACTTCCGCTGGATGGCAAGCGGCATCTGCGGCCATTTGAGCCAGTGTAGACCGACGGGTCCACAATACGCGGACAGGGCAGGCGCACGAGTAAATTAGTCGGTGCACATCGGAAGCTATATCGAGGGACCTGCTCACTTTTCGCAACTCTCGAACTGCCTGCGTGGAGTCCGTATAGACGAGCAGCCTATTGAGTGACAAGCAATCCACCTTGGGTATCATGAGTGTTAAGCCGTCCCGTATAGCTGCGAGCTCCGCCAACACTGATGGAAATGGTGCCTCTGTAACATAGGAGCATGTATGTTGCGTTTCAGGTAGCGTGGGGCATACGAGACTGGTGTGCAAAACGCAGCTATCGATAGCTGCATCTACGTATACCGCTAGTGAGTCGTCGATGGTAGTGACGACGGCTTCCTGTTCCACTTGTCGGCTGGATTGTCGCAGGCGAGTCAGTGGTCGGTTGTCGCTGGCCTGTGCCTTGAGCCATGGTGGAATTTCTGGCAAGGGTGCAGCAGGCTGTGGCAGCGTTGAATTATAGTAGTGAGCTAGAATGAATGAAAAACTTTATTGCTGCAAAGAAATTCTCCGGCGAAGGTGGAGCCCTCAGTCCAGGGCCCCTGTGGCTTTTGCCATCTTGCGAGCTCTGTCGATCAGCTTGAGCTGTTCTTCAGGCTTCGAGCAGGACAGCGCAGCCTCCCACTGCTCCGGTGTTGGTGTGTTGTTTATCGACACATCCTTTGAGTGAGCTAGAGCCGCCGCAGCAGGAACAGCTTGACTTTTTAGGTGGCGAGCCATTCGACGCTGGTGTACGATTTCGTCGATGGTATTGAGCTGCGCTTCCGCCTGGAGGGTCGCGATAGGTGTTATCCGAGGAAGGCATGTGATCGCCCTCATGGCATCTCGGTTGGCGGTTTCGAGCAAGTCCCAATCTCTCAATGTGAGGCGTTGAAACTGAGCTTGATAAACAAGCCGAGGTTGCAGGATCGACCGCACTAAAACACGGGCCATTCGAGAGCAAGCACCTCCGGTTTTTTGAGAAATACGTCGAATGAGATGGAGGGTATTAGCACTCTTTCGACGAGCAGAGCAAACCCATGCATTCGCGGAGCCAGATGCGTCCAGTTCGACTCCGAGCACACGGATAGTGGATACAGTGCTGAGGGCTTGGCCATTTAGGCTCAAACAAATAGGCGTCTGCAGAAGGCGACGGCGACCTCGTCTGTTGGTGATAGACATGAATGCCGTCTTCGTGGCCGATAGTGTGAGCCCTATGCGCGCACACCAGTCCGAGGCCTTGTCCAGAGCACTCTGGAGTGCATGCTGCTGGCGTTGCAGGTCTGGATGTAGTGTCCACACAGTCAAATCGTCCGCATACAGGAGGAAGAAGGCATCTGGAGTTGCCACGCGAGGGGCAATAGGGCAATATTAAAGAGTATCGGAGCCAGCACCGAGCCCTGCGGTACACCCCTTTTCGTGACAAAGTGGCCGGTTCTTTCCTTGCCGACTCGGATGCAGAAGGTACGGTGTGCCAGAAAAGACACCACGAAGTCGCACACACGAGGCGGAAGTTGAAGCCATTGCATTACGCGAATGATGGCAGAGTGGCTGACGTTGTCGTAGGCCTTATGAACGTCCATTGCGAGAAGGGTTCGAATGCTGCTTGTTCTCCCTCCCACGAGCACCATTGACGTCATATGATCCAGGCCATCTTCCGTGCCCAAATGCGGTCGAAAACCAATATGGGCCGGATGGTACCAGGCGTGCTTTTCCAGCCACCAGGAGATACGCGACGCCAACATGCGTTCAAGAAGCTTGCACAACGTACACGTAAGAGCGATCGGCCGAAGATTAGAGAGGTTGCCCGGGTGCTTTCCTGGCTTTGGTATCGGCACCACTTCGGCATGCTTCCATGATTCAGGCAGCTCTCCACTCGTCCAAATTACGTTAAGCGTGTCCAGCAGCCACTGTAGGGCAGCGCCATCGGTGTTTTTGAACACTTCATAAGAGATCCCATCTGGTCCAGGCGCCTTGCGTACTTTTGCTTGGTCAATTGCTGCCTGCAGCTCCGCCATCGTGTACGGCGCTTGCATGCCTTCGATGTCTGACTGGCTTGGAGTCACACCAACCTCCGGAGGCAGGTTATACGGACAGTCGAATTGTGGTGGGGCCTGGTCGTACGCTGGGAAGAAAGCCTTAGCTACTTCTGGAGCGAACTGTCTTGGCGTGCATCCAGAAGATAGACACGCACTGGCCGCTGGGTCCGGCATGCGAGCGCCTAATTCCATGCTACGGAACGTTCGCCAGATCGATGCGGATGAAGACGATGGGCCGAGGGACGCACACCAGTCCATTCACCGTTCCCGGGAGAGTCGCTTTTCGCAGCGACGCGCTGCTGCGGTGAGTCTGTTGAGGTTATCACGAAGCTCAGCGGCGGCCGGATCTTGGTTTAAGGCTAGTTCTGCCCGACGGCGTGCTGCCCACAGACGCAACAGATGTAAATTCGGAGGTGTTCTGTTCTCCTCCACCCAGTTGGACTGCGTGGCGGCTTGTACAGCTCTGCTTAACACCTGCAACGGGTCAGACGATGGAGCTGCAATGAAGGCATCGAGTTCCTTGCGGAATAAGTCCCAGTCGGTTATGTAGCATCGGCGGCGGAGGCGGCGCTGGCTATTCGCTGCCACACCAATTATCAGCGGGTGGTGATCACTGCCCCAACAGTCTGGTTCTAGGTCCCAGGAAACGGCACACATGCCCAACCACCACGAGAGATCGGGCGCATACGGTGGAGCACTGGAATGATCCCACCAACGTGTAGAAGTGGCCGGGGCATTCAAAAGGACAAAGTGCGCGTCTGTAAATGTGTCTAGCACGATGCTGCCTCTCGCACTGGAAGTAGGGTAGCCCCATGACTGATGAGGTGCATTGAAGTCTCCCCCGACTAGCACTGGGCATCCAGGATGAGTTCGACGCAGATGAGCGAGCCACCCGATACGCAACCGAGGAGCGCTGCCACTATACGGATGCACGTAAACTGAAACCACAATCACGTCAGTGCGCGGGAGTCTAACGAGCACTGCCACCACTTCTTGCCACTCGTTACACCACGACAGCAGGGGAACTTGCGTCTGAGGATATGAAGTCGCGACATACACTGCAGCCTTGCCTGGAGGTCCCAACGCATTGGTGCAGCGTCGATCAGGGATGGTTGGAGAAGCATACCCAGTGAATCCGGGAACGCGCGGAAGCGAGTTCGTTTCCTGTAGGAGCAGGCACCAAGCGGGGAGCTTCCCCAGTGCAAGGCGATGGTGAATCTCTCCCACTTTATTGGCAAGTCCTCGGCAGTTCCACTGCAGAACACAGTGGTGTCGCTTTCCTTTCGAAGGAGCAGTCATTGTAGCGGTGGGAGGTTGGCCAGCAACACATTTGACAGCTCTTGTAGTTGCCGGGCCACAAAGTGGAGGAGCTCCGCCGGGGTCAGCTTGGCTTGTGGTGACGCGCTTGTGCAGGGTGATTCAGGTACAGACGCAGCACACGGCACGTCTTTTTCACGTGTCGTAGTTGGGCCAGCGGGTCGAGCGAGAATGGCGCGGCGTTGGGTGAGGCGCTTGACTTCCATTTGGAGCTGCGCTATCTGCTGGTCAAGCTTCACCAGATCGCCCGCCGTCGTATCAGTCAATTCCGGCGTGCTCGTAGCCTGCTGAGCACGTTTTTTGCCTCGCTTGAGGACAGTGTTATACGCGGGCCCACCGAAGTAAGTATTGCCAGGTTGTTCCAATGCTAGTGTGTCTTCATCGGAAGGGGACAACAGTTCAAACCGATTGCTCGTCGGAATGTCAGCATCCCTTTCTTCTTGTATCTCTGAACGCTCGCGGCGCCTGCGTTGGCGGCGAGCTTTGATAGCCTTCTGTTTAACTGGACAGTCTTTGGACGTTATATCATGATCATCCGTTTGACAGAGCCCGCATTTGTGCGTGGGCGTCTCGGCTGACTCCATGGAGGCGTCTGTGGATTGTGGACAAGAAGCTCGCATGTGACCGGTACGAAAACACCGGTAGCAGTGTACCACACCGGGCTTGTACACATGAAACTGCAGGATGCATCCATAGTACGTAATGCGGCTCGGCGGCATCCGAGGACCTTGGAGAGTGACCAGGCACGTGCGTCCGCGGCCCATATAACGAGCTGTGACAACCTTGTGTGTGGAGCAGGTCAAAGCATCGACAAGGCTCTCCCGTGACTCTCCTGGGTCAACACCAGAGACCACATACCGACGCAAGTCCGAGCCGGAACTCAAGTACGCTTGCACTTGCACGGTAGAATCAGCTGTGGCTGGCAGAGTTCGCAATTCTGTGAGGCGGTCGACATCCGCAAGCGAACGCACCCATACAGATATGCTGTTGGTTGGATGGTGAATGGAGATACCTTGAAACGCAGTGGTTTTTAGGCAGGCGTCGAAAGCTGACTGAAGGAGGCGATTTGATAATTTTGATACGTCGAAGCACTCACGTGGTTTTACCACGACCTTGTACTTGAACTCGGAGCCGGGCGATGCAGAAGCTGCCGGAGAGGGATATTCCCGCTTGCTGGCCGGCGTTTCCGAAGCAGACAAACCATCTGCATCCATTTGTGAGTCCGCCATGCGTTTCGCACTGCGTTTCGGAGCGGAGGCTGGTTGTGATGGCTGCATCATAGGCTCCGCTGCAGGCGTCGATACTGATTCACATGAAGAACGCGGGCGCGTTGCTGCCGCCCGATGCAACCGGCGAGACGCCGGGGCTGCCTTGGCGAGCGTCCCGCGCACAACGTTGAAGCGAACGGCGCCAAGGGTGGTTAGTCCAGGTCGTCGATGGTGTCCGGGAGAAGAGAGCCAGGGGGCGACCCCACGGCCTCGTCCAGGGCGTCCGGCAGGTCTGTCCTTAACCGGTGGGGCCCGACAGCTAGTCGTTGCAACGTTGAGCCAGGGCGCAGACAATGCGGGAACGCCGATGTGGCGGTGGTCCCGCGAGCCGGTGCGATTAGCCGATATCCACGGAGCTGTCGAAACGCGTCCGTTCTCGTCGGCAGCGCAGCTGCGTCCATTCCGCCTCTCGAAGCGAGCACTTCATGTTCGCGAGCTTGCCGCTGGAAACGAGCCCCAACAACGTCGGTGTTCCCGTGCCATCACTCCTTCAGCTGCTGCTGGCGCTATGTTTCTACGGCGCACGCACTTTTCAAATTGTCAATGGTGACTTGGTGGACATACCCAGCCATACTGCCCCGCATTATTAAACGTGTGAAAAAATCAGTGCGGGTACTTCGGGGAAGCGAACGTGTTTCACTGCAGGATGGGATACTTTTTACCCCTTTTTCCACTCACGTAGCAGCTGCTCGGTGCTCGGTGTGCCCGTCGCTCTTGCTGCTTCGAGCTGCTCCCATTTTCTCGTGTTGTCCTTCACTAACACCGCGTGCTATCACAATGCGATGCTTTCAAGTTGATTACAAGCGCTGGATCTTCTGTGAAATTTAATTTTCGTCTTTCTGTCGCACTCAATAACAAGCGTATGACCCATGCAAACAACCACTCAGGCACACGGAGAAAAACCGCTCGCAACTTCACGCGCCTGTCGGCGCCCTCGTAGAAATCAGCGCTTCGTCAACCGGAGGCATCTGTCTCCGCATGTGGCGGCGCGTCTACGCGAGCCCCCGGTTGCTATGGCAACGGTAAAACGTGAACAAAGAAAAGGAGCAAACGGCGCGGCAAGACGAGGCGCGTTCTTACCGAAACTTGCACGGGTATGCGTTCCTGCATTTTTCTTATTGTTTTGAGGAGCATACAGCTTTTTTTTCTTGCTAATAAACCAACAATGAGCCAGTAAATGTTCATAGCCTCGCCCCCATGCTCGTTCCTTATGACGACAAGGCCGCCTTCCGTAAGGCTACCTTAAAACCGAATAAGGCGAGCTTATGAAACGCACTGCGGCCTTTTCTTATCCTTACACTTCTCCCTTCCTTACGAAAGGCCGCCTTATAGCGTTAAGGTAAGGTTGGTTTGTGAATACGGGCCTTAGTCTAACCTTGTCACGTCTCCGTTATCCGGCGTATCTCCCGGCAGCCGGCAGTAAACGGCAGTATCTCCCGTATAATGCAATAGATGGCGCTGTCTCATAGAAGTGCATACAAACTGCAGTTCAGGGACGATATTAGATGCGAAGTATCTTAAGGCGGAGCTCAATCCGGTGGTGGTGATGGTGGTGTGCGGCGTGACCACCCTTACTGCGCACGCGCATACCCTCTCCACACACCTCCTCTCCACTCCCCCTCACCATTCCCCATGTCCTCTACCCCTCTCCCCTTTCCCTCTCCACTCACCCTCCCACCTTCCCCTCCCCTCTCCCATACCCCTCTCCACTTCCCCTCTCCCCTCCCCCTTTCCACTCTTCCTCTGAAACGCGGGCTAGACATGCCGAAACTCTCCTGCGCAACGCCGCGATGAGCTCGAGCCCATGCACGTCCCCTCCCCTTCTCTCTCCTCTCCTACGCTGCCCCCCTCTCGCCCGCCTGTCGACCGCGTTCCCCGCTCGCCCTGTGAGAATTAATGACCAGGCTAGATAGAAGATACGACGCGCGTAGCGTCCCTCTTCGCGTTCCACGACGCGAGGTCGGTAGCATGCCCAACGAACGCCAACGGAACGCGATCTTGCAAGTGCTCCGGCTTCGCATCGCCTCATGGTCCCCTTTAGCGGGAGATGGTGTAATTTTTCTAGATGGCGCTGTACACAATCTGTGTCGTCATCACCATTTCTCGTCTCATTTCCTAGATGGCGTTGGTCCAATAGAATTGTATGCAATATGGCGCTTGTGTGAATCGACACTAGATGGAGCTAGAAGTGCCGCTGCTCTCCGATTGGCTGCTGCGCGGGTTTCGCGGGGATGCGCGGGGAGCGAGCGCCTCTCTCATTTTCCTGGATCGTCGCCGTGCGTGTCGGATCGTTGGTGGAGCATGAACGATGCGCAGCGGCGGGCGCTCGCTTGGCGGCAGCCAGCTGAATCCCGAGACGGTGCGCGCCAAGGACGCCGCTGCGGAACGGGCTCAACGAGAAGCCGATCCCGAGACCATGATTGCTTCAGGAGCTTCGCCCAAGCTCTTCATCATTCACCCGTGGATATGCTGTAATTTTTTTGAGACGGCTTTGTTTAACGCTGGTGTTTTTTTGTGTGTTTCTTTTTGTGTTGTTCTAGGAATAATGTGTGTTTTCCTTTAATGTGTATAATTAAAATAGGTGTGTCTAACACTCTCGCCTTGTCCGTTCCTTCTGGCCGACTGTTGTCCGGAGATCCGTGACACTCTGCCCATGCCAATGCAGTTCATCGTAGTTTGGCATCAGCTTATGCAGTTGACATACTGAAATCTTCACAAGCTATTCAAACAATATTCCTGTTGACGAGCATGACCTATTTTATTTCTAGCTGTGAAGAACGAAAAAAGAAATATTTTGAAAATATCTGAAACCTTGAATGTCGGGACTTATCTAGAAAATATATAACACCATTGACGCTCAGTAACAGCAATAAACAATGCTACTGCGTAGTAGAAATGCAATAAATTCTATGCTTCACAGTACACATATTCTATGTACTTTAGGGAATGAGCGACGCCATCAATGACGCTGGTGAGGTTGACGTACAGTGCACCAACCTTCGCTCTTTGCTTTGTCGGGCTTTGATCACAATGACTCATGTTCCTTGAACGATCTGTGCAGGGACATTGACAGCACTCGAAAATTACAAAGCAAATTGCCCGTACATTCAATCCGTGCGAAGAATCCTCAAAATTGGTAACTGGTTCATGTAACATGTGCAAGGTGACATTCGGGCAGTACACTGGCAACATATGAGCAACCTTTCTATACAAACATATGATGGCTATCCATCCTGTTTGTGTAGATACAGCATGGGGCTGTGACTGTCGCTTTTGAAATTACGGTCCGCTGTTTCATATGTGAATTTGCTAATGTTCTATAAGAAGTCCTTGGCGAGTAATATATCACTCTTGATCACTGCAATACCTTTCGATGTAGCATTAAACACTTGATAAATAAACTGTTTTGATGTCACATTTGCCGCATGGTACAAAAACACACACTATAAGACATTTTGGTACAGAATGCTCACCAATCCCACATACTAGAGCAGCTGCGCTGCTCAGGAGCCCGGGGATGCAATACATACTGGTGGGTGTTGTAGGAACCAGAATTTGTGCCTTATTATTCATCATGATGATCATTATCAGCCTAAATACGTTCACTTACGGCCGAGAACATCTCCCAAATAACGACCACAACTCACCGTATCTTGCTCGAGCCGATTTCATTTTACCCCGGCGAACTTCTGATTACGTTGAACCAGCTGCCCATCTCGACTTCTTTTTCCTTCCCTGGGTACCCACTTTGTCGCTCTATCCGACCACAGGTTGTTTCTGCTACGCAATACATAACGGGCCCAGGGCCATTTTTTTTTCGCTTAAAGATTTATTTGAATTTTATTTATTTCTTTTTTATACAAAGTTCCAAAAACTCTGTCAGGACCCATAACCGTAGGCTAGTTTGGATCGAAAAAGTAATACTTTATAATGGCGCTCCAGTAAAGCGAAACCAAATTGCGTTATATTATATCCAATAAAGAATCAGAAAAGAAATACCACAGCACGTGAAATAACCACATAAATGAATAAAACAGAAAAGAAATAATACCGCACGAAAGAACCGATAAAGGAAAAAAAGAAACAACTATGTACATTCCAAAGACGCGAATTTATCGTCAGACCGAACATGAAGTCAGGCTAGCGGTCGGGAAGGTGATACAAACACGACTCAAATGCGCTATCGAGTTCTACTATTGTTGCCACCACCTCCGAGAGAAAAGGGCGCGCGGTATGGTCGCACCATTTCAAGAACACTGGTGTGCCTTTTTTAATGCACTAGATGAGCTCAAGAGATTGGTCGATGGCGGCTCTGTTAAAGAATATCTTGTGATTCTCTTTCCTGCGCGAATTAGTGAAAGGCTCCTCTATCACACCGTCATTGAAGAAGCAGAACATGGCAGAGTCACGATAAGCGCGCAAAATAACGTAGCGAGCACATGTCAGACAACAGCGCAGAAATTGACTGGCAACGGCGGCAGGACGCATTGCTCAACTGTCAGCGATTTTTCTTTGACGAGTGGTTCCCGGGTATCGCTCTAGTAATATGGCAAAACTGAAACTATCCGCCACAGGTTATATTGGATGTGTTACGTGCAAAGGCGTATGGCACATGCGTGTGGAGTTGTTTCGGCGTCCGTGTTTATGTGGGAGGCGGGTTCGAAAGGCGTATGTTTGCGCAGTGCGTACTTTTATTTAGCATGATAGTCTTGCTCCAGTGATGTTTATCTTGATCGCGAAGTCAACCGCAGCGATCTATGTAATTGACGTTATAAAAATTCTGCAGACGGCGCAAAACTTTATAACCTCATTGAGTTGACGTGCGGGAACTTGAAACCGGTGGCACGACCTGCACTTTATACTTGCCAGTTTTCGTGCCAACAGCTCTTTCCTGGATAATGTGTTATAAATTTTAAAGTCTAGAGAGATGGTTTACCAAACAACTGATGTTTATTTTGCCTTTACTGTTTTTCAAAGCTACTGTAAAGAAGAAGATGTACGTGGCCAAAATGTTTTTGCAGTCACCTCAGGTTAGCCTTTATATTCAGATTGTGGTGTAAGCACGTAATAATATACAGTGTAAATGATGACGCTAATAACCTCGACGCATTTGTATGACGCGAAGGCAGAGTGGCTTGTGACTCCAAGTGTTTTCTTCCAAATGAAATATCCGATTTTCTCTTTATTTCAGTAAGACACTTCGGCTGCCTCGACAAATCAAGGCTGAGGACATCGATTGTACAATAGTGTGCCAAACGAAGTTTAAGAAATGTATCGGCAGTCCTTGAACGAACGAAAAGCACAAGGTCAAGCGCCTCTGTACAGACGTCCAATGTTTCCTGACCAACCGATTCGGGGCGAGATGTCTACCTGTGAACATGCCTAGAAGTCTTCAACGGCTTCGAGCGGGAGGAAATAAATAAATGTTTGAAAAATGCATTGTCATTCAAGCAACATAACGCTTATCTGCACTCTGCGGATTTCATCATCATCATCATCAGCCTGTATACGCCCACTGCAGGGCAAAGGCCTCTCCCATGTTCCGCTTATCAATCCGGTCCTGTGCTTTCTGCTGCCACGTTATACCTGCAAACTTCTTAATCTCATCTTTCCACCTAATTTTCTGTCTCCCCCTCACGCGCTTGCCATCTCTTGGAATCCAGTCAGTTACCCTTAATGACCACCGGTTATCCTGCCGACGTGCTACGTGCCCGGCCCATATCCATTTCTTCTTCTTGATTTCAACTATGATGTCCTTAACTCCCGTCTGTTCCCTTACCCACTCTGCTCTCTTCCTGTTTCTTAAGGTTACACCTATCATTTTCCTTTCCATCGCTCGCTGCGTCGTCCTCAATTTAAGTTGAACCCTCTTGTAAGTCTCCAGGTTTCTGCTCCGTAGGTAAGTACCGGTAAGACGCAGCTGTTATATACCTTCCTCTTGAGGGATAGTGGCAGATCACCATTCATGATTTGATAATGCTTGCCGAATGAGCCCCAACCCATCCTTATTCTTCTAGTTATTTCACTCTCATGGTTCGGCTCAGCGGTTACTACCTGTCCTAAGTAGACGTACTCCTTTACAACTTCCAGTGTCTCGCCACCTATCGCAAAGCGCTGTTCTCTGCCAAGATTGTTCCACATTACTTTAGTTTTATGCATATTAATTTTCAGACCTACTCTTCTACTTTCCGTATCCAGTTTAGTAATCATGAGCTGCAATTCGTCTCCCGCATTACTCATCAATGCAATGTCATCAGCGAATCGTAGGTTACTGAGATACTCTCCATTAACTCCTATCCCTAACTCTTCCCAATCTAGGGCCCTGAAAACCTCCTGTAAACACGCGGTGAATAACATTGGAGAGATCGTGTCTCCCTGCCGTACGCCCTTTTTTATTGGGATTCTGTTGCTTTCTTTATGGAGGACTATAGTGACTGTGGATCCGCTGTAGATTTCTTCCATTATGTTTATATAGGCTTCGTCGATGCCTTGATTCCGCAGTGCCTGCAAGACTGCTGATGTCTCCACTGAATCGAATGCCTTCTCGTAACCTATGAAGGCTATGTATAGGGGTTGGTTGTATTCCACGCATTTCTCTATCACCTGATTGATAGTATGAATGCAACAAAGGCATTTTAATTCTATCTATCTATCTATCTATCTATCTATCTATCTATCTATCTATCTATCTATCTATCTATCTATCTATCTATCTATCTATCTATCTATCTATCTATCTATCTATCTATCTATCTGTCTATCTATCTATCCGGCTACGACTTTGTGCTCTCGTGTCCGCCTCCTTGATTTTCCACAGTATACAAAAAATACCAGAGGAGACTAGTGTATCAAAAGTGTGGTTAGCAGGTCATCACATCAATAACGTGATATGCGCAGCGTACATATAGAATCCTTCCTTGCGGTCACGTTTGGCACATACCCACCTACAACGGCATATACCGGGTGTTCAAAATTAAAATTTATGGCTTTCTTAAAATTCAACACTGGGACGCACGTGAAACCAACCTTTGCAGATAAGTTATGTATGCAGGAGGACACAAAGTGAGACAATAATTATCGGTGTCAGCCGCCCAATTAACGAACATTGAATAATGAACTTTTTAATGAGTGCAGCAAGCGGGTATGTTTGTATTGAAAAGATGGAGGCAGTCGCGTTTCTACGCAGTTCCAGTTGGAAGAATTCTTCTAGCATGTCTGTGCCCCGAGATATCCTGCTTCAAAGTTTAATTGCGGTTTGCATGATTACGCATGCAAGACAGTGAGCACTGGCGCAAAGCTCCTCCCAGATGTGCCGCGGCAGTTGCGAGCCGCGTTTAATCTGACAACGAGTCGAAGGCATAGGCAAAGATGATAACGGTTGCCCTTTTGCTACCGGATGGCGATAGCAAGCAATGACTGTTCGTCACATCAAGGCGAGCCATTGCGCCGATCCTCATCGTCGCGCATGCGTAATAATGGAAACCGCTATTGAACTTTCCAGCGGGATATCTCGGGACACAGACATGCTAGAAGAATTCTTCTAAGTGGAACTGCGTAGAAACGGGACTGCCTCTAACTTTTCAATATAAACATGCCCGCTTGCTGCACTCATTAAAAAGTTCATTATTCAATCTTAGTTAATTGGGCGGCTGACAGCGATAATTATTGTCTTACGTTGTGTCCCCCTGGATATAGAACTGATCTGCAAAGGTGGTTTTCACGTGCGTCCAAGTGTTGAATATTAAGAAAACCATAAAACTTAAATTTGAACACCCGGTATATTACGGGTATACGCCGCAGGTGATTCATAGTCTACAGCGACCAAGGAACGGCAACAATAGCCTTTGCAAATCCTAACGCGGGAGCGTTCGGGAAACCGTGTCGCAGAAAATCCTGTGCCTATGTTGTCGGTTAGTGAAAAATCCTTATAGGCGAAAAGGATTAAAATCACTGTTCGAGCTAGACTCCAACTCGGAGATTCTGCGTGGCAGTAAATTATTCCACCACCGAGCCACGCCTATACTCGAAGCCCCTTCGGAAAAACACATGTCGGGTCAATGTCATTGTGGTTCCTGAGTGAGCTATACGATTTTATAACAATATTATAAACATTACGTATATATTGCGATGACTCAGCAAGCTATAGTCAATCGTTGTTCGACCCCGTAGAGATATGCCAACGACTGCTACTTATGATTTTCAGATAACCGCTCCATAGCGTACAGTTCGTTTTCTACAAGACTGGCGCCTGTACATACGCCTATGGTCGACCGTAACCTCGGAACCCATGTCCCGGGGTATGTCCAAGGTTACGGCCATAGGCTACCCTTCGCCAATGTAGCCGATGTGTATGTTAAGCCCTGGGTATTCGCACAAGTATGTAATGCATACAAATGCGTTCATCCACTGCATAACGCTTCTTTTTAAGCAAACAAAAAAATGCTGCGTACAGGCAGCCACTCGGTAACTACTTCGCATGACGTTCATTCGGACAATGCATTCGACAATGACCAGTTTCAGAAGTAAATTATGGCGAGTGGACGATCTGATGGGAGATAAAATTTCTGACAAAGTATTTCTTGCTGACAGGATATTTGCATTAACTTCATAAGCCCCACACAAGAGCTCTCTTGAAAATTATCGTCTTCTTGGATCCGGCAACATTGATAATGAACATGTTTATGATTTCAGATTTCGGTAACACGTCTGAAACTTGGGCTGTTCGGTTGTACTTCATGAATGAACGGTAGCGCACCCATACACGGACAAAGAGACGAAACCCAAATACACCGCGCTCACTAAAAAGTATTTTTTTCTTCGAGCGCAATGAAGCCAGAAACGTCCACGAGGAATCCATATGCGTAAACTGAAGGGACGTGTAAACCATCACAGAGAAACATTAAAAAGCACCCGACTTGCCCATTAACTTGCACACGACTTGCACACGACTTGCCCATTAAAAAGCACTAACTTGCCCATTCTGCAGTACTTGACGAAAGATCCGCCTAGATGAAAGTCAAAAGTAAATATTTAACAATTGAAATTCACGATCATGCCATGATGGTGAATATGAATTTTTAGATATGTACATAGGACTTCAATTTTGTAGGCGCGTTTCTTCCTTTTTTTTGTCTTGTGATGGTTCACAGCTTCATTTAGTTTTCGAACACGGGAGTCTCGTGGGTGTTTTGGGTCTATGTTAGGCTGTTCCTTAAATAAAACGTATAAATATGAGTCAACGACGTGTATTTGTGATCCTTTTCTGTGTGTGTGGGTGCACTGCTCTTCAATTATCAGAATTTTGTCCATGCCTTCTGATCCCTGCTTAGGTAGCAGTCCACGAAACACAGCTTTCAATTTATTCAACATCACGGTTCCAGCAGAAGCTTTTAACTTTACGGCCGTGGTAACACCGGTGTCTACACAACATCTTGCGACTTAATAAACAGTTGTAGTCAAGCGCTTGCGTAGTGTGTTTCTTTCTTGCTGTCGGGGTATGTTCATTTATGTTTTTCTTCTATTTACCCCACAATAACTATTGTCCCTGTGTGCAGTTTTGCGCTTCTTACGAAGAAGAAACATCTTGCTACTGGTTCACTGGTTTGGTTGTCGGTCCCACCTCACAGCCCTGGACATTCAACGAAGTTGCTTGCCCGTTATGATGACCCTTACCGTATAATTGACCGCACATCCTCTGTCAACTACGTCGTAGAACCTGTGACGCCATCCCACGACCTCAGACATCGCGGTTGTGACACGATGCATGTCAGCCGACTCGAGCCATATCATGACCCTTTGATCATACCTGCGGCATAGTCGCCAGGACGACTCCTTTTCACTCCCGGGGCCATTGTAGTGAGGAAGAGAAAGAAGAGCTTCCGCGTCTGTTGTTGCTGTGCAGGCGATCTACCTTCGTGTTCTGCCGGTGCTACCTCGGCTGTTTAAGACATCGCTGTCTGATAATAAATGGTCGTACGACACTGGGATTATTGTTGCTGTTCCTGCAAGTTTCTCTCCGGAAAAAGTTTTGCGTTCTCATTCAGAGTTGGGCGTTCAACGCATCTGCAAAATAGCATATTTCTCTTGATTGTTTGTAACATGTTCACTGCCCAATATTGCAAAGATTGAATAAACATTAGTGAATTAGGCTATAGTGAATTAGGAACTAATACAATATGATAGTGGTTTAATGCGCGCATTTATCCTCTGAGATCTAGGGAACTCTGTGTTGTGAAGAAAAATGAAGCTTGGACGAGGCCGCTCAAGACTTGATAACAGTGAAACTGGTCCATCCGACTAGCAGGCTTTATCGGCTAATGCTACGCCACATTCTACAGGTGGACGAAAGCTGGAAAGAACATCAAAGACGTCATGCCGATTCAGCCCGAAAACTGTGTTCTGGGGACGGCCGCTATATAGAATGAAAGACAGAAAGAAATATTTTTTTCAGGGCGTAGCATTTTAGGGGACCAGGCTGTCGGCGTCTAGTCTGCCATGTCGCTTGTCACGCTCGCATAGCTGCTATAGCATAGCCATGTACAGTATGTATAGTATCGCAAGTTGGCGGGAAAGGGATGTGAGGATGAGGAGGAGGGAGATGAGCAAGGGAGAAATACACTTAGGAGGGTGGAGGTTTGGGCTTGTTTGTGTAGCGGACAAACAATAGGCGCCTAATACAACTGAGGTTTATTGCGAAAACACAAAAAGAATATATACATGTGGGGAACAAAGCCGAATGCTAGGATTATTATGTACAATGACTAACCGTGACAACTTATCAACAGCCCAAAAGACGAAGAACACGTGCAATGGCTCACAGTGACAAAAACAACGAAGATAAAGGGAATGGCAAGAGTTTAGCAAGGCGGTGGGAAAGGAAAGAGAGGATGAGGAGGAGAGATGTGAAGGTGAGGAGGAGAAAAAAGGAGGTGTTAAAGTTTGTCATAGCCGCGTATATAGCAAAATGGTAAGAAAGGAAAGTGAAGGTGAGGGTCACAAATGTGAGCTGAGAGGGACTAAATGGAGGAGACGAGGGGCGCCACTATGTCGAAAATGAAGGTTTCCTTTCCAGCTGTGGATACTAAGCAGGCCGCAGGTTTGCCACACCAGCGCGTGCTTGCCCGTCAATGTTGCCGTCGCTTAAGTGCCGGCGAAACATTACAGCTTACACGTTTAGCGGACGAGCATTTAATTTCTTCCAGTGGAGAACCAGCGCTAAAAGACGGGACAAGAAAGGACACAGACTGCGGCGCTGACTAACAACCAAATGTGCTTATTCTTCCAGTCAGATTATATATAAAGCACTACGAAGCAATAAAACAAAAGCGAAACAATTAGGACTCGGCCTGCGCAGAGTCAATAAATTGATCAATGGGGCATGAATTCTATCTCCTTCGCATGGAGGGAAATTGAAAAGAGGCTTGCACATGCCTCGCTGCAGTTGTGGAGAGGATAGGCTTCTGAAATCAGATGCGCACATTCGTCAGGATATTTTTACAAGCATGTAAATACAGTGAAGAGATAATTGGCCATCTCTACCTTGTTTTTGAACCTTGCTCGAATGCTCGCGCATGTGGTCATTAGCACACCACCCCGTTTGGCCTGCATAATAACGCCCGCAACAAAGAAGAATCTTGTGCGCAACATTTAACAAACTTCTCCCAGTGCTCGATCTCATCTCTCGATTGACTTGCTGGCACGGGCTACGACAGCGTGTTTTAAGACAACAAATTTTAGTTTGGGCAGAAACCAATAGCCCGACGCCTGCCCTGCCGACGATATTCTTGGGATTGCGCGCTAGTTTGTGCATAGGGAGCAACCGCTTCAGTTTACTACGAGTATGTCTCGGGCTGAACAATAGCTGAGCGCTTGTTTATAAATCACCCTTCACTGTATAGATCACTGTATCACCCTTTCAATGACCTTTCGTTTGATGCCTATGATGCAATGTTGCAGGAATGTATGAGATCATCGATATGAACACATCACTAGTGATCATAATAGGTCGGAGTGATTAACCTTGCAATGGTGACCACTGCAACGCTCATTTATTGACAGTTTGTTTCATACCAATGAGTACACACTCGAATTGTAATTGGGACTGCCATAAAAAACGAAGTGAATTTTTATCACTAGTGATTCGGTAGTACCATATTTTACACGCAAAAACTGTATCGCCCTTTTAATTATATTTCTTTTGATTCGCATGATGCAATGTTACAGGAATGTACCAGATCATCGATCTGAACACATCACTAGTGATCGCTTTTAGGTAGGAGTGATTACCTTTGCAATAGTGACTACTACAATGCTCATTTTATGTCAGTTCAATCAATCAATCAATCGTTTTTTATTTCAAGTTCTTATTACATGAAAGTACACAACACTGATTAGACCCATAGCCACTGGCTAGTAGGGGGTCTAAATAAATATGTATTTAAAGGAACAGATTGTGTTACAAAGCAGATATTTTATAGGTACACTTCAATCATAAGAAAAAAAAAAGAAAAAATGGAGCAAAATATAAAACGGGAACATATTTGTGATAGGTAGATTGCAGTATCGTGCAATATGTTGCATGCGTGTAAGAGATTGTATGTGCAATACAACAAATATAAATACAGAGAAGTATGTAAAGCATGTCAAGTATGCTTTTGGTTTACATATAACCAATATATAACTCAGCACAGATTACAACAAAGTGTGTGTTAGTGTTCCTGTTCATTTTTCTGCAGAAAGTATTTTTTGAGCGCACAGGAAAATCTTTTGCTTTCTTTTATTTCACACGGTATATCATTCCAGATCTTAACCCCAGAAAATTGTAGCAATCGTTTGTTTGAGATACCAATGAGTACACACTCGAATTGTAACTAGGACTGTTGTAAAAAACGAAGTGATTTCTTATCACTAGTGACTCGGTCATACCATATTTTACACACAAAAACTGGATCGCCCTTAACATGAGCTTTCGGTGTTGAAGTTGAAATTGAAGTTTATTCAAGATATATACATTTTTATATACATTCTTTTTTGCATTATGATTAAACAATCAGAGGACCCAAAGTAAGAACTGTCGGGGTGACCTCCAAACAAAAATTAAACAAAGGATCAGTTCATCGGCCAGGAAACAATGGCGAAATTGCAGCAAAATATAGAATAAAGTGTGCGAAAAAATGTTTAATACCCATGATGCAATGTTACAGGAATATACGAGACCATCGACCTGAACACATCCCTAGTGATCGCTAATAGGTCGGAGTGATTACCCTCGCAACGGCGACTACTTCGATTGTCATTACATGACAATTTGTTTGATACCAATGCGTACAAAGTCGAATTGTAACTGCGACTGGCATAAAAAACCAAGTGATTTCTTCTCACTAGTGACTCGATCGCACCATATTTTACACACAAAAACTGTAACGCCCTTTCAATGACCTTTCGTTTGAAAACCATGATGCAACGTTATAGGAAAGCACGAGACCACACAGCTGAACGCCTCACTAGTGATCGCTAATAACTGCAGTACCAACATAAGCGCTCAGTTAATCACACTTTGACACCAGTGATCACAAGGTGGATTTTGTGCAGCGACGGTCACAGTAGAAAACGTGATCACTAGTGACTCACTCGTGCTTCACTCTACACATCCTCATTAAATCACACTTTAATTCACTCCAAATCTATTCACTCCAACCATTTCCGAAAATTGTGGGTCGTCTTGAAGTCGTAAAGTAGTCACGGACGTCATGCTTGGATTAAATTCGCTGGCGATTGGATTAAACCGGCTGGCGTTTGGATTAATTTCAGTGACACTTGAATTAAAATGACTGGCATTTGGATTAATTAGAGTGGCGGCCGGATTAAATTGACTGGAACCCAGATTAATTTGGCTGGCGCTTGAATTAAATTGAGCGGGAAAACCTGTAGCTGGCATGCTTCTAACCTGAAAACCCGGCGCATTATTTTGATGGGTGACCTTCTGAAGGCGTCAGTGTGCAAAAAGAAGTGCAACCTCTAGAGGCAGGTAGGAATGCTTGAGCCAGTAAGCGTAGATGCCAGCTCTGCATGTCCCAGTGGCGAGCCAATTGGTGCAAACGATTGAAAAACATAAACACAATAATGGCGTGAACGAAGAAAAAGAGTCCGGAACAGTAGAAATGAACTGCAGTAGGGTGCGCATTCGGGCTGATTTATTCATAATTACGAGTGGAAAAACAGCGCTAAACCATGAAGCAACTAGCCCAAATGCGTACCTTACTTTAATTTTTCTTTTCCAACCTGTTCTTTTCTTCCCATACGTCACTGGGAACGCTTTTCGGCCCTTACGGCTTCAACTTTATACCAGTGTTGCCAATTACTCCATTGTAGGGTATTTTCTGAATTTTTCGGGCAGCGCGGAGCAGTCGGGCGGTTATATGATTTTCTTATTAGACGTAAGGTAATTTCCACTTTTCTGTCGCCATCCATAAGCGACAATATAGATGATCGAAATGACATCTCCCAGCGTGACATTCCTAAAAAGATCCACAAACTAAATCTTGCTTTTAATAAAATTGGAACACTTTCAATGCGCATCTCACCAGGGTAGTGCGGAGACAAAAATATAATGCGTCATTCATCCCAGTGATAGCGTTGCTTTTCCCCATGTGTGGTTCTTTTCTCTCCACCCTCTCCCATTCGTTCGTTGCGTGGAGAAACTCTTAAAGTTTATGACAGCATTCGCTTCCGTCTTCTTGCGTCCTCGAGTCATCTTAGGTGAATGCATAAGGAACCATGCGAGATTTTTGGATGGCAGTAGATGGATAGATGCTAAGAGATACGTCCCTTCTAGAACGATGCGGTGACCTGCGCTCCATCAAAATCCGCATTATTATTATTATTATTATTATTATTATTATTATTATTATTATTATTATTATTATTATTATTATTATTACATTGCAGCCTAATCTTGTCTAGCTGAATTATGATTCTCTTCCTTTAAAAAAATATTATAAACTCACAGCTCAACTTTCTGCGCCCTACCGCTGGTTAAACTCATGAGTTTTTCTGTTATTTTTCCGTTTTCTGCCTACTTTTCAATAACCCATCCTCCACTCGTCTCTTACTTATTTCTATCGCCGACATTTTTACTTTTCCAATTTTATCCCTAAAACCCAAGGCTTCATGCAAGCTAGTGCCCCTACATATGTCCGAGACTGTTATATCTTCACATTCAATCAAAACCTGCTCCATAATTTGCTTACCTTCACCTACGCATGTGCATTTTTTTCTTTACTGAATCTCCCTTTATAACTGTGCGTTCTAGGGAAACCCAATCTCGCTTCAAACAGCTAAGCGCTTCCGCTTCATTTATTATTACGTGCATCCTCGCTTATTTAGTCTTTACCACTACGGTAGTTACTTTGAGCCGACTTTCTCTCCATCGCTGCTATCCAATTTGTTACCATCTCTGCGTTGCTCAGCTCGAACCTGGAGCACCAACTCTGGACCGATTAGCGAGCCGATGAAGGGCCAGCAACCCTTGGCCGTAGCCTAGGCGGCGCCCAGGCCCATCCCACCAACTCGCAGGGCACTCAATAAAGTTATTCTATCTGATCTGATATGGCTCTGTTACCATTTCACTTACATTGCCAGCGGTATACTTGCTCCCTTCTTCCGCAAGGTTTCTTAGACAACGGACGAAACAGACACGGACGGGAACTTCCAACTGAAATTGTTATCGAAATGTGGCATGTATATAAATAAATAAATAAATAATTATATATATATATATATATATATATGAGTATGACAAATCTAAAACACCCATGGCACAGGTGTGCAGTGTGGCTCTGTGATATTCAGTTGGAAGTTTCCGCCCGTCCGTCTCTGTTTCGTTCGTTGTCTAATGAATTTTGCGCAAGAAGTGGTGATTATGGAGTACCAACTAGCTCGAACCCACACTTTGTTTATACTTGCTGATGAGTATCCTAGTTCTCTTTGTCAACTGTGAGTCAATGCTGCTCCCATACAAATAGCGGAACGCGCTCTCTTGCCTTCTGTTGTCTTTTATAGTCGTTATACTCTCATCAAAACTAATTTTCAAACCGCTGAAGTCGCTACCGAATCAAGCGCCACCACACGTGCGCATTTAGTTCAGTGAAATATAGTCTACAGCTTGTTATTACATGGCGTTTTTTTTGGCTTGAGGTAAAATGCAGGTTAATAAAAAATGTGTAGGGTAAAGTAGGGTAATTTTGACCCTGATATAGTTTATTTTCGAAAAATTGGTTGGCAGCACTGCTCTATACTTTCTGATATTGATGGGTAGTCAACATCTCTTATGCCCTGTACTGTTGCTAGCTCTATGTTAATCACCTTGTTTTTTTTCTCTTCTGCCTCTAGTTATAATTATACACTTTGTACAAAACCTACATGTGCTGTTTACGCCTTAAGAGCGCCAAGATTGTGCATTGAAATATTTTTTTCGACAGTGAGTTTCCTTACTGTCACAGGTGAGATACGTGCATTAAAAACGATATCGTATAGTATGAATACTCAAGAGTAGTATGCAACACAACCCTAATTTATTCGTTGTTATTTATCCATTTATTTATGTCTTTATTTTACTGTTCATCATTAAGCAGCGACAATGCGGGGATCACGAAATGAAAATATGCATTATGGTATAAGCGATAAAAGCGCAGCGCGACTGACAATTCAATAGTTTTTGTTTGGAAGCCACATGCACGTAGACAGACAAATAACCCTTTTAAGTTCCAGCGATTGCAATTCGAATCATTATGTGCGTAAGTCAGTCAGCAATGATAAAAAAATGTTGTTCATTCTGAACTGATTTTAGCAACCGCTCTACAGATGCTGCTAACCTGGTACACAATATAAAGCGAGGTCATGTGTGAACGAAGATATAACAGAAGCTGTCGTGCTGTTCCCGCACATTGCTGGAGCAGCTTGTTTAGCCGTGCAGAGACACGGCATTTATTTTAGTTATGCGTCGAAAATTTGAATTTCGGCTATTGGAATTATGATATCCCATCTAAATTATTTTCTATTTACCAAGTAATTAAAAATAACCCAGATAATATTTCATAAAATTTATTTATTAAAATAATTTGACAATAATGACTCTCAGTGAAGATTGAGCACAGATATTTTTTTTTTCATTTGTTGGACTACCATCATCATGCACATCTCAGTATGTAAATTCCAGTTGCTTACATGAAAATTAATTAATTTCTGCCTGAAAGGGTTATATCCCAGTAATAGTTCCACTCACATTTGTGAAATTACACTAGTGAAATACATCCGCTGCATTGCTGATGTCTATTTCAGAGAAAACGGTGTTTTCTGAAATACTATCCCTGCAGTAATACAGAGAATGGTAATAAAATAGTCAAATGCAAAATGTCGGATTGCGCTCCTAATTTGTTTTCAGTCTCGAAAGACCACGAAAGACCATGAGTTTAAGGAGTTTACAGCGTCCAATGATCAGGATTTCGAGTTAACGTAACCCTGAAAGCCTAGGTACAGAAATAGTTTTCTGTCTAACTTATTCGGTCTTCAAATCGGCCATTATCCGTTATTGTCTGTTTAGACTGTTCGTTTAACAGGAAAATCCTTCAGGAGACAGCCTTAACTTTGGTTATTTTGTCTTTTTTTTCTTCACTGACACGAAATTTGCAGATGTTTGTTTTTCTTCAACAAAGAAATGGTCTCATGGCTCAAGAGACATTCCGAGACGACACATCAGTTCAGTTCGCTTCATAAAAACCACTCAGCTGCGACACATCGATGCTTGGCGCTATGCTTTTCATTCTTTCTTTTGCTTTCGTTGCAACTGTGGGAATTTCACATTACGCCCTAATATAATATTTATGTCGTGTACTTTACTCTGACAAGACAGAAGTAGTTATTGTGCAAAAGAAAGGGTGAATTAGGAAGCCACATTGCCTACACCTCGTAGGGATACGTTTCTGTTAGTAATATTATGTACAAATCTAAATCAGACGACATTACGTGCTAATGCCACAATCCGAACACAAAGATGCCCTTCTCTAGGGACTCAAAAATATTGACCGGGTAGGTGCGGGGCACGGACCTCTGTGAAGCTGCACTCCTGGCTTTCTTTTATTCCCGCATCCTCGTCCCACCTAAAATAAAGCTTAATTCAATATTATTCTTTTACTGCCCTCCTAAAGGGTGTTAAAGAGAAAAACGTCCTCACTTCTTTCTTATGCTGCTGTTCAGCAATACCAAAACTGGTATTGTTGAGATTGCAAATTTGTTGATCAAGTTGAGGTATTTCGGAATATCACATGAAGCAATCCCACAAAAAACTTTGCAATAAACAACATTCACTGCTGTGGCGCCCATTCATATTTGGTTGCCATTATGAAACCATGAGAGTGAAATAACTAGAAGAATAAGGATGGGATGGGGCTCATTCGGCAAGCATTATCAAATCATGAATGGTAGTCTACCACTATCTCTCAAGAGGAAGGTATATAACAGCTGCATCTTACCGGTACTTACCTACGGAGCAGAAACCTGGAGACTTACAAAGAGGGTTCAACTTAAATTGAGGACGACGCAGCGAGCGATGGAAAGGAAAATGATAGGTGTAACCTTAAGAGACAGGAAGAGAGCAGAGTGGGTCAGGGAACAAACGGGGGTTAAGGATATCATAGTTGAAATCAAGAAGAAGAAATGGATATGGGCCGGGCACGTAGCACGTCGGCAGGATAACCGGTGGTCATTAAGGGTAACTGACTGGATTCCAAGAGAGGGCAAACGCGTAAGGGGAAGACAGAAAATTAGGTGGGTAGATGAGATTAAGAAGTTTGTAGGTATAACGTGGCAACAGAAAGCACAGGACCGGGTTGATTGGCGGAACATGGGAGAGGCCTTTGCCCTGCAGTGGGCGTAGACAGGCTGATGATGATGATGATGATGATGATGAAACTGTGCGTAATAGAGATATTTATTTAAATTCAATCTCGTGTTTTAATCCATAAGGCTGCTTGGGTAGTTATTATGGGAATTTCTAATGTTTTGTGTTCCACTGCTTGCTATGTGTATCAAGAGAAGAAGAAAAATGACGTTTCACCTCCCGGCTAGAATAAACCGAAGCTACGCCAGTTTGCTGCGCCGTATTTGCCTAGCCATGACATAAATCGCCGCTACGCTCTGCGAACGCTGCCAAGCGTGCGTGCACGCTGCCCGAACTGTGAACGCTGTCAAGTGTGTGAAAGAACAGCACATCTATTTTGTGATTGCACACTTTACGTGTCGCGGGGAAAAAGGCACAGTTTCGCCGCAAGGGCGAAGTATTGAATGCGATAGCAAGAAATCGAAATTTCACAAGAAGAACCAGAAGCAGCTCGATACTTGCAGCGTGCCACTGAAGCACAAAGCAGAACGCCCTAAAGAAAGCACAGGTATGTACAGGGCAAGCGTGAATTAACAACTGTCACACTTGTTTCGCCTATGTGCTTGAGCAATACGCTGCAAGTGTCGATAATGGAGAATCAGACGCTTGCTTGCTTGCTTGACCTTTAATTCGTGGCTCCTACCCACTACGGGGGATTGGCCATGAAACTGGCGGCTAATAAAAGTGGGGAAATTTAGAATTTAGATGCTCTTAGATATTTCTTCTTCTTTTAAACTGCGGTGCATGTAGTGACGCTCTGCGTCTCCTAGCACAGGGGGCGTCCGATGCAAGATGTGCCCGGTGTTCTTTGTCTTTTTCTCCTTCCACATCCCCAGTGGGTGCAGAAAATGGCCACATTGTCGTGCGCGTCTCGAGGGCAGTATTCGAAATAAAAAAGTTTAAGAGCGCTGCGAGGGGGACGCAACAAGCGCCGAAGGGAGCGGACGCGTTTCACGTCGGCTCCGTCCTTCGTAAATGTTTTCGCAGTGTTTTTGCACAATATCTGTGTAGTTTTTGCACCATCGTCTCCAGCAAGTTACCCCGATTCTGTGGATATCCTTCTTCAAGGAGGGACCTGCTTTTTTCACCGCAATATTGGAATTTTTCTCCCGAGCTGCAGCGACGCCGAGCTAAGGTGTGCTCCGGACGCCTAGCTTGTCGCGGTCACGGTTGCGCGTCGACTTTCCTCAAGCTACCATGGAAGTGCAAGTTGAAGGAACTGGCATCTCGCCCACCGAGATTTCAGAAGAAGCAGGATGGTGCACCATTGCCCCTCGGGAACGACAATCTTCTCGGGGCAAGCACGCTAACCCTAACACTCCAGCAGCCTCCCAAGCCGGCGTTGGCGGCACGAGCAAGGCGCAGCGTGATCCGCGCGCACACAAGAAGCAAGATGCCCGCCCTTCTTCGTGATCACCACAAAGTTATCAGGCCACGGGACGGCTTGAACGTTGCTGCAGTCGGAATCGTCCGCCTCGCCTCGGCCCTATACAGGGCAGCAAGTGTATCTCCCCAAGACGCCACGGAAGACATTATATGTCCGAACATGCAGCAAAACATCATCGTTGTTTGTACACCTCACTCCTCTAATGTTGAACGGTACTGCCGACTCGCCAGCTTTACGCTCGACAACCACCAGTTTGAGTTTCGGGCTTACGAGACTGCGCCAGACTATGGGCACACTGCGCTTGCATAGGCGGCTCCACCAGCGCGGCGGCATTCAGCGCCAACGCGGCCGTTTCCGCGTCCCTGGGGTGATAGCGTTCCCTCGTAGACCGCACGCGCGGATGCTTGTGCAAGCACGGTGTCGTCTGCGTGCGTTCCTGTGCAACTGCTGGCTTGTGTTCAGATCGTCGAATGTTTGGATAAGTTTTCAGGGGTGAAAACATTGATAAAGACAAGCTTCTGTACGAGGCAGGTCATATGCATAATATTAAAACTTGCCTCCGCGGACAGAAGCGTGGTGACAGGTTGGTGTGCGTCCCACACGCGCATCAATGCTCCATCGAAGACAATGAAGTTGACAGTAAGGAAGCATTTATATTCAATGGTCTTGTTTTATTTCATACTGCTTTTTTTTTCTTGAAGCTCTCTCGAAACAGATGCGTCATTGACGTGACCTGCGACTGCAGAGCAGGCATAGCCGGCAAGTGCAAGCAGGCGCGGCAGTGGCTGTGTACCTACAGAGATATAGAAAACTGATTTCAGCACTAAGTTTTTTGTTGTTTGAAGCTAACGAAAATAACATGCGAGCATGACAAGCGCTAAACAGGCACACTATCCCTAAAGATATAAACTGTGAATCGAATACGTCTAGAACGAAAAGAATATTCATCGCTATCAAACCTAAACAACATTCAAAACACGCATAAATGTTACCGCACCTTTCGTAACGTTCACGTCAGCGACCTGTTATTGCCTTCTGGTAAGGGAATGGAAAAATCGTTGGGAGGTAGGCTGGGTGCTCCTGTTAACTGGCGTTAGCATTGCCCACGAAATGCGTACTGCAAATTCGGCTATGTTTTGTGGGTTCCGAGTCTAGAAATAAACAATGTCCTCGCGATACCGATTCAGCCTAAAAAATATATCACCATATAAAGACTATGATTAATAGGTGTATCACAGTTAACGCAGGTCTGAAACAATGTTTCTTTCCAAGGGCGTCTCTCACACGGAATAAACGTAACACCCTGCACCAAATAAAATGACAAAAAGTCTTACTTGCCACGGCGAACAAGTTGTATCCAAAGTTGGCGTCTGTCCTTCTCCCTGTGTGTGTCTCCCTTTTCGTCCATCGTCTTCTTTGCGCCTATATAGCACTCTGAAACGCGGTTCCGAAAACACAGCGCGGTTTATTAGTGTAGTGTAGTGTAGTGTAGTTCCTATAACTTTATCTCCGCCATTGTTCCAACTACCTCTTCTTTCTCCTCAGCAGACTACCCACAACTAGCTTATGTCCCAAGTGTGTCGTGCCAGAAGAAGAAGAGTATGACACAGATAGGCCAGATCTGACGGAGCTTGTCAGAATGGGTGCCGGCTTTATCCTTTCAATGCTGACTGTGTCTTCATGCCCATTACGCAGGATTGTAAAATGATGTTCAGAACGCTTGATGACTGGGAAAGGACCGTCATAGCGAAGCTGAAGAGCACGGCGAGACGCATCGACACGAACAAAAACGTGTGAAGATGACTGTAGGTTTGCCGGCAGAAAAACGTCGTTCTTAGTGTGAGCTGAAGTTGGTGATGGGCGCAAATTTTGCATGAAGATCCGCAGACGCTGGACGAAAGAAGATGGATCCGAAACACTCTGCGTAGTAACGGGGCTGACGAGGTCACCAGGCAAACGGAGTGTGCAGCCATAAACCGTCTCGGCTACAGAGCAGGCAAGTTCTGGCCGAAGTGTTGAACGCAGGCCGAGAAGCACGATGGGGAGGTGTGATACCCAATCTTCGGCGTGAGGCTGCGAGGCGAGTGCTGCTTTTAGATGACGGTGGAATCTCTCTACCATGCCATTTGGTGCTGGATGATACGCAGTTGTGCGAATACGCGCACAACCCAGTAGAGATGTGACAGAGGTGAAAAGCGCTGACTCTAACTGTCTGCCTCGATCAGTAGTCACCGTTGATGGTACACCGAAACGGCTAATCCCGGTTGCAAGAATGGTACGAGCAAATGTTTCTGCAGTGATTTCAGGCATTGGAGCTGCTTCAGGCCACCTAGTGTACCTGTCAATACACGTAAGCAAATACGTATTTCCCCGACATGGAGGTAAAGGCCCGACAATGTCCAAATGAATGGTGTCGAAACGTGCATCAGGAAGAGGGAATTTTCCCCATGGAGGCTTAGTGTGCCGTTGAACCTTGATACGCTGACACGCTGTGCAAGAGCGAACTCAGTCCCGAACATTAGCGCGTATGCGCGGCCAGACATAGCTATGAAGGGTGATGATGTGGGAGGAATAAGTGGCGCGAATATGCAATAACTACATGACATACTGGCTTCGCACCAGGCTGGAGTCCGTTCCTGTGCCCTTAAGAAAATCTATAACTGCTCTTGCAGCAATTGTTGATATTGCATCATCGGACATTGCTGACAAGATATCCGTTTCACATACTGCTGCCACACTAATTCCTGACATCGCCGAAGCCACCTTTTTCGTTTGAAGACCTAAAGTGGGCATTCACAAAATAAACATGCTCCTGTTTCACACACTTGACTGCGTCCACAGAGCGTCCTCACTAAACATAATATACCCTTAAGGGTGTCAATCGCTTTCTCTCTAGACGAACACCATAAGGGTATTGTTGCCTACACCCTTATGTTAGCGTGTTAATTCAGCATTCCAGACAGTGTGTTCAAGAAAAAAATCATGGGGTGTTGGGATGCTAGCCCGTATTAACAACCTTCTGTATTAGTGATCGAAGGGTGTCCACCAGTCATTTCCCATCATGTGTAATCCCCGAAACAGAAGCTTCTGGTGGTCACAAAGGGCGCCATGCATATGTTCGTGCGGATGTCATTGATTCGGCGTTCACTGCCAAGCCTGTTACCTTTGCACAAACGCGACTGCATATTGGTTTGGCAAAGGTGGTGCTCGTAAAAAGATGGCTCGGTTGGAAACACACGCCGAATTACTGAACTCTGCAGCAATCCACGCATAAGACTCGTGTGTTTATATCATCATGCCTGCAAACTCGGTCATCACGAACTTTTACTCATATTAAGCGAAATGCCGACAGCGCTCGAGTGCTACGCACACCAGCCTCTGCATAGCAGGCGTCCCAAAACAAGCGATACGCCGACAGCCCCGTCACTAGCTAAGGCAGCCGTAGTATTCGTGCCAGCCCCGCATGCGCCCGAGCTCCGACCGAGGGGCCAGCGCACGTGACGGAGGAAGATAGCGCTGTTAGAGACTCCGTGATATCGACAGACTCCGTGTTTGTTCTGTTTCGCCCTTGTTCGCTCTATCGGTTACGCCACCGACGCCAACGACAACGGCTACGCCGCTCAACGCAGGAACGGGTGGCTAAGAACGGCGCTCTAAATGATCACGTACAATTGTCATCTCAGAACAAGGCTTAACTTGATTACAGTGTGTGCTATACCCTTTGATAATAATTTATAACAATACTTATGCCTGCCTATAACTCCGCAAGCTGTCGTCAAGCGTAGCGCGAATGCACATGGGCCCTTACTCCTGAATGCACATGATCGAACCGTTGCGTGCACTTCTAGGCAATAAAACTGGCGTGTATGCTCTAACGTGAGCGCTGACGTCGTGTCAGACCACGAGCTGCGCTTTACACCTCAGTGTACACGGCGTGCCTGGTGAGCTTACAAAATGGGCAGACCTACTCATTTTACATAAAGACGCCAATACACCTTGTAGCACTTGCTCCAAGCAAACAATCCCGTACAGGTACTACTCACTGAATACATCGCATGTAATTGATCCCAGATGCGTTGGATTTGCTTAATTTGACGTAGAGGATAGCTGTGTTTCCCGATCTTTAAAGAGAGTTTCAGCACGTCACCCACCAAGTTTTCAGTGTTTTTTGTCTGCAGATTTTAGCATAACTCTACCGGCAGCCGTTCAGGTTAATTCTAGCTCTCGTGGGCCTGAGTGGGCCTTCGCGAGTTCGTTCAAGGTGTTGTGTATTCCTAATTGTAATATCTTCTCGTTAAGCGTCCTGATGGGTAGTCCGTGGCTCCTTTTTAGGCTTGCGTTATTAATCCGTACATTACTTGTTTTCCCCCCGGTGTTGATACGAGTTTTGTGCGCGCATATCTGGTTCTCCTGAACAGAAATAGCTGCGCGAGTTTGCATAAATCTTTTTATTTTACCCCTTGTCTCTTGTTGCCTATTCATGTGATGAGCTAGATTGCTTCAGTTTTTGATGATGCCGCCATTACTGTCGTTTTCTTGCACCTACATGCCTGAGATGCGTAACGTGCTTACTCTTTAGACGAGTTTTACCAGAATTTGAGTTTTTACCACAATCTGAAGGCTGCTCAATACTTCGGATTTATGTAGTCAGGCGATGAGACCCAATGATTCCACCCGAGGTACTATAAAACCGACTGCTCCTTGCGGGGTCTCTTCCAAGTAGCTCGGTATTGATTGTACTCGATTTACGCGTCCCAGAGACACGCATGAGTTTCCGCGTCAGTGAAAATAAGAATGTAGGTACGAGAACAACAAGATGTGCCATAAGTAAGCACTTAGCATGCACCGTCTGCGTTTTTCTGTCAACATGAACTCGGCATATGTTGCACTGCCTGTAAATCGTCAGCTCAGCTTACAGAATTCGGGCCTTATAGACCGAAATATGTAAATAAGCCTAACGTACGCACATTAGCCGTGGGTTCGATTCCCATGATGATTGGTAGAAATAAATATTATGCTCAAGACCATGACAAGCCATGACGCGAGGCAATATGCCTTTTGGGCCTAGCATCATTTTCTTGCCACTTCCCTACCACGAATATCATCAAGCGAAAGAGGCTAAGAGCGCATTTAGTGTATACAACTCGTCTTATATTTGATGACTTGAAAGAAATTGTTCCAACAGGATATTCATGACACAGGTAAGTATGGGCCGTCTGTGAGGACTTCAAGGTGCTGCAGGACTCCGTTAATATGCCATCTGCTGGCATGGTGATAGTCGCTATGGCAAACTTACAGCGCGCATAAGAACGGGACGTAGAATAATAAAAAAACGTATGGCAGCTCCATTGCTGTGAAACCTGAGGAAGTGCGTACCCACCGATTATCGTTCGTAGAGTTCCCGCTGCTCGGTTTACCAAAGCGTCGGTGGCGCCAGTGTTTGATGTAAGCATGCTGGAATGTCCCGGTACGAGAACAATGTTAGGGATAGTCGCAAACTCGGTGTGCAAGATTGCGCTATCTTTTCTGCGCTTTCTCGACTTCGTGCTTGTTACCGCAGTTGAGATGTGCGTTAGCAGAGCGGGACGTTGGGCGAGTTGGTGCATAGTTTGTGCGCGTATCTGAAAGCACGTATATTTGGGTGATGTGAGAAAAATAAACTGTTTGAATGCCGGGCGCCCTATCCTGTCTTCTATTGTTTTCTAGCTTGTCTCAGTTGGTCCACACATATTTTATACAGCTATGCATCATCTCTCTCAAGGTCACACTCTCCTAAAGCATATTATAAGTTAGGAATGGTGTGGGTTCACACCTGCCGCTCTATTGTGCTTCGTGTGGCTGCGCACCACTGTTCGGAGGAACTCTTGTGATAGGACGAAGGAGGCACACGTTAGCACGTGAAGTACTTGAGGCGTATCACATACCGAAGAAGGAGGATGAATGCGGCAGTGTCCCGTCGATATCTCTGTACAAGAATGAATGCATATTTTTAAATAGCGCTGTGAGATAGGGCTTTTTATTTTTGGGCTTTTTCTGATTGTGCTACGTGATAGTCGCTTGTGCTGCGCCCCCTCTTTGTGCGCATCTCCGGAAGCATATATATTTGGGTGATGTGAGGAAAAAAACTAGTTGAATGTTTTGCGTCCTATCCTCTCTTCGCTTGTTTTCTTGCTTGTCTCACTTGCGCCACGAATATTTGATTGAGATATGCGTCCTCTGCAGTGAGTTCCGTCAGGCTTTGACCCATCAGACGTAGCGCTGCCGCGCCGGCGAACGCAGTGGGATGGGCATTCGCTCACTGAGGGATGTGATGGCGCCCTGTCTTACGCGACTCCGGAGTCGACCGCATGTATCCGAAATGTTTTAACGACGTTAAGTTAATTAATTGCGATTACTTGTTGGATATTTCCGTTAATTATATTGAAATAAAGTGGTTCAGCCGACGCTTCATTGCACCAAAAGCAAGATGGCGCTGACAAAGAAGATGGCCGAGTCAATGACTGATGATGGTTATTTACAGACGAGGAAGATTAAGTCTAATTAATGTGTTGAATTTCCCGCGCTCATCCCACAAGAAGAAGAAGAAAAACAACATCCGCCTGGGCTCGTGAGCGCGTTCTACCAGGAGAGAAGGAGCCATCTTGACGTTCTGGGCTCATGCGGACGTTAATGTAAAATATGTGGCACAAAAACCTGCCGACGCGGACTTACAAGTTCAAACAGACGTTTATTAGCGTCCGCATGAGCGCAGAACGTCAAGATGGCTCCTTCGTTCCTGGTAGAACGAGCGCACGAGCTCGCTGGCCCAAAGCTCGTCTTCTTCGTCCAGCAAGCTGAACGCGGGAAATTCAACACATTCCCGGCCGCGCAGTGGTGTCTCGTCTGTACGGTCAGGCGCTTGCTGTATCACCTCCGTACGCGTCGATCCTTCCGCTTCCTCGACGTGGCCTGAAGGTGTCAGCCTTCTATTTTCGGACTCCTCCTTTAGTTGCCGAAGCTTCTCTCGTGCTTTGGCATGGAAACTGAAGACGTCCTCTCCTGCCAGCTCGCGGATGTAGGCGAGGTCCACAGGGCTCTCAGCACATGGTGCTGCGACGGTTTCAGCAGCAGGCATCTGTTGCCAAAACGGTCCAGCGATGTCCTGACCACGGTGTTAGAAGTATTATAGGTGGACCGACGGCGCCTCCGGAAGCGGCGAACTTCTGTCCGCAGTTTGTGGCGTCTTGTTCACAGAGCCCTAGATGGCGCTACACTACTGGTGGCTCAAGAGCGGTATCAGGCGTGGTCGCTTCGGAGCTGCGACCGCCCCTCGAAATGAATAAAAAACTGTGCGTTCGCGCTATAACGAGCGCAAAAATAAATAAATAAACAACAGCTTCGAATAAATCGAAATTTGGACGATACAGCCGCTACCTGTTGAATATTTGAATTTGCCACCGCGAAGGTTGGCGGTGGCAAATTCAACATATGCTTTCCTCATTCGGACAATTAAAGATATGACAGTGACGTCACGCTGAAATATGACAAAAATTAGTTCTATTTGTAGAAGTATAGTTTAGATAGTTAGAAAAAATACCGCATTAGCCGTAGTATTACAACAGAAAATGCACACTGTCTTTGCTGTCGCGAACATTCGAAGTAATTTGCGGTCGTTGATCGCGGATAAAAAAGATGTGTCACGAATACGACTTTTTAGCTGGTCGTGCATAAAATACTGAATTTTAGCGAATGCCAGTAGCTAAGTTTGAGGCACCGACGAAGGATATGAAAAAGCATCCTGGTTTGGCAGTGCCAGAAGGGGAGACATTATGAATGGTGGATATATGTTTCCGATTCTTCTCTGTTGTCAACTGAGAAATATATTTCACTGTTTATGTCTCGCATAGTCACCCGAAGACAGCGTTACTACTTCGTCTTTCAAGGAACACGTCGATCGCGGTGTGCGGAGTCTTTACGACCGTAGCCAGTCAACCGCGATGGTACACCGGTTACGGTACTCGGCTGCTGACCGAAGTTCCCTAGTTCGATCCCAGCCATGGCGGTCGCATTTTCATGGAGGCGGCATGCTAGACACCCGTGTACTCTACGATGTCAGTGCATGTTAAATAACACCACATTGCCGAAATTTGTGGAGCTATGCTACGGCGTGCCTCATAATCATAACGTGGTTTCAGCACGTAAGACCCCAGATATTCTCATTGTTAACAAGCGTAGCTTTCGCACGGAGAGAGAAAGACTGCACACGCACATAGGTGTTAAAAAAACGGGCCAACTCACGGCGTGGATGAACTCAAGACGATGAACTCAAAACGAACTCAAAACTTCGTCGGCACGGCGTCATTAGCCAGAGCCGCCTTTCGTGGTGTGCTCACAAGAACGTGCCCTTTGTTCACTGCTTCCCACGTCTTCGTTATGTACCTCGGCTCGAAGTGCTTCTCGCACACGTAATCAGTCGACTGCAGCACGCGGTCCTTGCGCGGAATCGCATGGCGCCTAACATTCAGGCGTTCCGCATCTCGGGGTGCAGAAAACTCGACTTTTCATGCAGGTCTTGTACACAGAGTTGCACCGCGGCACAAAACACTTTTTGCCCATTTCACGGCTTTCTCACTCGAATAGCATGACCTGCCATCGCACAAAAAGAATTAAACGAGGAAGCAATGTGGCGACAACTGCTTCGTCACCGTGGCTTTGTCGGAAGAGAGGCCGGCGCGCGCCGCTGTGAGCCTCTTGACCGCTCCTGCCATCTCGCGGCGTGACGGCGCGGAGGAACCGAAGTTCGACGCAGCGAGCGCATGGCGCCGGTGCTGCGTCGTTCCACCTGTACTTCTAACACCGTGGTCCTGACGTTCAGGTTTTCTTTGCTGGGAAGGCCGTTCTGTAATCTTGGGTCCGATTCTTGCAGCACTTGGTGAGTTTGCGTCTTCTCGTGTGATCAGTGAGGGACGCTCTTGAATTTGCTGGATGGCAGCACAGTCTTGCGTGCACAACCAATCATCCTTCGGGCGATTCTTCAGGCTACCCAATTGTGTCCGACTTCCAATAGGCTGCTGATGCAGACACGTTGCACGATGTCCTGGCTGTTTCTTTTCTGTCCCCAAAGTATGGCGTTGTTCCTCGACCAACTGGTGCATCTTGAGGAGCAGGGGGAAAATCAGTCTCATCTTCTCCTCCGACCCCAGCAGCTTCTTGCGCCCCTCGTCCAACTCCTGAGTGAGCTTCTCCACTTTGGACTCGTACTCCTTCACTAATTCTTCCTGCGCAGGTTTCCTCATGGCTTCCTTTAATTTGTATTCGAAATTCTCGCGATGAGTTCGTTCATCGATAAGCAGGCGTTGAAGTTCCTTCAGCTTGTTTTCATGGGCTCTGTGCTCCCGCTCACGAGCAGCCTGCTCCTCGCGCAAATTCAGTCGCAGCTCGGCCATCTTAGTTTACATTGAAGTGGCCTGCTCGTTCACGTTTCTTACAGCTTCAGCTTCACGTATTGCGGCATCCTTCGCCTGGGTGACTCGCTTTTGGTTAGCATGAAAGGCCGGCTCCAGGCTCTGACTTTTGCAGGTTTTAACATGGTTTCCGAGTCGGGTCTCGTAGCGCTGGAGTGTTTCTTTTTCCTTTAAGGTGATCTCGTCCAATCCTGTGCGGTTTGACTTGTCTGGTCGGGTGGTCAGGTTCATGAATAGGGAGTCAACTGTCTTTGACCATGAGGGTTCGATGCTCCCTTGAAACATCCACTCAAACTTTTCCATGGTTGTCGTTTTGGTGTTGCCAGATCTGGAGAGTTCGCCGGTCACTTTGACATCTTCACGCAGCTTTCGTCGTAGCTTGTCTGGGTCGCACATAGTGGTTGCATGACGACCTTTGCAGCCCGAGCATGTAACTCTACGCTTGCAATCCCTTGCTCGGTGACCTTTACATGTGCATCGAAAGCACCTCATGTCGGCAGAAAGAAGTTTCTTCTTTGGCAACGGTAAGTCCATGCTACATGACTCCGTCAAATGCTCCGTCGATTTACAGAAATTGCAGCTCGAGTTCGTTTCAGTTATAGCAACTTGGCAGTGAAGCACTGATGACGTTGGGGTCGCGCTGTGAAAGCGAGGACTCTCGTCTTTAGGATGAGCCGCCTCGTCGTATCCTTTTTGTTCCCCAAAGTCACTCCTTTCGAGGCTCTCCAGTTCAATAGAGACGAAGTGAAGAAGACGCTCTAGTTCCGTGTCATGCTGAACGTTGGAGCTTTCAGGTTGTGTCGCGCAGGATCGATGATATGCCACGACGATGTCACGTGGCAATGCCCTCAGCAGAATGTCGCACAGCATCGATGAAAAGGACGACTTGCTGATGCCAAGCGCCTCCATTCCCCGCGTGTTAATCAGCACATGGTCATATAACTTGCGGAGTTTGGCCACTTCGTTGGAAGAACGCACAGGAGTAAGCCTTCGAAGTCTTGAGAAATACTCCTGCTCCAAGCGCTTTTTGTCGCCGAAACGTCTTTTCAGGATGTCTAACGCGTCTTCGTAGCATGCTTCGGTGGTAGGAAGCCCCCCTATAGCTGCCGCTGCGTCTCCTTTCAAGAACAGCCTCAGGTAGTTAAATTTGTCGCTAGTTGAAAGATTGCCGTTCTGGTTGATGACCTGATCAAATTGCTCCCAGAACTCGTTCCACTTGCACAAGTCACCAGCGAACGGATTAATTGTCAGTTTCGGTAACTTGGCTCCTGGCCTATCAGCAGGTCCAATAGCCGCCGGCACGTCGCGAACTTCGATGGGCGCTGACACTGCCGATGTCTCGCTATGCTGGCGGCGTTTGCTCTGGAGCTCGGCTAAGATGCGGGTCGCGTTGTCCTCATATTCAATTACAGTAGCGTACTCCGCCTCGAATGCCTCGTCACTTATGTGGCTCTCCATCTCATCATTAATCTTCTTCAGCTCCTCGTTATTGCTCGTCAGCCTCTCATAAATCGAGTCGATTTGTTGTAATGTCGCGTCATCACGCTCAAGCAAGGCACTTGCCTCTTGAATGAGCTTGGTGTTCTGGGCCCTTCGCGTGGTCCTCTTCGTCTTGAGCCTGTCCATAGCGATCAGCTGATCTGCTGGCCTCCGTAGTTCGCGGCTGTTGTTCCAGTCGGTAGCCACCAGCGATGTCCCTTGACGGTAGCTCCCGCCTGTCGCCTCCCGGGTTTAACGGCACGAATTGTAAAATATGTGGCACAAAAACCAGCCGACGCGGACTTACAAGCTCAAACAGATGTTTATCAGCGTCCGCATGAGCCCAGAACGTCAAGATGGCTCCTTCGTTCCTGGTAGAACGAGCGCACGAGCTCGCTGGCCCAAAGCTCGTCTTCTTCGTCCAGCAAGCTGAACGCGGGAAGTTCAACAAATGCCTACGCTAATTTCCCCCGTTGACGAAAACGGCCAGCCTGGCCGCGAAATATATTGTGGAACGCAGATGAAAGGGTTTGAGACGCGAAACGTGCGCGACCTCTGAGCCACGGCAGCGTTGGTCAGTGGAGGCATGAACAGGTGTGACACCGTAGTTCACCGGCGAGGTGTGGTCTATAACTTTGTAGGGACCAATATAGCGAGGCTCAAGCTTTTCGCATAAACCAGGTGTGCGTGCACGCGTCTATAGGAGTACAGCGTCGCCAGGGCGATAGAAAACGACGCGGTGAGTGGCATCGTAGCGATTTTTGCGATCTTCTTGGCTAGATTCGGTGTTTATAAGGGTGCGACGACGGCATTGGGCAACCCGGTACAGAAACTGGTCGCAAATGAATGGTGAAGAGTTGACGGGTCCAGAGAAGAAAGAAACGTCGAGTGATGAGGTTGGCTGGCGTCCGTATACTGAGAAAAACAGAGAGTAGTCTGTGGTCCGTTGAACAAATGTATTATACGCAAATGTTACAAACGGGAGAACCGCATACCAGTTGTGATGGTCAGGTTGGATATACATGGACAACATGTCGCACAGCGTGCGATGAATTCTCTCCGTCAAACAATTTGTTTGTGGGTGGTAGCTAGACGTTGTCTAGCGTACTTTGTTTGACGCTTGGAGAACTTCACTGAGCGTGCTTGAGATAAATGCCTTGCTTCGGTCGCTCAAAAGAACTGAGATGCCCCGTGCCATAGGCAGATAGCTTTGAAGAAGAAGGTTGCTACTTCGGAAGCAGTTCCTGAAGTGATCGAGGCCGTCTCAGCGTCCCGGGTCAAGTGATCACAGCGGTGACGATCCATCTCTTGCCGCCTGGGGTAGTTGGGAGGGGTTGTAAGAGGTCAATTTTGACGACAGAGAACGGCTCTGCTGGGCAAGGAAGTGGTTGTAGGGTCCCGACTGGGACAGTAGTAGGCCGCTTGCGGTGTTGGAAAAGCACGCACGAGGCAATATATTCAGCTGCGTTCGTGAAAAGACCTGGCCAGAAGAATCGGCTGCGGATGCGCTCGTGTCTTTTGTGGCAGCCAAAGAGGCCGGACGTCGGGCCGTGGTGTGAAGCACACAGAACTTCACCGCGAAGAGTGCACGGTACAATGGGAACCCATCGATGGCCTTCCGAGTGAAAATTGTACCGATGGAGTACACCGTCTTCAAACTTGAATAGCTTGAGCTGTTTCGGTAGCCGGGCATTAGGAGAGGACGAAGTGCCACTTAGGCGACTGATGATGTCACTGCAATAAGAATCGGCACGCTGGTGAGTGGAAAGCACCGAAGTGCGGATGGATGAAGACAGGGAACAAATCGATGTAATCTACGATGCGTCCTCAGTGCGGTCAATTTGACAAGATCACGTGATGTGCTCCGATGATCGCGGCAATGGGCATCGTGATAGAGCATCGGCATCTTGATGTTTCCTTCTGGTCTTGTAAATGACATCAAAGCCATATGCTTGTAATCGGAGAATCCAGCGGCCAAGGCGTCCCGACAACTTTTTGATTGTCGACAGCCAGCATAGCGCATGGTGGTCTGTCACAACAGTGAAATGTCGACCATGGAGGTACGTACGAAATTTTTGGATGGACCAGACAACAAGCACTCTTGTTCGGTTATCAAGTATTTCTCTGCAGAAGTCAGAGTGCGGCTTGCATACGCGACAACTTTCTCGTGAAATTCACGGTCGCGCTGTAGCAGTACAGCACAAATTACCTGTCCACTAGGTCAGTATGTAGTACCGTAGGTACCTTGTCATCGAAAAAACAAAGAACCGGTGGGGATGTCAGTGCGCACTTGAGCTCTTAGAATGCGGCTTCGCCCTGATCATTCCAACCAAAGGAATCGGTACTAGCAAGGAGCATGTGGAGAGGCGAGGCAATGGTGGCAAAGTTCCGGATGATGCGTCGGAAGTATGCGAGCCCAAGGAAGATGCGCAGTTCTTTTGCACGACATGGGCGCGGGAAGTTGAGCACTGCAGAAATTTTGTCCGGATCAGGCTGCATGCCATCTTTGTTAACGAGATGTCCGAGAACTTTGATCGTTGTGATACCGAAGTGGCACTTCTTTTTTAGTTGAAGGCCAGCATTGGAGAGCCATGTGAGCACTTCGTCGAGGCGTTGCATATGGTCATCGAAAGTGGAGGAAAACACGACGATATCGTCCAAACAGCATAGGCAAGTTTTCTGCTTGAGGCTGTGAAGAACTGCGTCGATCATCCTTTCAAATGTGGCGGGGGCATTACATAGGTCGAAGGGCATTGCGTTAAACTCGTAAAGACCATCCGGCGTAGAAAAGGCGGTCTTTTCTTTGTCCGCTTCGTCCATTGGAATTTGCCAATATCCGGAACGAAGGTCAAGGATGGAGAAGTACTGCGCGCCTTGCAAAGAGTCAAGTGCATCATCTATACGGGGCATCAGATATACATCCTTTCGGGTGGTCTTGTTGAGCGCGCGGTAATCCCCACAAAATCGTACCAATCCATCCTTTTTTTGTACCAATACAACGGGTGATAGCCAAGAAGTGGCAGAGGGTGGTATGATGTTGCTTTTTAGCATTTCGGCCACGTTCTCCTCGATGGTTTTGCGTTCGGCCAAGTAGACTCGATAGGGACGACGGCGTACAATATTGTGACCATCACAGTTGATACGATGAGACGCAACTGTGGTCTGTCCGAGTGACGAAGCATGGGCGTAGAAGAAAGGCCTGATGTTTTGTTACTTTAGGCCTTATCGTGCATTATAACCCGGCATTGAGCATTTCTAGCCTTGTTATGGCCTGTATTGGGAGCATTACTGCAAAAATAAACACGCCACTTGAGATGCATAGATGGACGACAGGCTGTCCCCCTTAAGCGCTACGCACTCAGAAGTACAGTCTGGAAGACAATTATCATTATCTTGTGATGCGAATAAGCAGCAGGAAACAACACTAATTATCTTGAGAAAGATAATTAGCTAAATATCAGCAAGCTAATTCAACAAGCTAATAATCTTGAGAAAGCATGTTCTCCTGCGCTTTAGCAAACTGCAACGTTATTCTACGGCTTCAAGATGAAGTTTCATGATTAAGAATAGAGCAGTTCACCTTTATTATTAGAGAATGGCAGCTATGGAAATAAAAACATAAAAGGCGTACTCCATGGTAAAGTTGTTATCGAAGCCTTGCTTTCTTGAACAAATTTCTGTCACATAATTTGTTCGTTGAAAGTTAGGCAATACCTGTGCTTCATGCAATGCCTAACAGTATAGGTCATCGTAGGTTGTAGTTCAGTGACGGCTCCATTGACAGTGAGCCGTGCCCACTGCTGTGACCTTTCGCAAGTGAAACAGCGATGCATCTGTCCTTCTTGCATATGATATCGCCATAGGGAAAGAAAAAATAAGAGAGGACACTCCGCGAAATCTGGCCTCAGGAAGTACGTCAGGACTACGTAACGAACTAGTGCTCTCACCAAACGCCAGAGGACGCAAGCGCGAAAAAAGAAAAAGTTGTCATCAATCCAACAAAATTGTTTTTACAAAATAATAATTATGCGCCCAAAGTTGACAGGTTCTTTATACATAAAAACAATTTACTCAGCACACCTTAGTTGGTTATTTTTATTCAGCCGTACTGTCATAAACACCATCTCAAAGCGACAAACCCATGCATGACAGCGGGAAGGTTTCGTCTACGTCGGCTGCGTCGGTGTTTTCGTGTGTGAGACAACAGGTGAGGCACGTCTGCAAGCAAAGCTTGTAGAATGACGTTGTTGTTGGGCTAGTTGGGTCATTTATTCAGAAAGAGGTGACAACTGTGCAAATAAGACACCATGTAACATAGAAACCCGCACACACACACGCGTTGCTCTTCGTGTGTGTGCGTGTTTCTGTTTCTTGCCTGGTGTCTTATTCGCGCAGTCTCAACCTTTTTCTGAAGATTGTAAGGACGGCGAGGTTCGCTAAAATTCAGTTTGCGGCTCTATGCGGCAGCTAGACGTGAACATTGTGCAACGTATGCGTCAAGCCGAGGCGACGCGTGCTGCGTCTGCCACCGATGCGAGCGTCTGTGCGCTGAGCTCGGTGCTAAATATTGAGGAGCGTTCGCTGGTCCTCGCATGCTTCACGGTGCGTTTCCCGAAGCCTCGGACCACGAATAAATCCTGGTCGTGTGGTTTCTGTACGCTCTTTTTTTTCAGTGCATTATTTCGGTGAAACGCAGTCGCGACTCGCGACTTCATTGTTAAGTGTATTTAACTTCTTCCTTCTTCAACTTTGTGCGCTGTGTTTTTGCCAGAGATCCTTACGGCCCAGTGTGTCATACTTCACCAGCTTCTGCGAACTCTAGCGATGTGTGCGTTCTCTGTGTTCTCTCTGTATTTGTTACAATTTATTTGTAAGCCGAGAGGCATTTGTTGTCTACCTTGCATGTCTGTGCGGTGCTGTTCTCATTGTGTGCTTTTATATGCTCAGCCTCTACCTTGCCTTGTAATAAAAACATTGTGGATACTCTGTGTCTTTGATTGATATGTAGACTGAGCGCTTGTTCTAATAGAAAACACGAGCGCGATAAATGAAGCCGTAGTGAATTATGATTTCCTGCATCTCTTTTATTATAATTTAATAAAAAAAAATTACGTCACGACATCAATTCGCACGAATCATTGAACTATACAAAATAGGGAATCGTAAATTGAAAACGACAAATAATAGCTTTGCCATTTGGGCGAGAAATAAGTAATTTTCGACATAGCGAAACGTGGTTTTGCACAGTGATTCAAAAATCGCGCCAGTGAAACCGAAACAGGAAGCGCAGGCCACTTGCTCTCACCAACCACCAGGTGCGCTAGGGTCGATTGGGCCGCTGGGGTCTATGGGAGTGTCCACTCTTAACTTTTTTTTCTTTCTCCCTGCCGTAAAGAAGGGCGTACGGCTGGGAGACACCATCTCTCCAATGTTATTCACCGCGTGTTTACAGGAGGTTTTCAGGGCCCTAGATTGGGAAGAGTTAGGGATAAGAGTTGATGGAGAGTATCTCAGTAACCTACGATTCGCTGACGACATTGCATTGATGAGTAACGCAGGAGACGAATTGCAGCTCATGATTACTGAACTGGATACGGAAAGTAGAAGAGTAGGTCTGAAAATTAATATGCATAAAACTAATGTAATGTGGAACAATCTTGGCAGAGAACAGCACTTTGCGATAGGTGGCGAGACACTGGAAGTTGTAAAGGAGTACGTCTACTTAGGACAGGTAGTAACCGCGGAGCCGAACCATGAGAGTGAAATAACTAGAAGAAAAAGGATGGGTTGGGGCTCATTCGGCAAGCATTATCAAATAATGAATGGTAATCTACCACTATCCCTCAAGAGGAAGGTATATAACAGCTGCGTCTCACCGGTACTTACCTATGGAGCAGAAACCTGGAGGCTTACAAAGAGGGTTCAAATTAAATTGAAGACGACGCAGCGAGCGATGGAAAGGAAAATGATAGGTGTAACCTTAAGAGACAGGAAGAGAGCAGAGTGGGTCAGGGAACAAACGGGGGTTAAGGACATCATAGTTGAAATCAAGAAGAAGAAATGGATATTTGGCCGGGCACGTAGGACGTCGGCAGGATAACCGGTGATCATTAAGGGTAACTGACTGGATTCCAAGAGATGGCAAACGCGTGAGGGGGAGACAGAAAATTAGGTGGGTAGATGAGATTGAGGAGTTTGCAGGTATTACGTGGCAGCAGAAAGCACAGGACCGGGTTGATTGGCGGAACATGGAGAGGCCTTTCCCCTGCAGTGGGCGTAGACAGGCTGATGATGATGATGATGATATCGTCATGATGATGATATCGCAAACAAAATTCTAAATTTTAGACTTTTCTGAAAAGCTTGCTATGAACTCCTATGCGGAAAATGGCACCTTACCATTCGCCTTTGGTGAAGTGTTTTATATCTAAGCCATGCCATGGTGAACACCTTTAATGCCCCGTCAAAAGCAAAAAGTGACTACCGGCGTCATCTCGACGACGCAAGAAATAGTCACCACCTGATGACGTCCCATGATATCACACATGCCCGCAATTTCTGATGTCTCCACGATATCATCCCATGACATTGTCACATGGTCAAAGGCGGGCCTATCACGGATGCACTGCAAAACCAGTAGAGGTGCGGAAAGCTTGCAATGGCTCCGATGACTGAGATTGTGCAAAACAACATTGGGTTGCCGAAAGCTTCCGAAGGCGTCAGGGTGGGGAATCCATACATCGACTGAAAAGAAAAAAAAGAATAACAGAGTGGCTTTCGCATTATAGTCATCTTAGGCGAGTCCATATTCAACCCTGCCAGCTTTTTTTTGTCAGAGCGAAGCTGTCTTTGTGATTTTTTCAGTCTCAGACAACATTCGTCTCATAGGTCCTCGACATCATAGCAAGCGCCGTGATGACGCTTGCACCGCAGCAGAGTTATGCTATCGAGTGGTGCGGAGATTATTTGTTACGAGGCTGTCCTTAACGAAGATCATGGTCGGGCGCTGTAGGGAACTATACACAGTTACAGGGACGTAGCCAGAAATTTTTTTTCGGGGGGGGGGGTGGTTCAACCAAACTTTTTGTATGTTCGTGCGTGCGCTTTTATGTGTGCGTGTATATATAAGCAAACAAAATTCAAAATTTTCGGGGGGGGGTTGAACCGCGAATCCCCCCCCCCTGGCTACGCCCCTGACACTATAAGTAGAACTTACAGACCAGACAGCCAAGAAAAGGAAAGGGTATGCTGTTTTGTAGTAATTATGATGTAAATGTCAGCAAAGTAAAGTGGAAGAAAAGATACCTTGCCTCTGGCAGAGACCGAACCGGCGAGCTTCTAATAAATCGTCCGATGCTATACCAAATGAGCTTCGGCGGCGGTCATACCCCGTCCATTTTATGGGGTACACAGTGCGCATGTGCATTTTTAAACTCGGAAGTGGTAATCAGCGCCACTAGTAGCCACGTGCTTCGTGACGCTAGCAGGCAAAAAAAGAGTGTTCCACACTCACCGTCATGGCTGCTAGCGGCGTATGTGTTTCCACAAGACACCTACTTCAAGAGGGACTCCAGCTTATTTCACGACCGGAAGTTAAACGGCACACCTGGTATATTTATGCATTAAGATAAGAAAATGATTTACGAAGGCAAGTTTCTTCAGTCTGCTACCTAAGAATATCTCTGTGGTGACGTATCCCATCACACCTAATGAAGCATAATTTAAGAAGGAATATGTTCTCAGCACTTAGTACACAGCTGCTAGAACGTGAGACGTTGTGGAACGGTCAGAACCAGGTGGTATTTGCACCTCGTTTGCATCATTATCTTGAATAGGCCGCGTTGCTAATAAATGAGCAGGGACAAACTTGTAAAGGACCGTATAATAGTACTACTTGCTAGTATAATGATGACGGGTGTATAGAAGAATTCGGTGACGCTCGAACACACAATCCGCGGCTTCGTAGCTTTTATCTGCTAGGACACAGAACACGCTGTTTTCTTTATGACACACATAACAAAATAACACCAAGATGCTCGAAATAATAATGAAAGAGGTGCCCACAATGTGCAGGCTTCTTATCACATGCAAGTTAAAGTGACACCTCGACATTTAAAAAATCACCACCAAAGCCATCCTCACGGATGGGGAAACTCCGAAGCGGAAACGCGCGGCTTCGGTGTTTGTCGCTTAGTTAATCTCGACGGTTCCTCAATGTCTTTCTCAATTAGTGGCTAAGTCTATTAAAAATAATTTTATTGTTTGCCGCTCATGTGTAGTTTTCTTCATTTTTATTGAAACAACGGTGAGTAGTGGAATTTGGTCAATTTCTGTGTCTCAAGCGTTTTTGCCCACGGAGGACTTCATCTTCAGTGGACTAGTCGTGAAGGTTGGGGCTTGCCAAATTTCTGCGGCAAATACGGCCAAGCAGTATTTGCGTTAAAGAGCTCGTTGATGCATAACATCCGGTGATGGCATCGGTGTCGACATCGGCGTCGTTGGTTTTCAGCGAAAATTTGAGATAGATGCGAATCAAGTAATATAAAAACGCTTTGATTCGAGCGGCACTCAAACCCAGACCTTCTGCGTGGCAAGCAGCTGTTCTACCATAGAGCCACGCCATTGCTTGGTACTACATCGAAAAAAAAAACTTCCACCAATGTCATGTAATGCGAGAAGTATCCTTAACGCTTGCAATGTTGTTTTAGGGAAGCGTAGAATCGGGCCAGGCGTCGAGACGTGTGAATTGCACAAGGAGTGAGTGGTCTATAGGCGCACCCAAGACAAAGCGCTCAGGCACATTTATTGAAGGAAACTGGGCTGTTTCGAGACAGGGACATTGAGAGCACACGAAAATGACAAAGGAAATTGCACGTAGATTCATTCCGTGTGGAGATTCCTCCAAATTGGCAACTGGTTCGTGTAGCATGTGCAAGGTGACAATTTTGGGCAATGAACTGGCAACACATAAGCAGTCCTTCCATACTAACATATGATGACAATCCATCCTGTTTGTGTAGATAAAGCATGGGGCTATGAGTGTCGCTTTTGAGATTACCGTCCGCCGTTTCATATATTAATTTGCTAACGTTTCATAAAAAACCCTTGGCGAGTAAAATATCACTCTTGATCTCCGCAATACCTTACAATGTAGCATTAAACACTTAATAATTAAACTGCTTTTATGTGACATTTGCCCTATGTGAGAAAAAGTCAGTTTCGCCGCAAAGGCGAATCAATGAATGCGATAGAAAGAAATTGGAAGGTCACAAAAAGAACGGGAAGCAGCTCGATACTTGCAGCGCGCCGCTGAAAGCAAAGGACGCCTGGAAAGAATGCAAAGGCATGCACATGGCAAGCGTGAACTGACAACTGTCGCAGTAGTTAATTCTTTGTGCTTGAGGAACGCAATGCAAGTGTCCACAATGGAGAACCAGATGCTCATAGATATTTCTTTCTCTTTTAAACCGCGGCTCGTGCAGTGACCCCCTGCTTTTCCTGCCGGGACGTGTGATGCAAGGTGTCCCCAGTTATCTTTGTTTTTTTAGGAGCTTGCTCCTTTTGCTGGGGGTTTGTCTCTCGTCCATGCTGCCGCGTACTCTAGTTCTCTCAGAGTGGAGCACGCGCTCAAGTGCACGATTCAAAGGCGCGTGCTCCGCTCTTGGTGGAGCACGCCGAGAAGGAGGAAAAGATGCCGAAGAAGCCAAGGCAGAAGCGCGGATGGCTCGCAATGCAGCAGCAGCGCGGGCTCACCGCCGAGACCTTGCAGCGAGAACTCGCGAGGCCGAACAGAGACGCAGCGCCGGCAGCAAGCAGAAGCGACTACCAGCATCGAGGCAGCGGCAGCAGCGATGTCTCGCGATGCCGAAGCTAAACGGGCTCGTCGACAAGCGGACCCGGAGGCGGCACGTGCCCCACGAGGCCGCAGCGAAGCTGTCGCAAACACAAGCGGACGCCGAGCTGAGCCCGCGAAGCAGAAGAAGCAATTATACTAAAAGGAAGACGTTTCCCCGAGGTTATCTGATCCGTAAATAAGCTCTTGCACAATATGTATATGTGACGCAAGGCAGTGAGAGCTGGTAGAAGCCGACGAGGAAGAAGTGCGCGTGTAATGGAATAAAAGTATGGCGTCTGTGCCGCTGGATGTCTCTCATTCATAGCGTCACACAAGTCTACAGGACCTGGCAGCCGACTCATCAGCCGCACATCACCAGCAAAGCCATCAGCATACAGCATGACCACATGCAGACCACCGAAGGAGAGCCTGCTGCACACAGCGACCAGCATCATGGCAGAACCATCGGCTGACCTTGACATCTCCAAGTACACCGGATCAGCGGGCGATGGAACCGTACAGGACTGCTTCGACCTATTCGAGCTCTCCACGCTACCGCTGCATCATGGTCGGAACGGGAGATGGTCGCCAACTTCAACGAATACGTCACCGGTGAGGCATTCAACTTTTACCTGACACCACATATACGAAAACAACGAATCATGAGAGAAAATCAAAGAGGAAATTATCGTCCGATTTAAAAAATATAATGAAGACTCGATTATAACCCGCCTTCTCGATGCATTCGAACTCAGTCGTGACAGTCACAAGCAGCCTCGCGCATTCGGGCACAGAGCATAAATCCACAACTCCTGCCAGATGAAGTCAGCCATCTGCTTACGGAAAGACATCACGGCCGTTTCCCTACAAGATCCAACCTTCCACCAGGTTTCCCATCCACGCTAATATCGCCATCGCTTGTCTCTTCACTGCAGCACAAAGATCAAGCCATTATTCACCCACCCAATTGACTTGATTATTCATCTTGCATACGTAGGCCACCACCTGGTTTTGCATCATGTGGATCTTCAGTAGCTCTCAACGCTCACCTCACACGGTCGGGTTAGAGCTGAGGAACTGTAAAGATACTCGGTCAAGCCGCGTCCCTTCCGTACGGATTCATGCATCAGAACAGCTTCGCTCGGTAGGTGCGCATAGAAACAAAGATTTGCAATCGGAGACTGACCAAGCCACTCCTGTTACGGCATCATCGTCAAGGTCACACATACCTGAGAGTCGAAACAACACAGAAAGCTCAGGTGCATCAAACCTCAAACGTTGCCGGCTGCCACAAGCGTCTGTAATTAACGGCGTCGAAGCAGCCTCTGTAGAGCTCGCACCAACTTCACTGCCCGAAAAGCATAGCACCAGCTACCTAGTTGACACTACATCAAGTTGCCAAGAAAATCAGTGTCATTTTCCCAAAGTGCAACCACCTCAGCAATTTCTGCAGCATCAGCATCAAGGCCAGCACAAGCAAATCGACCAAATTAAGCGACAACAGGCACTCCGACAAGGACAACTACAAATATCAGAAATACATTCGTGGCTTAAAGAAAGACGTTGGCATGCGAGCCAACTGAAGCGAAAACAAATTTCAGATGTATCGGCCAAGATAAACAAGACATCAAATTCAAGGCATATTGTCAGAAAAGAGCATCGCCAGAAAGGAGCGTCGAACTTTGAACGTCCGAGATCAGGACTGCACGTTCGATTCCTTGTTTAATTTCCTTGTTAATTGTAACTCACACATGCTTTCAGGGGGAGGGGGAATCCTGTGACACAACTGGTGCACATGTCAGACACCACAGAAAACGACAAAAAGAGCACCAAAGCATCTTTTGCATTTCCAAAGGGCATAGAAGTCGTCCCATCAGTCTCCTTCAACAAGCACGGAAACTGAAAGAGCCTGTGTGCCAGTCACAACAAGGAATCCGACGCCTACAACGCTCAAGCTTCCTGTGCTTCAAGGTGTTCCATTATTACTCAGCTGTGACATGTCCACGAACCGAGTTCTCGTCACTCTTAATGCGCAAGGCATGCTTATGCTGTCCACAGCGCAACAGCGAGCCTCTCCCGCCAGAGCTCTTGTAGATGCCACCGGACTGCACCCTCTACTGAGAACATTTCTTTTTTGAGAGTTTAAGAAACTTCTCTTGGACATGGGACTTACTGCACACTTTGACATTTTTTTCACTTATCAGCTTCTCCTCGTTAATTTCCTTGTTAATTGTAACTCACGCATGCTTTCAGGGGGAGGGGGAATCCTGTGACGCAAGAAGGCAGTGAGAGCTGGTAGAAGCCGACGAAGAAGTGCGCGTGCAATGGAATAAAAGTGTGGCGTCTGTGCCGCTGGACGTCTCTCATTCATAGCACCACATATATATTGCAGCAATATGTATATTTATGTATATCGTGCATTGGTGTGTAAATTACAAACATTGTGCACATAACAATGTGCAATAAACTTGTGTTATAAACATTGTGTATGTACATTCACACCACAGCTCTTGTGTTACTTCTTTATATGATGATGATTGAGCAGATGTACAGAGGATTCAATGTTTACCGGATTTAACCTCTGGAGCAAGCTCCTTCATCATCATTCACTTTGACTATATGCTGCGATTTTTTTCCTTCGACATGACGAGCGGACACAGAAAAGCGCCACTATGTCGTGCGCGTCTCAAGGGCAGTTTTGATATTTGAATGAAATTAGAAGCATTGCGTCTGCAAGTGTCAACAATGGAGAATGAGACGCGCTTAGACATTTCTTTTTCTTTTAAACTGCGGCGCGTGGAGTGACCCCTTTCGTCTCCTGGTACACGAGGCCGCCTGATGTAAGCTGTGCCCGTTGTTCTTTTTTTTTTCTTCTACATCGTAAGTGGGTACAGAAAAGGCCCACTTTGTTGTAAGCATCTCAAGGGCAGTTTCAAATTGAAAGGAAATTAGAAGCGTTGCGTGCTGAAGCTCCTTCAAGATTTGCTTACCACGACCGGCAAATGGTGTATATAAATAGCTCGCCGTTATTTCCCCCGCGCATGCAAGGGGCATGGTTGAGTTGTATAACGCAGCGGGCTACGGAGCGAGGGGTCGATGGTTCGAATCCCCAGTCGGTTGCTTCGGAACTTTTTCTTCTGCTTTATTACTCTTTGTGTAGTTTCTATATATATATATATCCGGGGCATGACGGTGGCGGCGACAGCAAAAATCAGCCGAGAGTGTCTATATAATTGCTATCGCAATAAAATGTGCAATATGAGCCATTTCGGTACAGTGGGCTCCCGAATCTCACCTATTAGAGCAGCTGCGCTGCTCAGGAGTCTAGTGGTGCAATACATACCGGTTGGCGCTGTAGGAATCATATTTTTGCCTTATTATTTATCATCATGATCATTATCAGCCTATTTGTGTTCACTTCCGGCCAAAAACATCTCCCAATGATCACAGTTCATCCCATCTTGTTGGAGCCGATTCTACTTTACCCCTGCCTAATTCTGCTTAATTTGCACCAGCTGGCCTCCTCGACCTCTCTTTCTTTCCCTGGGTACCCACTACCTTGTTCTAACCAACCACGGGTTGTTTGTCCTACGCAATACATGACTGGCTCAGGGCTATTTTTTCGCTTAAAAATTCAATTGAATTTTATTTGTCTCTTTTTTTAAAAAGTTAGGAAACACTGTGAGGGTCCCATAGCCGTAGGCTAGTTGGGTCATAAAGTAACGCTTTACAATGGCGCTCCGGTAAAGCGCAACCAAATTTCGTGATATAATACGAATAAAGAATCGGAAAACAAACAATACAACACATGAAATAACCGCATAAATGAATATAGCACGAACGAAAAAAAAAAACCGCACGAAAGAATAACCGATAAAAAGAAAGAAACAGCCATGTACGTACATACTAAAGATGAGCATTCGCCGTCAGACTAAACGTGAAGACCGGCTAGCGATTGGGAAGGTAATAGGAACACGATCCAATCGCGCTATCGCGTTATACTATTGTTGCCACCGCCTCCCGAAGAGAAGGGCGCGCGGTGGGGTCGCACCACCTCTTGGAGGTGTTGCGATGGTGCGCCGCGGTTTTCCTGCAGGTTCTAAGAGATGGCGTGACCACGCCGCGCCGATTTTCGCTTTAAAACACGTGGGCTGCATCGCTAGTTACCCATAACGAAATGCACACACATATCTACGCGCATTCTCTTAAGCACACGTACATCTTTCCTGATACTGCGAGAAAAATGTCAGGCGCGTAGACTTACCCGCACGTCACCTAGTTGTTGACACACTTGTGATGAAGTCTGTGCATTCGCAATGACTTTCACTGGAGTGACTGAAATTGTCAGTGCATTGTGTGCAGTGTCTGAAGTGAACGCGAACGAATGCAGAGGGAAGAGAGGAGCAGCGTTATGTGTATAATTTTCCCATACAGTGCACCAACGCACAATACTGTCTTCTACTTTGGACACAGAAAATACTGTTGTCATAAAAGTGCAGTTGAAGAGGGTCGGAAATATTACCTTTACTATTGGAGTGAGTGTGTGTGTGTGTGTGTGTGTGTGTGTGTGTGTGTGTGTGTGTGTGTGTGTGTGTGTGTGTGTGTGTGCGTGTGTGTGTGTGTGTGTGTGCGTGCGTGCGTGCGTGTATGTGCCGATATCTACACGCAGGCGCGTGCATGCGTGTGGATATTGCTAACGCGTTAAACTTTTAAAGCGGGAATTTAAGGGTGCCCCCAGTATATTTTTTGCGAATAAGTGCGCTTAGAGGCTGCTCTTTTATCTATCGCATTTTTCTTACGAAAAAAGTGTCTTGCTGTTTAATGATATACAGTAAAAACTCTGTAATTCGGATTTCTCGAGACCGGAAGAAATGTCCGAATTAAGCAAATTCCGAATCAACGAAAGTATGAAGAAAACATTAAACAAATGTCTTCTAAGTCACACTTTCATTTTCGTGATGAATACATAAAGCATGTACTTACATTGAACACCTGAGCACCAGCGTCAATGAAAATAACAAAGTTGATGCGAATCACCAAGACATGTAATAAGATGCGCCCAGCAGTGAGGAGCACATAGCCTTCGTCGTCTGCGTTTTCCTGCTAACCTAAAGTTGGCGCAAGTCAGTAGCAGGGAATCATCAGCTCAGCTTACAGAATTGAAACTTTTGAGAACGAAATGGTAAATACGCCAAGACTATCCACATTACCCCGCAGTTCGATCATCATGATGCTTGGTTGATAAAGAACACCTTGCAAGATAATTGCCATTGTCTCCTGATGTTAATTAGGTAGCATGGACCAACGCTTTATGTAAAGAATTATCTTAGGAAATCGTGTCCCGTCCGCCTTAGTCAACAACAAAGTGAATCTACTGCTTCAAGGTGAAGTTGCATTAATAAAAGTAGATCAAATAGACTTTGTAATAAGAGAATGGTAGATATTGAAATAAAAACTAGAAGATGTACTCCGCTTGCAAATTGCTATCCCACTACTAAAGCCTCGCTTTGTTGAACAAAATCTTCTCACATAATTTGTTCGTTGAAAGTCAGACAATACCTGCGTTTCATGAGATGCCTTCTCGGTATAGCTGATTGTAACCGTTCGCGCAATGATTTGGCTCCATTGGCAATACGAAGGCGTCTAGGGGGTTTACAAAAAATTTACACCATTTCCCGCTAAAGGGGACCATGTGGCGATGCGAAGCCGGAGCACTTGCACCAATGCGTTCCGTTGGCGTTCTTTGGGCATGCTACCGACCTCGCGTCGTGGAACGCGAAGAGGAACGCTACGCGCTTCTTGTTTTCCCTCTAGTCTGTCCGTTAATTCTCAGAGGGCGAGCGCGGAACGCGGTCGGCAGGAGAGGAGAGAGAGGGGGAGGGGACGCGCATGCGGTGGTGCTCATCGCGGCGTGGCGCAGGAGAGAATTTCGGCATGTCTAGCCCGCGTTTCAGAGGAAGAGTGGAAAGGGGGAGGGGAGAGGGAAAGTGGAGAGGGGAAGGGGAGAGGGTGAGTGGAGAGGGTATGCGCATGCGCAGTAAGGGTGGTCACGTCGCACACCACCACCACCACCACCACCACCGGATTGAACTCCGCCATAAGATACTTCGCATCTGAAAATTGTGGAGTGGAAGCTCGCGCAACGCCTTACCAGCAAAGTGAAGCCAGCTTTTGCCCACCAAAGAACTTGGAAACTTGCACTTTTCCGGTGTTTCCTACTTAGAGATCAAAAGGCTTTGATCTGTTAGAGTAAATACCACGTGATTTATAAAATAAGAGATCGTTGTTGATGACAAACGTAACCCGCCAAGTGGAGTATTGGCGATAGATCTCCAATAAAGTTTGCCGTGACTTTCAGGCTTACTAACGGAAACTAGTAACACAAAGACACACTTGGAGCAGTATCTCGCCTGTAAAAGCTGCCATACTAAACTCGTCTGGCGTGCGAAGAAAACGTCCGCTTTCCTTCGCCAAACGCCGATGATTAATCGTGCCCCTATCAAGATGGCGGGCGCAGCCGCCATTTTTTCGTGGGCACGGCTTCACTCTTGCGCAATAAGCGTCACTCCAGCAATTTTTTTAACCTCCTTAGGAGGTTCTTGCAGTGTTCAAGTAGCGACGCATCTGTCGCTTTTACATGTGATAACGCGTACAGCAATATAAATATTAAGGCTCTTGTTCTGAAAAGCATGCTACGAACTCCTGTGCGGAAAATGGCAGCATAATTTAGGCGAGTGTTTCGTAATCTTAGCCTATGGCGGAAGCCCTATATGCCTCACTAAACGCGAAATCTGACTGCAAGCGTCGCCGGAGTCAGCTCACAGATCCAAAGTCATTCCCACCTGATGACGTCACACGTTAGCCCACATTAGCCAAATATGTCATGTGCCCATGTTATCATCACTTGACATTGTCACTTGGTCAAAGGTGAGCTTACACAGATGCAGGGCAGAGCCAGTTGAGGTGCGCAAAGCTTGCAATGGCTCTGATCACTGAGGCAGTGCAAAACCACGTTGGGGGCCGAATGCTTCCGAAGGCGACTGAGTGGGGAATTCATGCATCAACTGAAAAAAAAAATGAAGAACAAAGTGGCATTCGCCTTCGAGTCATCTTAGGCGAGAGCATTAGCAACTCTGTCAGTATTTTTTTCTCACAGCGTAGCTGTCTGTGTTTTTTTCAGACCCAAACCACATTGATCTGCTAGGTCGGCGTCGTCATAGCAAGCGCCGTGTTGACGCTTCCTGCGCAGGAGAGTTATGGTATCGAGCGGTACGGACATGAGCTGCTACGGGGCTTTCCTAAGCGATGAATATTATGGGTCTGCGCTATGCCGAACTAGAACTCTGTTTATTTCACTGTAGTGTACGCAAAACGCTTGCGCGTGTGGCCTTCCTGCCGCTTTAATTGTTTACCTTATTGGTGAAAGCATTGGTGGACGCCGACCAAGGTGAAAAATATTGAGTGACATTTCATTTGCCACACAGGAGCCTTGTTCACAATGAGACGAACAGCATTACGGGTGTAAATAATTATTACATCGGTCTCTCGCCTACGTCACAATAGGTTCGATTCGTGGTTTGCGAAACAAAAATGATTACGTCGCTGACAATGCGATATTAAGTTTGTCCGCTTGCCCTCGTTGTTCCCATTTGTTCGGGCTAACTTGAGCGCTCATGCGATGCACTTCAGTCATCTACATTATGTTGTTCGCTCCAACTGAAAACTGGTGGGTGCTGTAGACTGCAAACGTCAGGCCGGACTGAAGTTGTCGATCTAAGTGCCGCGGCATGATGGCTGGGGCGGTCATGGCACCCGATAATATTTTCGCAGTGTTCATATCGAGGAGAGGGATTTTAGAAACCTCTATATTAAAACATACAAAATATAATAACCCCGCTCGTATATATGTTATGTGTATACTAGTTGCGGATGCGATTCTGTCGCACAGTGTGCCAAGGATTTTGGAATATCTTCTCCAGCGCCTATATCTTGCATTGAACCTCACAGGCGTGCTCACATTTAACGCAGATTCCATGTTGTAGCCGACATCAGGGCGACAAGACTTTGGAAGGCTCACGAGCCGCTGTATTTCAGCTCCTAATTGACCGCCACCAGTGCTAAGTGGCAGTTGCAAAGCGGCTACGTGCTGTGCAGGAAATTGCGAACAAATACAATAACGGGTGCGTACTGAGGGACAAATTGGAAAATTATTTGATTGCTTAAAATTGCGGGCAGTTTGCATTAGGTCGCGCAAAGCTTGGTACAGCGGAGGACGGACCCGTCACCATTCGTACTCCGCGTCGACCGACACGTAGAGGTTCGAGATCCGCAGCTCCCTCCTCGAGAGTGCGCAACGAGGCTATTCAACGTGAAGCCCCTGAATATTTTTGGGAAAGTACCGTCTTTCTTTTAACCGAGCCGCCACGCCGAGCACCCTTCTCTCCCGCCTTCCACCTCCCCGCTTCACGGGCCGTCGCCTGGGAAACGCGCGCGTTATCTGCATGACATAGCATTCTTGATAGGAAAGTGGCGCGAGCCGGGTTATAGGGCCGGCACCCGCCCAGTGGTCGTTTCGGAGAGGAGATAGATACGATTTGGACACTTGGGAGAGGAGGGTTGGACATTTTGGAGAGGATATGGAGGAGAGCGTCGTAACTTCCTATATATCAAGGGACTTTAATTCAACGTAAAATCCCTAATATATAGAAAGTAGCGTTACTCTCCTCTATATCCTCTCCAAAGTGTCCAACCCTCCTCTCCCAAGTGTCCAAACATTATCTATATCCTCTCCCAAACGGCCACCGTGCGGGCGCCGGCCCTATAACCCGGCTCGCGCCACTTTCAAGAATGCTATGTCACGCTGATAACGCCAGCGTTTCCCGGGCGACGGCCCGTGAAGCGGGGTGGCGGAAGGTGGGAGAGGAGGGTGCCCGGCGTGGCGGCTTGGTTGAAAGAAAGAGGGTGCTTTCCCAAAAATATCCAGGGACTTCAATTCAACGTGAAGCGGAGGCGGCGCGCGATGCCTCCGTCGGTAAGCGCGGCTTATCAACTCCGCATGTGCCAGGTCGTGCGGTACTTAGTCGCTAGACGACGCGATGCTTGTTTCCTCTTTCTTTACTTTTTTCTCTCCCTTTCGTCGATGTTCTGTCTGGCTCCCTTGCTATTCTTTTCAGCATTTCTTTCTCTCTATTTCTCTTATCATTCTTTCTTTGCCATGCTTTCCTCTCTCCCCTCCTCCTTTCGCTCCTCCTCGCCCTCAGATTTCTCATCAAGCTCACCTCCCTTTCCCATCGCCTTGCTAAGCTATACAAGACTATGCTATGCTCTGCTAGTGTGTCTGGATACCCGAGTGGCTAAAACGACCGTATTTGGGTCGAGGGTACGCGGGTTCACATCCCGCCTAGTGAAGAATGTTTTCGACAAGAATTGTTCTTTATTCCTAATATCTCTCTTTCCATCTCTCTGTCTGTTTGTCTTTCTTTCTGGCCCTCTTTCTCTCTCTCTGTACTCGTTCTCAGGTAAGCGCTCAGTGGTACATACCCGTCAGGATGATGGCTTTCTACGATCCACTCACAACGAACAGTCTGCTAAACAGCTGAGCTGTTCAAATTACCTTCGTATTTGTTCAGTGCGTAGCAATGAGAGATTTCGCTCAACTGCTGCATACAAAGTATATTCACTTGGGTGGAAGCAGCACAAGAAGCACAGTGACAAATGTGCAGCACATTCTTTTGTGGTTGCCAGGGGTATTTCCTAAGGGTTATCTAAGTTTATTTTACTGGAAAATTTCTTCATTGGAAACCTTGTAGACTAATTTCTAGCTTGGTCAGATGGTGTGGGAGTTCGTCTAAATGAAAAAAGAAAACCCGGAACCTTGATTTTTTAACGCGAAAGACTTTTATGCCGGGGTCCACCAAGTACTTCCATTACCGGATATGACGTTCATAAAATGGACGCCAACGGGTGAGACAGAAAAAAAACGAAGAAAATATTTGCAGTGGCTGAGAATGCCAGGATATACGTAGCGTTAGCAAAGGTTCAGCTGATTAATCTTAGCTTTTGAGATTGTCTAAGATTATTAGCCTTCTTCTCTTCATTCTTCGTACACTGAACCGCTAATTGCCAGGCAACTACTTCGGGATCCGATGAAGTAAGTTTCTCGGCTCTTCTGCGCCGTTAAGCAGCATTTGCGCTCTCCTTCTCCATGGCGTTACCCACCTGCAAACGCCAGTCAGAATCGCTATCAAGCGGCTCTAGCACGGTGTCAGACGGCGACTGCACAGCGAAGGCGAATAGCTGTGCGCGCGCCGGCCCCAGTGTGTCTGCCATAGCTACGACGTCAGTCCTCTCGAATGCGCAGACCAGCAGCGGCGAGTCGCGCGGCGGTGGCAGAGTCTGCGCGCGCGCTGGCGACAGTGTGTCTGCCGCGGTTACGACGCCACTCCTCCCGAACGCGCAGACCAGCAGCGGCGAGTTGCACGCGGCGGTGGCGGAGAGCTCGTGAGATTCCGGCTCCGGTGAGGCAGCTGTGTGACATCACTGATCCTCGTGCATGCCAGGCACGGCTCGTGAGGATCCACGCGAAATCGGTGCCGGCTAGGCAACTGTAGCTAACGCTACAAAAAATCCGCCGCTGGGAATCGAACCCAGGACGCTGCTACCTCGACGGTAAGCGCCCGACGCCAAACCAACTAAGCTAGCTAGGCAGATGGTGGTCTCGACTGCTGACCCGACTCATCATCGCGGGTTCAACCTTCGTCACCGCCCTTGTGATTCTTCGTGAATGCTGTAAAGAGCTCATATTAGGAATGGATTGCTTGCGCGAATACGGGGCTGTGATTAACATCCGCGACAAGAGCGTAACATTTGCTCCACACTCGGGCACTGCTAACGATGAGGGAAACCAGCGACCTCGTTTGCGTATCGCCGGTGACGACGTTATACTCCTGCCACGCAGTTGCTCCCTTGTGCCCGTGCGCTGCGACAGCCTGCAGAGCGCCACTGGCGTCGCTGAACACATCAGTGAGATAACATTCACTTGCGGCATTTCTATTGCCAGGGCCGTCATCAATATCAGCGATGGATGCGCTGAACTCTTGTTGACGAATTTCAGCAAGGAACGCTGACACATCGTTAGTGGCACTGCCATTGCCTATTTCGATGAACTTGCGCAAATCGAAGATTGCCATCTGGTGGAGAAGGTGGCACCGTCTACTATCAATACACCGACACCTGTTGACGTTAGTCCGACATTATCGGCCATCAAGCGAGACCACCTTCTTGCGCTGATCCACAAGTTTCACGGCTGCTCCTCATCCACTTCCAGAGTTGGTCAAACACCACTCACGAAACACCGCATCATCACAGACTCCGATGCCCGACCCATCCGGCAAAACCCTTATCGCGTTGCCCCAAAGGAGCGTCAGGCAATTCAAAAACAGGTGAAAACGATGCTGGAAGATGGCGTTATTCGGCCATCTAACAGTCCTTGGGCATCGCCTGTAGTACTCGTGAAAAAGAAGGACGGCAGCTTGCGTTTCTGCGTCGACTACAGGAAGCTCAACCAGATCACAAGAAAGGATGTTTATCCTCTGCCGCGTATTGATGATTCCCTGGATAGACTACGAAACGCCCGTTACTTTTCGTCAATGGACTTAAAAAGCGGCTACTGGCAAATTGAGGTGGATGAGAGAGACCGTGAAAGGACCGCCTTTGTCACGCCCGACGGACTTTATGAATTTCAGGTGCTTCCCTTCGGTTTGTGTTCGGCGCCAGCAACGTTTCAGCGTCTCATGGACACTGCACTATCGGGACTTAAGTGGCAAACCTGCCTGGTGTACCTCGATGACGTGATTGTCTTTTCTGCAACGTTCGAGGAGCACTTAAGAAGACTGGAAACAGTTTTTGACGCAATAAGCTCGGTCGGTCTCGCATTAAAACCCGAAAAATGCCACTTTGGCTTTCACGAACTTCAATTCCTAGGTCACGTCGTCAGCAGCCAAGGAGTCCGGCCCGATCCGGATAAAGTTGCTGCCGTGGCGAATTTTCCGACCCCATCGGACAAAAAATCAGTGCGACGTTTTTGGGGACTTTGTGCCTATTACCGGCGATTTATTGCGAATTTTTCGCGCATCGCATGGCCATTGACCCAGCTCACCAGGGAAGATATCCCATTCGCATGGGGCGAAGACCAGCAACAAGCATTTGACGAGCTTCGCCAACGCATGCAAACGCCTCCCGTGCTCGCCCCACTTCGATGAAAACGCGCCAACGATATTGCACACAGACGCTAGTAATGTGGGCCTTGGAGCAGTACTAGTACAGTGGCAGGACGACAGCGAAAAGGTGATCGCTTACGCCAGTAGGACGCTGTCCCGAACAGAAGCCAACTACACTACGACCGAGAAAGAATGCCTCGCAATGGTATGGGCAGTCCTCAAATTTCACCCGTATTTGTACGTTCGCTCGTTCACCGTTATCAGCGATCACCATTCGCTCTGCTGGTTAATTAATTTGAAAGATCCATCCGGCCGTCTCGCACGCTGGAGGTGTTCGGCTCCAAGAGTTCGACTTCACTGTTGCCTACAAATCGGGAAGACGACACGCCGATGCCGACTGTCATTCTCGGTCTCCCGTTGAAACAGCAGACCGAGACGACGACGACACGGCCTTTTTGGGAGTCGTGGACACTGCCGCTTTTCACGACAGCAGCGGGACGACGCTAAACTGCTGCCGCTCATTCATTACCTTGAAGGACGAACCAATAGCGTGCCGAAATTATTTGCAGGGGGCTGGCGTCGTACTGCTTGCGCAACGACGTTCTTTACAAAAAGAACTTTTCACCTTGTGGCAGCAGCTACTTACTCGTCGTTCCCTCATCGCTTCGACGTCGAGGTCCTGCACGCCTGCCACAACGAGCCGACCGCAGGTCACTTGGGCTACACTCGGACATTGGCAAGGATTAGGCAGAACTATTTCTGGCCGAAACTTGCCACGGTCGTGAAAACTTACGTGCAGACATGTCTAGATTGCCAGCGCCACAAGCCGCCATCCATCAAGCCAGCCGGCCTGTTGCAACCTATTCATGTGCCGACGACGCCATTTGCACAAATCGGCATGGATTTTCTGGGCCCCTTCTCAACGTCTACTACTGGAAATAGATGGATAATCGTCGCCACCGATTACCTCACCCGATACGCCGAGACAGGAGCTCTGCGACGGGCAACAGCGGCTGAAGTGGCGCGATTTTTATCGAAGCCATCGTTTTAAGGCACGGTGCCACCGCAGTTATTATCACTGACAGAGGTACTGCGTTCATGGCCGAGCTTTTGGACACCGTTCTGCGACTAAGTGGTACCGCCCACAGGAAGACAACGGCGTATCATCCACAGACCAAAGGGTTACCGAACGTCTCAACAGGACCCTGGCTGACATGATAAGCATGTACGTAGATGTAGAGCACAAGAACTGGGACGACATCCTACCCTACGTCACATTCGCGTATAACACGGCTCGTCAGGAGACCACTCGGAAGACACCCTTCAGTCTCGTTTACGGCCGTGAAGTTAAACCTACGTTAGACGCGATGCTCCCTCATGAAAATGATGACACAGAGACGGACGCTGAAGAATTTACGCAGCGAGCAGAAGAAGCTCGCAACTTGCCCGGTTGCGAATCACCGAACAACAGGACTACGACGCCAGGCACTACAATCTCCGGCACAGACCCGTCACATACAACGTGGGCGACAAAGTGTGGGTTTGGACACCTATTCGTCGTCGTGGGCTCTCTGAAAAGCTGTTGCGGAGATACTTCGGGCCTTACGAAGTCCTCCGACGCATCAGTGACGTCAATTACGAGGTTGTTCCGGGCGGCCCTCAGTGTTCCAAGCGCCGAAGACATTCACCAGAAATCGTCCACGTGCTTCGGATGAAGCCATACTTTCAGTGAATAACTGCGCAGTGTTTTTTACCCTGTTTTCTGGGCTTTCATCATCGGGACGATGTTTTTTTTAAAGGGGGAATAATGCCGGCGCGTATGTGCCAGTAGCGTCGACCATGAAGCAGCGCGAGGACACTGGCCCGGTGCAGGACGAAGAAGACGTTGTTGTCATTTCAGCTACTGATAAGCGTATTTGTTGTCGTTCTCCTTTGATCGTCGATCCCGTCGTAGTTACAATATCACTAGGCCGACCGCAATTAGCACAGAAAACACCATGGCAAATGCAATAGGCAGCACATTGTTTTTATGTTCCCATGTTTTAGCAGTGGTTTGAAGTATATGTTTCTCGAATTTTTTTTTGACAAATATGATCTATATTGACAACCAAACTAATATCTAAATCAGTGAGATACTGGGAGTTCTTTTTCTGTTCCCTGAGGAGAGACAGAGAAATATTAGAAGACAGAGTGGCCAGCGGAAGCCTGAGCGCCTTAGCCTGCTACTGTGTTGAGGGGAGGAGGCAAAGGGGAAAGAAATAGCGATGAAGGATCATGATGTGGGAGGAATAAGCGGTGTGAATATGCAATAACTACATGACATACTGGCTTCGCACCAGGCTGGAGTCCATTCCTGTGCCCTTAAGAAAATCTATAACTGCTCTTGCAGCAATTGTTGATATTGCATCATCGGACATTGCTGACAAGATATCCATTTCACATACTGCTGCCACACTATTTCCTGACATCGCCGAAGTCAGCTTTATCGTTGGGACACCTAAAGTGGGCATTCACAAAATAAACAGGCTCCTGTTTCACACACTTTACTGCGTCCACAGAGCGTCCTCACTAAACATAGTACACCCTTAAGGGTTTCAATCGCTTTCTCTCCAGACGAACACCATAAGGGTGTTGTTGCGTACACCCTTATGTTAGCGTGTTAATTCAGCATTCTAGACAAAGTGTGTTCAGAAAAATTTTATGGGGTGTTGGGCTGCTAGCCCGTATTAACACCCTTCTGTATTAGTGATCGAAGGGTGTCCACCATTCATTTCCCATCATGTGTATTGGCCGAAACAGAAGCTTCTGGTGGTCACAAAGGGCGCCATGCATATGTTCGTGCGGATGTCAATAACTCGGCGTTCACTGCCAAGCCTGTTACCTTTGCACAAACGCGACTGCATGTTGGTTTGGCAAAGGTGGTGCTCGTAAAAAGATGGCTCGGTTGGAAACACACGCCGAATTACTGAACTCTGCAGCAATCCATGCATAAGACTCGTGTGTTTATATGATCATACCTTCAAACTCGATCATCACAAACTTTTACTCATATTAAGCGAAATGCCTACAGCGCTCGAGTGCTACGCACACCACACTCTGCATAGCAGGCGTCGCAAAACAAGCGATACGCCGACAGCCCCGTCACTAGCTAAGCCAGCCGTAGTGTTCGTGCCAGCCCTACATGCGCCCTAGCTCCGACCGAGGGGCCAGCGCACGTGACGGAGGAAGATAGCGCTGTTAGAGACTAATGGCTCGTGATATCGACAGACTCCGTGTTTGTTCTCTTTCGCCCTTGTTCGCTCTATCGGTTACGCCGCCGACGCCAACGACAACGGCGACGCCGCTCAACGCAGAAACGGATGGCTAAGAACGGCGCTCTAAATGATCACGTACAATTGTCATCTCAGAACAAGGCTTAACTTGATTACAGTGTGTGCTATACCTTTTGATAATAATTTATAACAATACTTATGCCTGCCTATAACTCCGCAAAACTGTCGTCAAGCGTAGTGCGAATGCACCAGGGCCGCTACTCCTGAATGCATATGATCGAACCGTTGCGTGCACTTCTAGGCAATAAAACTGGCGTGTATGCTCTAACGTGAGCGCTGACGTCGTGTCAGACCACGAGCTGCGCTTTACATGTCAGTGTACACGGCGTGCCTGGTGAGCTTACAAAATGGGCACAACTACTCAATTTACATAAAGACGCCAAAACACTTTGTAACACTTGCTCCAAGCAAACAATCCCGTACAGGTATTGAATACATCGCACTGAATACATCGCATGTAATTGATCCCAGAATGCGTTGGATTTGCTTAATTTGACGTAGAGGATAGCTGTGTTTCCCGATCTTTAAAGAGAGTTTCAGCAGGTGACCCACCAAGGTTTCAGTGTTTTTTGTCTGCAGATTTTAGCATAACACTACCGGCAGCCGTTCAGGTTAATTCTAGCTCTCGTGGGCCTGAGTGGGCCTTGGCGAGTTCGTTCAAGGTGTTGTGTATTCCTAATTGTAATATCTTCTCGTTAAGCGTCCTGATGGGTAGTCCGAGGCTCCTTTTTAGGCTTCCGTAATTAATCCGTACATTACTTGTTTTTCCCCCGGTGTTGATTCGAGTTTTGTGCGCGCATATCTGGTTCTCCTGAACACAAATAGCTGCGCGAGTTTGCATAAATCTTTTATTTTACCCCTTGTCTCTTGTTGCCTATTCAGGTGATGAGCTAGATTGCTTCAGTTTTTGATAGTGACGCCATTACTGTCGTTTTCTTGCACCTACATGCCTGAGATGCGTAACGTGCTTACTCTTTAGACGAGTTTACCAGCATTTGAGTTTGTTACCACAATGGGAAGGCTGCTTAATACTTCGGATTTATGTAGTCAGGCGATGAGACCCAATGATTCCAACCGAGTACTATAAAACCGACTGCTCCTTGCGGGGGTCTCTTCCAAGTAGCTCGGTATTGATTGTACTCGATTTACGCGTCCCAGAGACACGCATGAGTTTTCCGCGTCAGTGAAAATAGAAAATGTAGGACGAGAACAACAAGATGTGCCATAAGTAAGTACTTAGCATGCACCGTCTGCGTTTTCTGTCAACATGAACTCGGCATATAGTGCACTGCCTGTAAATCGTCAGCTCAGCTTACAGAATTCGGGCCTTATAGACCGAAATATGTAAATAAGCCTAACGTGCGCACATTAGCCGTGGGTTCGATTCCCATGATGATTGGTAGAAATAAATATTATGCTCAAGACCAATGACAAGCCATGACGCGAGCAATATGCCTTTTGGGCCTAGCATCATTTTCTTGCCACTTCCCTACCACGAAATAGCATCAAGCGAAAGAGGCTAAGAGCGCATTTAGTGTATACACTCGTCTTATATTGATGACTTGAAAGAAATTGTTCCAACAGGATATTCATGACACAGAAAGGTATGGCCCGTCTGTGAGGACTTCAAGGTGCTGCAGGACGCCATTAATAGCCATCTGCTGGCATGGTGATAGTCGCTATGGCAAACTTACAGCGCGCATAAGACGGGACGTAGAATAATAAAAAAAACGTATGGCAGCTCCATTGCTGTGAAACCTGAGGAAGTGCGTACCCACCGATTATCGTTCGTAGAGTTCCCGCTGCTCGGTTTACCAAAGCGTCGGTGGCGCCAGTGTTTGATGTAAGCATGCTGGGATGTCCCGGTACGAGAACAATGTTAGGGATAGTCGCAAACTCGGTGTGCAAGATTGCGCTATCTTTTCTGCGCTTTCTCGACTTCGTGCTTGTTACCACAGTTGAGATGTGCGTTAGCAGAGCGGGACGTTGGGCGAGTTGGTGCATAGTTTGTGCGCGTATCTGAAAGCACGTATATTTGTGTGATGTGAGAAAAATAAACTGTTTGAATGCCGGGCGCCCTATTCTGTCTTCTATTGTTTTCAAGCTTGTCTCAGTTGGTCCAACACATATTTTATACAGCTATGCATCATCTCTCCCAAGGTCACACTCTCCTAAAGCATATTATCAGTTAGGAATGGTGTCGGTTCACACCTGCCGCTCTATTGTGCTTCGTGTGGCTGCGCACCACTGTTCGGAGGAACTCTTGTGATAGGACGAAGGAGCACACGTTAGCACGTGAAGTACTTGAGGCGTATCACATACCGAAGAAGGAGGATGAATGCGCAGTGTCCCGTCGATTCTCTGTACAAGAACAAATGCCTATTTATTAAATAGCGCGTGAGATAGGGCTTTTATTTTGGGCTTTTTCTGATTGTGCTACTGATAGTCGCTTGGCTGCGCCCCCTCCTTGTGCGCATCTCCGGAAGCATATATATTTGGTTGATGTGAGGAAAAAAACTAGTTGAATGTCTTGCGTCCTGTCATGTCTTCGCTTGTTTCCTTGCTTGTCTCCTTGCGCCACGAATATTTGATTGAGATATGCGTCCTCTGCAGTGAGTTCCGTCAGGCTTTGACCCATCAGACTAGCGCTGCCGCGCCGGCGAACGCAGTGGGATGGGCATTCGCTCACTGAGGGATGTGATGGCGCCCTGTCTTACGCGACTCCGGAGTCGACCGCATGTATCCGAAGATGTTTTAACGACGTTAAGTTAATTAATGCGATTACTTGTTGGATATTCCGTTAATTATATTGAAATAAAGCGGTTCAGCCGACGCTTCATTGCACCAAAAGCAAGATGGCGCTGACAAAGAAGATGGCCGAGTCAATGACTGATGATGGTTATTTACAGACGAGCAGGTTAAGTCTAATTAGTGCCTACGCTAAGTTCCCCGTTGACGAAAACGGCCAGCCTGGCCGCGAAATATATTGTGGAACGCAGATGAAAGGGTTTGAGACGCGAAACGTGCGCGACCTCTGAGCCACAGCAGCGTTGGTCAGTGGAGGCATGAACAGTTGTGACACCGTAGTTCACCGGCGAGGTGTGGTCTATAACTGCGTAGGGACCATATAGCGAGGCTCAAGCTTTCGCATAAAACCAGGTGTGCGTGCAGGCGTCTATAGGAGTACAGCGTCGCCAGGGCGATAGAAAACGACGCGGTGAGTGGCATCGTAGCAATTTTTGCGATCTTCTTGGCTAGATTCGGTGTTTATAAGGGTGCGACGACTGCATTGGGCAACCCGGTACAGAAACTGGTCGCAAATGAATGGTGAAGAGTGGACGGGTCCAGAGAAGAAAGAAACGTCGAGTGATGAGGTTGGCTGGCGTCCGTATACTGAGAAAAACAGAGAGTAGTCTGTGGTCCGTTGAACAAATGTATTATACGCAAATGTTTCAAACGGGAGAACCGCATACCAGTTGTGATGGTCAGGTTGGATATACATGGACAACATGTCGCACAGCGTGCGATGAATTCTCTCCGTCAAACAATTTGTTTGTGGGTGGTAGCTAGACGTTGTCTAGCGTACTTTGTTTGACGCTTGGAGAACTTCACTGAGCGTGCTTGAGATAAATGCCTTGCCTCGGTCGCTCAAAAGAACTGAGATGCCCCGTGCCATAGGCAGATAGCTTTGAAGAAGAAGGTTGCTACTTCGGAAGCAGTTCCTGAAGTGATCGAGGCCGTCTCAGCGTCCCGGGTCAAGTGATCACAGCGGTGACGATCCATCTCTTGCCGCCTGGGGTAGTTGGGAGGGGTCGTAAGAGGTCAATTTTGACGACAGAGAACGGCTCTGCTGGGCAAGGAAGTGGTTGTAGGGTCCCGACTGGGACAGTAGTAGGCCGCTTGCGGTGTTGGAAAAGCACGCACGAGGCAATATATTCAGCTGCGTTCGTGAAAAGACCTGGCCAGAAGAATCGGCTGCGGATGCGCTCGTGGCTTTTGTGGCAGCCAAAGAGGCCGGACGTTGGGCCGTGGTGTGAAGCACACAGAACTTCACCGCGAAGAGTGCACGGTACAATGGGAACCCATCGATGGCCTTCCGGGTGAAAATTGTACCGATGGAGTACACCGTCTTCAAACTTGAATAGCTTGAGCTGTTTCGGTAGCCAGGCATTAGGAGAGGACGAAGTGCCACTTAGGCGACTGATGATGTCACTGCAATAAGAATCGGCACGCTGGTGAGTGGAAAGCACAGAAGTGCGGATGGATGAAGACAGGGAAGAAATCGATGTAATCTACGATGCGTCCTCAGTGCGGTCAATTTGACAAGATCACGTGATGTGCTCCGATGATCGCGGCAATGGGCATCGTGATAGAGCATCGGTATCTTGATGTTTCCTTCTGGTCTGTAAATGACATCAAGCCATATGCTTGTAATCGGAGAATCCACCGGCCAAGGCGTCCGACAAGTTTTTGATTGTCGACAGCCAGCATAGCGCATGGTGGTCTGTCACAACAGTGAAATGTCGACCATGGAGGTACGTACGAAATTTTTGGATGGACCAGCAACAAGCACTCTTGTTCGGTTATCAAGTATTTCTCTGCAGAGGTCAGAGTGCGGCTTGCATACGCGACAATTTTCTCGTGAAATTCACGGTCGCGCTGTAGCAGTACAGCACAAATTCCCTGTCCACTAGCGTCATGTAGTACCGTAGGTACCTTGTCATCGAAAAAACAAAGAACCGGTGGGGATGTCAGTGCGCACTTGAGCTCTTAGAATGCGGCTTCGCACTGATCATTCCAATCAAAGGAAGCGGTACTAGCAAGGAGCTTGTGGAGAGGCGAGGCAATGGCGGCAAAGTTCCGGATGATGCGTCGGAAGTATGCGAGCCCAAGGAAGATGCGCAGTTCTTTTGCACGACATGGGCGCGGAAGTTGAGCACTGCAGAAATTTGTCCGGATCAGGCTGCATGCCATCTTTGTTAACGAGATGTCCGAGAACTTTGATCGTTGTGTTACCGAAGTGGCACTTCTTATTAGTTGAAGGCCAGCATTGGAGAGCCATGTGAGCACTTCGTCGAGGCGTTGCATATGGTCATCGAAAGTGGAGGAAAACACGACGATATCGTCCAAACAGCATAGGCAAGTTTTCTGCTTGAGGCTGTGAAGAACTGCGTCGATCATCCTTTCAAATGTGGCGGGGGCATTACATAGGCCGAAGGGCATTACGTTAAACTCGTAAAGACCATCCGGCGTAGAAAAGGCGGTCTTTTCGTTGTCCGCTTCGTCCATTGGAATTTGCCAATATCCGGAACGAAGGTCAAGGATGGAGAAGTACTGCGCGCCTTGCAAAGAGTCAGTGCATCATCTATACGGGGCATCAGATATACATCCTTTCGGGTGGTCTTGTTGAGCGCGCGGTAATCCCCACAAAATCGTACCAATCCATCCTTTTTTGTACCAATACAACGGGTAATAGCCAAGAACTGGCAGAGGGTGGTATGATGTTGCTTTTTAGCATTTCGGCCACGTTCTCCTCGATGGTTTTGCGTTCGGCCAAGCAGACTCGATAGGGACGACGCGTACAATATTGTGACCATCACAGTTGATACGATGAGACGCAACTGTGGTCTGTCCGAGTGACGAAGCATGGGCGTAGAAGAAGGCCTGATGTTTTTACTTTAGGCCTTATCGTGCATTATAACCCGACATTGAGCATTTCTAGCTTGTTATGGCCTGTATTGGGCGCATTACTGCAAAAATAAACACGCCACTTGAGATGCATAGATGGACGACAGCTGTCCCCTTGTGCTACGCACTCAGAAGTACAGTCTGGAAGACAATTATCATTATCTTGTGATGCGAATAAGCAGCGGAAACAACACTAATTATCTTGAGAAAGATAATTAGCTAAATATCAGCAAGCTAATTCAACAAGCTAATAATCTTGAGAAAGCATGTTCTCCTGCGCTTTAGCAAACTACAAGGTTATTCTGCTTCAAGATGAAGTTTCATGATTAAGAATAGAGCAGTTACCTTTATTATTAGAGAATGCAGCTATGAAAATAAAAACATAAAAGCGTACTCCATGGTAAAGTTGTTATCAAAGCCTTGCTTTCTTGAACAAATTTCTGTCACATAATTTATTCGTTGAAAGTTAGGCAATACCTGTGCTTCATGCTATGCCTTATCAGCATAGGTCATCGTAGGTTGTAGTTGAGTGACGGCTCCATTGACAGTCGACAATGTGTACTGCCGTGACCTTTTGCAAGTGAAACAGCGATGCATCTGCCCCTCTTGCATACGATATCGCCATAGGGAAAGAAAGAAGTTAAGAGAGGACACTCCGCGAAATCTGGCCTCAGGAAGTACGTCAGGACTACGTAACGAACTAGTGCTCTCACCAAACGCCAATGGACGCAAGCGCGAAAAAAGAAAAAGTTGTCATCAATCCAACAAAATTGTTTTTGCAAAATAATAATTATGCGCCCAAAGTTGACAGGTCTTTATACATAAAAACAATTTACTCAGCACACCTTACTTGGTTATTTTATTCAGCCGTACTGTCATAAAAACCATCTCAAAGCGACAAACCCATGCATGACAGCGGGAAGGTTTCGTCCACGTCGGCTGCGTCGGTGTTTTCGTGTGTGAGACAACAGGTGAGGCACGTCTGCAAGAAAGCTTGTAGAATGACGTTCTTGTTGGGCTAGTTGGGTCATTTATTCAGAAAGAGGTGACAACTGTGCAAATAAGACACCATGTAACATAGAAACCCGCACACACACGCGCGTTGCTCTTCGTGTGTGTGCGTGTTTCTGTTTCTTGCCTGGTGTCTTATTCGCGCAGTTTCAACCTTTTTCTGAAGATTGTAAACACGGCGAGGTTCGCTAAAATTCAGTTTGCGGCTCTATGCGGCAGCTAGACGTGAAATTGTGCAATGTATGCGTCAAGCCGAGGCGACGCGTGCTGCGTCTGCCACCGATGCGAGCGTCTGTGCGCTGAGCTCGGTGCTAAATATTGAGGAGCGTTCGCTGGTCCTCGCATGCTTCACGGTGCGTTTCCCGAAGCCTCGGACCACGAATAAATCCTGGTCGTGTGGTTTCTGTACGCTTTTTTTTCAGTGCATTTTTCGGTGAAACGCAGTCGCGACTCGCGACTTCATTGTTATGTGTATTTAACTTCTTCCTTCTTCAACTTGTGCGCTGGTTTTTGCCAGAGATCCTTACGGCCCAGTGTGTCATACTTCACCAGCTTCTGCGAACTCTAGCGATGTGTGCCTTGTCTGTGTTCTCTCTGTATTTGTTACAATTTATTTGTAAGCCGAGAGGCATTTGTTGTCTACCTTGCATGTCTGTGCGGTGCTGTTCTCATTGTGTGCTTTTATATGCTCCTCTACCTTGCCTTGTAATAAAACATTGTGGATACTCTGTGTCTCTGATTGATATGTAGACTGAGCGCTTGTTCTAATAGAAAACACGAGCGCGATAAATGAAGCCGTAGTGAATTATGATTTCCTGCATCTCTTTTATTATAACTTAATAAAAAAATTACGTCACGACATCAATTCGCACGAATCATTGAACTATACAAAATAGGAATCGTAAATTGAAAACGACAAATAATAGCTTTGCCATTTGGGCGAAGAAATAAGTAACTTTCGACATAGCGAAACGTGGTTATGCACAGTAATTCAAAAATCGCGGCAGTGAAACCGAAACAGGAAGCGCAGGCCACTTGCTCTCACCAACCACCAGGTGCGCTAGGGTCGATTGGGCCGCTGGGTCTATGGGAGTGTCCACTCTTAACTTTTTTTTCTTTCTCTATGATATCGCAAACAAAATTCTAAATTTTAGACTTTTCTGAAAAGCTTGCTATGAACTCCTATGCGAAAAAATGGCACCTTACCATTCGCCTTTGGTGAAGTGTTTT